>NC_090440.1:19974510-20320383 GCF_031143425.1 Pleurodeles waltl
AAGTCCTCAAAAACGTTGGTTATTTTATAAAATATTGTATTTTTTTCGGTACACCTGCCAATCCGCACTGCTCTCCCTTTCTGCTGCCCCTTAGGCCCCCTCCCATGCCCCCCTGCTTCGCCTATGAAGAGTTTAAACATTATATGCCGGCCTCATTGACCGAACATCTGAAGCGCCCCCACCACCCCCAATCTTACTGACCAAGCCACGCCCCTGTAAAATGACATTACCTAATGTAGCACCAAAGATCATATAACACTAAAGGGGCGTAACCCCCTTGTCGCCCCCTCCCCCGGACAACTTGAATAACCAAATCTACTGGAGAACATTGTCTGGCTTTGCATGAAATCCATGCCCCATGTGGAATCAGGTGAAAGCCAAGGGCATGTGCTGAATATTTAGGGCCAGATTTACTAAAAAGCTCAGCGCTGCGTCACTTTAGAAACGCAGGGGGCGCGCCGTATCTCCCCCTGCATCGGTGCTAAATGTAGCTGCCAATGTAAGGCATCCTTGCACCATAGTGCAAGGGTATCTGCGTTGAAGAGATATGATTGTTTATGTGCAGGAAGGTGTCCCTTCCTGCACATAAGCTATCTAAAATGGCGATTGGGCACGTCAATGTGTGCTGCAAAATGCAGCACACATAGAAGTAGCAAAGCATCATTATTGAATGATTGAAGTAGAAAATCATCATTTTTGACTGATTTTTTATGTGCAGGAAGGTGTTCCTTCCTGCACGTAAAAAACAATCAATAATGGTGATTTGTTACTCCTCTGTTTGCTGCAGAAAGCAGCACACATAGAAGTAGCACATTGTCATTATTGAATAGTTGTTTATATGCAGGAAAGGACACCTTCCTGCACATAAACAGTTATTCATGGCGTTTTGTTCTTTCTAGGTGTGTTGCAGAATGCAGCACACATGGAAAAAGCAAAAACGAGAAGAAATAAAAGTATTCCTCCTCGTTGTGCCATGCTAACATCACCCCTGCGGTGGCGTTAGCTTTTGGTGCAGCCACGGATTTGTGACTTCTTGTAAATCTGGGGCAGCGTCAAAAGCAATGGGTGTTGCGGGGGGAACGCCCAAAGCAGCACCCATTGCACGCCCCTCTGCCGCAGAAAACTGCGTCGCAGGGGCCTATAATTATAAGATGGTGTTAGGCCACAAAAAGATGCTTGGCGTCTCCTTGTAAATGTGGCACACTGCACAGAGCCAACAAACAATCTCAAAAAGTGAGGCCCTCATGGCGCTAGGGCCTTGTAAATCTGGCCCTTAGAGCACAAAGCATGGTCTTTACAGAGGTGATCCTTCCATCAGTGAGCTGAGAAACCTTTCCCTACCTAAAGTGGGCATAAAGCTCTGTGTCTTAGAGTTAGGATGGGAGCAGTTCATATCAACACTCATCCCTGATGGCACAGCCAGCCTCCTTCCTGAACTCTACTATAAAGACACAGTCTCTCTCGTTATCATTTTTTTCTCTCTCCTATCTCCTAATTTTTCTTGGTGATGACAGACAGAAAAAAGGCATTACACCATCCGTCCAAAATAGGGTGTTCTGTTAAATGCCCTTCCTCCAACGACCCCTACTCTGTTGCAACCAGTAACGGCTTGAGGGGCAGGGTGGCGCTCGGGGCGGGGGAAGGAAGGGAATAAACATAAACATTTATTTAATACAATTTAACAAAATAAAACACTTACCTTTCCTTGCCGCCTCGGGCTCCTCTGTCCCTCGTCGCTGCTGCAGGCACAGGCTCCCGGCCTGCCCTGCGGCCAATCCTGGCACTGCTCAGAGCAGCATCAGGGTTGGCTGGAGCGCCCAGCCATGCCACTCAGGCAGACTGGGAGCCTGTGCCGGCTCTCCCCAGCCCGGCAACTTGTTGCCCGATTGGAGAGAGCCTACTGCACATACGCGTGCGGCCGGCCCAAAACGGCCGGCCAAACATACATGTGCACTGAGGGGGGGTGCTGAGCACTCCCCCCTAGCTGCTCTTCACCCCCGTGTCCCCGCCCTCTTTACCAGAAAACGTTCATAATTAAAGTTTTGAGCTGCTGCTGCTGGCGGAGGGGGGGGGGGGGCGACGCTTCTCTGCCCAAATGGGGGAGCTGCCACTGGTTGCAACAGAAATCATTCCATCAACAGAGCCATTGGGGGCTTCAGACAGAATACTAAAGGTCCGCCCACCTTTAAAAGAGGCGCATGGACTGAGGCTTTGTCAGGCAGGCGCTCCCACCAGTTTGAAATGGTGCACACCATGTCTGCCAAAAGCAAAATCAGGGCTTAGATGCCTGTTGAAGAACTCTATCATTTAACTATGTCTGATTTCACAGGGTTGATATTCCTTCCCAGGAACTTCTGAATCACAACCCTTTCATCTGAGTGGCACCTGTCTGGAGATAAAGAGCAAAGGCACCAAGTGAGAGAAGCATTCACCCCCCCGGCCACCACACACCTCTTTCTGCAGGGGAACCCGGAAGGGAACTTTGGGCTCCTTTGTACATCCAAAGAAAATGTGATCCCCACTTACCCTTCAGTAGAGCCTGGCCCTCTTTAAAGAGGGTGAGGAGGGGGGGGGGCAGGGTTGGTCTGGGCCTTCCCCCAGTTTATATCTGTTTCTGGCAGGCACATCTCTCTCCCTTAAATTGTCATCCACTTGTAGACTTCTCCCAAAATTGATTCCTGTCTCCATACAGTCAAACATGCATGCTCGTGCACTTCATGGGCATCTCACCACATGCATGCACTAACCACCCCTCCCTCACGGATGGAGCGAAGAACCCAGGTGAAAAGGAAACTGGGTGGTCAATTTAAAGAGGAGAGGTCTGCTAACCATTGTGTAACTGAAGGCAACTTGAAAAGGTGCCCTTCCTTAAGGATCAACACACTGCAACCACTGCCTGTCCCTGGGGGGTACAGCACTCACTCTCCAAGGGAGGGGCGCACTTTTCATGACTCACAGATCACAGAGCCACACTTTGGATCTCAAGCTATCGCAGGTAATGAATGATGACTGCGTGTGCAGCAGAAGCAAAGCAATGGAAGTCTGGGGGGCCATGATCTTCTGAGCCATGCAGGTGACATTTCTGTCCCAACACCAGGCTGTTCACCACCAGCAGAGCCGGGGCCCTCACGGCTCCAATGGGGTTGTGAACCATCTGCTTGGGTTAAAATGCCCCCTTATGTCCAATCTGTTAAGAAACTGGAAGATTTCCTGACAGGGCCACAGCTCTGAAAGGCCTGGTGAGCAGACACATGGACATATTTCTCAAACGATAAGAGATCCCTGCTTACTGGTGGACCCACCAAGCACCTTCAACGCCTCGACCACCCCACCTCACCCGCATCCTGAAGTCTCAAACGGACTACATTGGTTATCCTTCGCCTGTCTTTCCAACCAACATCAGTTTGTTGACACAGACAAGAAGATACAAGATGCTCCCCATCATCTGCAAGGGTCACCTCGGGGATGCACTGTGCTCCCATCATCTTCAAAATCCATCAACTGCATTGTAATGTAATTGTATTTATATAGTGCTTACTACTCCTGGGGAGGCATCAAAGTGCTTTTCTGAGAGTAGCACGCTACTCCGCAAACCAAAAGGATTAGTGCTGGATTTGTTTGGAGGAATATGAGGTCATTTGAGCGGTGCCTGTTAGTTGGATGGAATAGAATAATGGAGGCATAGAGGAGGGAACAGTCTAGAAAGAGTTAAAGGGAAGATCCTATTGTAAGATGAGGTTTGCGATGAGTTAAAGGAGGGATGGAAGAGGGAGGAGTCTGTAGAAAGGGATTAGGGAGATCATAGCAGTAAACTGAGGTTTGGGGTAAGCCAAAGGTGAGATACACGAGGGAAGAATTTAGTATGGCTTTCTGGGAGATCATAGCAGTAAACTGAGGTTTGGGGTGAGCCAGGAGGGATGGTGGGGAGAGTCTGGAAGGGGTTATTTTGGAGATTATGGTGTGGAAGATAATATAGTGAGCTTTAATTTGCATTGTAAAAATGCAGAGTTTCAAGTGTTGAAGTATTTGAAGGAAATTTATTTGTGTATTTTTTATAACTGAATGTTTTTTTTAAATGTTATCTTTTCTTTAATATTTCAATAGTGAAATGCTAATGTCACTTATGTCAGTGACACACAGCTGTCCATGAAAGTCTCCTCTGCTGCAGGCAGACAATGTCTCAGGGCTTCCTGCATCTTGTTGAGACCCGGACATGTCTGAAACTTAACGCACCAAAGCTGAATTCCACCCAATTGCCAACAACCAGAAACATCTATTCCAAATCTGACTCTATAACATGAACCTAAAGAGATTCAAAGCTCAACTTTCACTCAAAGCCAAGTCACTCGGACCTACCCATGCCATCAACCCCAGCCTCATGGAACACATCTGCAGAGCCCTCCTTTCAAAACCAAGTGAAACTGTTCCTCTCAGAAAGCGACTTCAGAACTGCTGTTCAAAGGCTGGTACTATCTGCCTTCTGGGGGATGGCGCTGCTGATTGCACCAGCCTGGATTACACACTGTCCCCCTTGCTGCTCCGTCCCACCTGCAAGGCCAGCTGTATCACCTGCAAAACCATCACGAACAGCACACCTGCCTACGTGGCTACCATGATTACCATCACTGGTGGCTTCTGGCAGGGCTGGCAGTAGCACTGGTGGTGCCCGGTGCAGCAACCAATTTAGGCACCCCCATGACCTCCTCCTCAGATTCCCTCTCTATCCACGGGCAAAGTGCCCCTCATCTCTCCATAGCACCTCTCTTACATACATTTAATTTGTTTTAAAGCACTGGTAAAGGCTGGCTTTACTAACAAGAATGTATATTTACCCAGAGAAACCCTTTTTAGCAATGTAAGGAGTAGATAATGAAAGGCTGGTGGGAAGAAAGTCCTAACCTATTTTATGCAGTTTGCATGCAGCTCTTTGTTGACAGTTTATATCAGTCACTGTTCTATATTAGGGTTGTATCTCATGAACTGCGGTAACAAAAGAAACTCTGGACAAAAGCAGTAACTCAGCTAACCACATAAGATACATATCTGGGATCTGCACAGTATGTGCTACTTTATGGGGAGTCAAAACTGCCACTAGACAAAACTGCTATCTCTCTCTAGCAGGAACATTAATCACAAGAGTTATCTCTAAAGTTGTATTGGTGCCGGAAAGCTGTACCACAAGGAACTCTACAGCAGATGTTTTTAAATAGTAAGTTATTGCTAAACACCGAGTACCTCCTGAGGTCAGCGCCCACCTCCCCCTGCCAGCGCCCAGTGCAGACGCACCCATTACAGTGCCCTAAAGCCCCCCCTGGCTCCTGGCTCCTGGCACAACCACACTCAACACACCATGAGACTAGAGGCAAAGAAATACATGAAGAAAAGTCTGGGCAATAGGCTTCCACTACACACCCAGGATCTGACTGCCCTCTCTCTGCCAGGAGCCCTCCAACGCTGCTCAGATTTAGGAAAGAGCTGAAGACACCTCTTTAAGGAACCCTACATCATCACCCGGTCCCATCCTGTCTCATGGTCCCACCTACCGTACCTAGGTTCACTGTGATGGGATCACTGCCCCCCATCCTGTACCTTTCGGCTATGTTTGTGCTATATCAATAGCACATACCATAAAATGGTGGAAGAAATGGGGTCCAATGCCAAATTACAGAGAAACTGAGAGGCATATTTACAATGAACTGGTGCAGTGCTGCGCCAAAATTGGCAGAGCCACGCTGCATCAGTTCTGAAACGCAGGGATGAGCCGTATTTACAAAAATACGGTCCATCCTGGTGTGTCCCCCTGCGCAGGCACTAAATTAGCTGTTCAGCGTCAACACAGCCACCCTTGCGCCATGATGCAGGATGGCTGCTTTGTGGGGGAGATTGTTTCTGTGCAGGAAGGGACACCTTAATGCACAAAAACAATCTTCAATGGTGACTGCTCTTTATATGTGTGCTGCAAAATGCAGCACACATGGAAAGCAAAAAATGAGAAAAAACAAAAGCATTTCTTGTAAATCTGGAGCAGCACCAAAATGGAATGGGTGTTGCTGTGGCACGCCCACAGCAACACACACTACAGGCCCCTGCCACCCAAAGGGCTGCGTGTGAAGGGGCCGTATTTACAAGGTGGCGTTAAGCCACAAAAAGTGGCTTAACGCTACATTGTAAACATGGCGCAGTGCACAGCGCCACCGGGCATCACAACAAGTGACACTCTGGTGGTGCGAGGGGCTTGTAGGTATGACCCTGAGTGCCTTATTTGCAAATATTTGAAATAGGACAGCGCCACAAGCCTTTTAGCTGCGCTGCCCTGCGCCAAATTGAAAGGGCAGGAAGATACGGTGATTCCTGTCCTTTCTGACAGCGCTGGAGCAGAAATTGCTGCAGAGCTCCAAAGCAGGCACCCTTGCACCATGGTGCAAGGTGTCTGTGCATGATTGTTTTTGTGCCAGATGGGGCACCTTCCTTCATAAAAACAATCATGAGAGACGTCAAAAGAGTTAAAAAACGAGGAGAAATGTAAACATTTTTCCTTGTTACGCCTGCTCTGGGGAGGCGTATGGTTTTGCCGCTGCCCCAGATTTATGCTAAGTGTTAAATCTGGGGCAGCGTCAAAAACCATAAGTGTTGAGTGGGAACCCCCACAGCAACGCAAAGTACCACAATAGCACCATAAATTATGACGCTATTGTCCTAATGTGTGCCATGGTGCGCCTTATTGTAAATACGGCACTACCATGGTGACGTCAGGGGGGGTGCAAGAAAAGTGACGCACCACAGCCGACGTGCCACTTTCTTGTAAATCTGCCCTGTAGTGTGAGGCGACGCAGGGACGTGCACTGCGTCGCCTCACACCGTATCTACGAGGCCTTGATGGCAGGGTGGCTTTGGTTGTCGCGCCGCGGCACGCAGCGCGAGCCAAACATTCGGCTCGGGCCGTGGTGCGCAGCACAGAGACACGCCACATCCCCAGTCTATCCTGCAGCATAAGAGGCCCCAAATTGGGCATGGGGCCTCATTTCTTCATAGCGCGGCACGCATTTGGGCATGTATGACCCTCCCCCACTCACCTGCTCTTGTTCTTTCTCCGCCTGTCGCCCTCATTTGTGCCTCCCTTTATGTTTTCTCCTTCTTTCCCATTATTCCACTCTCTTACCAGCATGCTTTGGTTCCCTATCTTCTATGGCTCCTTGTCCATTACTTTCTATGTGTTTTTCCCTATCTAATATGGTGTCCTTGCACTTCCTGTTGGTCGCTTCCTGTTTGTTGGTATTTAAGGGCTGTGATTCTTTCCCTCCTTGCGCTGCAACACTTTCTGTTTGGATGGTGTCTTTGCTCCTTCTTCCTTGTGTCAGATACTGGTTCATGTCTGTTCCAGTGTTTTTCCTGTTCTTTTTGATCTTGTATTTACTTATTGATTTTTTCTCCTGTTCCAGGACTTTTCCTTTTTGGAGGTTTGTTCCCCTATTCAGGGTTCTTTTTCCCTCTGGCACTATTTCTGAAGGACACGGCCTGCCCTTGGCGTTCCTAGCGCCTGCAGCACCATGGCTACCAGAAAGAGTCGCCCTTACCTGAGCCAAGGTCAAACATTCAGGAACAAGAACCTCGCCGTTCAGCGGATTCCAGGTTAAAGCAGCGCGTAAGTCGTGACCTTGGTGGCCTCGTAGAGATGGGTCAGCAGCTTGCACCAATGGGGCGTCAAGAAACGTACCGCTCTGGTGGTGCAGGGGGCTTGTAAATCAGCCCCCCAAGTTCTGATCTGCCTGCAGGGCTGGGACAAAGTCACTTTGGCATCTGGGTGGTTTTTGTGCCACCTGTGGTGTAGGTGTCAATATTGCAGAGAGTAGGGAAGCCACGGGGCCATCTGCACTATATTGAAGGTAGGAGGCTCATTTTCAGTGCTTGGAGCAGGGCTCATGGCACCCTTGTTAGGCCACTAGCCCCAGCCCAACCACCCTCTCGAAAAATGACCCATTGGCAAGTCCTCCTCCCCCAGGGCCCCAGGCAGGGGCGCTGAGTCTCTGATCCAAGCACTGAGGCGCCCTCCCCCTGCAGGCTGTAGTGGCAGGAGTTCTAGGGGGCAGGGTCGGTGGCTCAGTCCCTGGCCCCCCGGAAGCCTTCCGTGGCCTGTTTCTTTCTGCATTAGGCACAGTCACGGACCTCGGGGACCGAGCAGGACACTTTGCACAAACCTCATTTCCTGGAGCGGCGAGAGCGGGGGGGCCAGGCGCTATTTTTATCCCCTCGGCCCCTGTGACGGATGAGGACCCCCTCTCCCGGGCTGGCTGTGGAGGGGACGAGGTAATGGGGGAGGCAGAGGAGGGCGCAGGGCCGAGGATGCGTTCCGCCGCCGCCTCCGCTTATCGGAGGATTAGACTCGGCTCCGCAGCTGCAGTAAGGTAGCTCCGGAGGTTAATGCGCCTACTGCGGAGATCCGCGTGCAGGGCGCGTCGGAGCCAAGGCGACGGGATTTATGTGGGAAGAGAAGTCCAAATCAAAATCAAAAGGCATATTCAACATTTTATTCTGTAACAATAAATAATATTATCTCCTAAGTAAGCAAAGATATGTAAGTGTATTAATGTTATCATTTTTGCCTCCCAGAGTAAAAAAGGTTATGTAAACTGCGCTCATTATTACACTCAGCAGAAAAGCCACGCTTCTGGTGATGAAATAAACGTGCAATGTATTCACCAAATTCCAGCTATATTCTGAAACTAGCTGCGTTTGGCCCCTTATGCCACCGTAGATGGAGGCCCTCCCTGTGGAAATCAGTCCTGACCCTGCAGCTCATGAGAACCGCTCATCCCGAAGTGCCAGGCCAGACCCCCCCCAGTAGGAAACACGGCCGCCCTGGGGACAGTGAGCTGGGGACCCACGTCTGGGCATACCCTTGTCACTTAGGGCGTTACATCAAACCCACAAAAGGATATGGGAAGAATGCTTGCAACAAGTCCAAACCACTGGCAATCGCGCAGGGTGGCATTCCAACCCACACAGTTCTACCATTGGAAATTCGCTTTTTTTTTTCAAGACTGGGCATATATGTTTTGCGCTTTGATATTGCTATGTATGCCATGTATTCCACATAGAAATTAAACATGGATGCAAGTTTTAGGGCCTTGTTATGTGAGCCTGCAGCCAATATAACAGTGCCAGAAACATTAAGGCATCAGGGTAGGGGGATGTGAGTAAACTTTAGCTCCGCCGTACGAGTTCTCAGAGTTTTACAAACTGCGCTCTGCTTGGAGCACGGAGTTCCGCAGAACCCCACCAACCACTGCATGGCAGTTTCATTTTGTACGCAGACCGCCAACACTAATTTGGCGAGTGGGAGTGAGAATCTGCATCCTCTAGCTTGACTTTCAGGCACTAGAATGACTCCTGGCAAGATTTCTCAGTCTGGGCGGTCGCAGCAGGACGCAACCGTTCGCGCTGAGAAACTGCTGCTCGAGTTGAAAATCTACTCGAGTGGAAGAAAGAGGCAGCGTCCTCTGGGGCAATGCGTGATGCCGTTCGTGCTGATTTTACAACGCACAAGAAGTTCCCGGTGCTAAAACTCAGCATGAGCGGTGCGCTCTGCCCACTCGTGGAACTCATCGGAATCTCACAGTTTTTCTATAACTCCGCGGAATTCCAAGGAGTGAAACTCTGCAAGTTCTGCCCAGGCCTAGATGAGAGAGGTTTACTGACCATGGATTACAAGGCCTATTGTACAATGTTCTCAGAAATTAGAAATTACAGGGGGACTTGGCAATGCCACACCTGATTTCCCCGGTTTCTCCATTTAGCACCAAAATTCCACCTGGGCCTTTCGGCGTTCAACAGCCAAAGGCCCATATTTATACTTTTTGACGCTAAACTGCGCTAACGCAGTTTAGCGTCCAAAAATTTAGCGCCGTCTAACGCCATTCTGAAGCGCCATGCGGGCGCCGTATTTATGGAATGGCGTTAGCCGGCGCTAGCAGACCGGCGCTGCCTGGTGTGCGTGGAAAAAAACCACATAGACCAGGCAGCGCCGGCGTAGGGGGAAAATGGCGTTAGGGCGTCTTAAAATGGGGCAAGTCAGGTTGAGGCAAAAAAATCGCCTCAACCCGATTTGCGCCATTTTTTTCGACGCCCAGACGCCATTTAAATGACTCCTGTCTTAGTAAAGACAGGAGTCATGCCCCCTTGCCCAATGGCCATGCCCAGGGGACTTATGTCCCCTGGGCATGGTCATTGGGCATAGTGGCATGTAGGGGGGCACAAATAAGGCCCCCCTATGCCACCAAAAAAAATAAAAAAAAAATAAAAAATTATACTTACCTGAACTTACCTGAATGTCCCTGGGATGGGTCCCTCCATCCTTGGGTGTCCTCCTGGGGTGGGCAAGGGTGGCAGGGGGGGTCCCTGGGGGCATGGGAGGGCACCTGTGGGCTCATTTTGAGCCCACAGCCCCCTTAACGCCTACCCTGACCCAGGCGTTAAAAAGTGGCGCAAATGCGGGGTTTTTAGCCCCGCCCACTCCCGGGCGTGATTTTTGCCCGGGAGTATAAATACGACGCATTTGCGTCGCCGTCATTTTTTTAGACGGGAACGCCTTCCTTGCATCTCATTAACGCAAGGAAGGCGTTCACGCAAAAAAATGACGCTATTTGCCCATACTTTGGCGCTAGACGCGTCTAACGCCAAAGTATAAATATGGCGTTAGTTTTGCGCCGAATTTGCGTCGAAAAAAACGACGCTAATTCGGAGCAAACGGAGTATAAATACGGGCCAAAGTATACAAATGAAACACACTGACTGCGTGGCGGTGCTGCGTATCTACCGGTACGGTCAGGTGCGTAACTTCTACTCCAGGCCTCATCGGGATTACCGCAGGATGCTAAAGGAAGCCCTTGATTGGACTACTTGCCATGAGGTGATTGCAACCTCACAATTGCCAAGTTTGGTTTATTTCACTTCAGGGAGCAAAACTTTGCTCTGTCTGGCACATACAGTGGCCTAACAATAGCCCCCACAGCCCCTGCTGTGTGGGGATCCCCGGAGCTCCAAGGGCACCTCTCAGCACAATACATTGAGCAAAGTGATAGGTGGTGGGCCGAAGGCGGCATCCTTGTGCTTGTCAGGGTCCTCCCCCCAATTGTCTTCGCGCCACTTGGCACTCATTGAGTTGCGATTTATTTCTGTCCTATGGCAATTACAATGAGGGCTTTGGCGGTCACTTAAATTTTAGTTGAGCCGCTGTCGAACAGCAGTTACCCATCCACAGCTAGAATGCCAAATGTAGGCGCATCTTTGCAAGTCCCTAGAGCCAGGGTATGTAGATATGGGTTTAGGAATAGTAAATCCTTACCTCCCTGTCTGCACATACTTTCCCATGTTTTGTCCCTCGATGTTGTGGTAACGATATTCTGTCCCGTTGATATTTGGGATTCGGTATTCCCTACTACAATCGTCTGTGGGATCCTGGGCATGAAAGGCATCAGCGGGAGTGGGGGCGAGGGGCCCCTCAAAGGCCCTCATTAAGAGTGGCCTTTAATTCTAATGGGACCGGTTACAGCAGTTAGTGACCTCGTCAGAATAATGATGTCTGTGGAAACACCCTGGATCTGTTTACTTTCACCCAGAGATTTCAGGTGCTGGAAATAGCAGAAGTCTCTGTGTTACAGTGCAGGGAAAATGAGGAATTACTGGGAAATCAGAGTCCAACTGACTGATCCCCGAGTGGTTCTCTTTTCTTCGTGGACAGCGCAGCTTTGAGTGGGCTGGATTTTCTCGGATTTAAACAATACTAGGGGTGGGCAGTAAACTCCACTCCTCTGGTGGAATTTGCTGAGTTTTTCCGACTCTATGCTCCACTTGGAGCGCAGAGTTCGGGAAAACGTCCACTAACCGCAGAGTTTTTCTCAAATGCGGCTTCCCAATGTTAAGTTGGCGAGTGCAAGTCAGAAAAAACAAGCGCTAGACCGCGTCCCGGTGAGATTTCTCAAGGCAAGCGTCGCAGCAGGTCACTACCGCTCACCTTGAAAAAGTTACCGCTCGTATTGCGAAAGCTTCAGCTCGAGCAGAAAATCTACTTGAACGGCAGAAAGAAGCAGCGCCCTCTGGCACACCGCGTGGTGCCTTTCGTGCTGATTTTACAGTGTGGGAGAAGTGCCAGTAGCTAAAAATCAGCGCTAGCTGCCCGGTGAACTGACATCCTGCACTCGCGGAACTCTGTGGAATATCGCAGAGTTTTTAGGGAAATCTGCGGAATTCCACAGAGTAAACCTCTATGAGTTCCACCCACCCTTGGACCCCTGATATCAGTAACTCCAGGGATGGGGAAAACCAGGGCCAATTACCACGCCTGCGCAAAAACAAAGGATGCATAGCTTGTAAATGAGGCGCTATGTTTCAGTAAATGATGGCACTTATGCAACAGATGGTGGGATGTGTGACAAATATGGTAAATTCATATTTACTGAAAGAGCAGCACACGCGCGTTGACATGTTCCTCGGCCCCCCGGGCCATGGAGTACTCTCTGGGCTAGTCGCCTTTGTTTTTAAGGGGTAAGAGGTTACTAAACTGGGTACAAAGGAATGTGACAGTAGCAACATTACTTATTACAGCGCTAGAATACCCCAGGGCTTGAAGCACTATAGAAGCTGATTAGGGTGGCGCAGATGCGCACTGCGCGTTTCCTGCTTTTCAATGATTCACTGAAGGGGGCCAGCGGCGGTGGGGGGGATATTTATTCATAGAGCAGTAAATATCAGCCTGTCACTCATTGTCACCTGTAATCACTTTTTCATTTTAATTGGAAAATGACGCCGGGTGACTCCGCCGGGGAAGAACCCATTTACATATGTGCTGCGGGGACAGGATTTTAATCCACGTTTTTGTTTCGGTAAAGAACACGTTGCTTGCTGGCTTTTCATTTGAGGGGGTGATGATGGTTTGGGAGGAGGGGGGAGCCTGCGTCACAGCATCCCTGCTGACAAGATGAAGACAGAAGCCCTTTCAGTACACAGGGCAAGGGTGGGGGTTGGCTAACGCCTCGTGTAGCAGGGCTCCCCACATGGTGTCCTCGGATAACTTTTGGTGACGTGACTTTGTCATAAGTCTATATAGGGGGTGATTCTGATTCTGGCGGGCGGCGGAGGCCGCCCGCCAGAATTCCGCCCTCCATTATACCGCTCCGCGGTCAGAAGACCGCGGAGGGTATTATGAGTTTTTCCCTGGGCTGGCGGGCGGTCTCCAAAAGACCGCCCGCCAGCCCAGGGAAAAACTCCCTTCCCACGAGGATGCCGGCTCGTAATCGAGCCGGCGGAGTGGGAAGGTGCGACGGGTGCAGTGGCACCCGTCGCGTATTTCAGTGTCTGCAAGGCAGACACTGAAATACTTTGCGGGGCCCTCTTACGGGGGCCCCTGCCGTGCCCATGCCATTGGCATGGGCACGGCAGGGGCCCCCAGGGGCCCCGCGACCCCCCCCTACCGCCATCCTGTTCATGGCGGCTTTCCCGCCATGAACAGGATGGCGGTAGGGGGGGTCAGAATCCCCTCGGCGGCGCAGCGAGCTGCGCTGCCTTGGAGGATTCTTAGGGGCAGCGGAAAACCGGCGGGAGACCGCCGGTTTTCCTGCACTGACCGCGGCCAAAGCGCCGCGGTCAGAATCACCCCCATAGTGTGCGCGTCATCATTTGTACAACAGGGCCATCATACCTCAAATAGTGCCCCAAAGGACATAAACATCACCGCGGGCTCAGCATCCTTGGGGCGGGGGCACATGGGCCTGGTGATAGCACAACAGGTTCACCCGGGATCTCTGATGAGCTCGCAGTCCGGGGAGCTGCTGCACTGAGGGAAGTGCCCTGAAGCCGGGCACTGGTGTATAGCGCCTCCAGTGGTAGAGAATGCAGGAACCTGGTGCCAGGTGTCATTGAGAGACTTCAAAGCTGGAGAGAGGCCCTGAGGCCAGCACCTCAGATCTGCACCTGGGTGCCTAGAAGCTGAGAGTGGTCTGTGGAATCCCCGGTCAGCACTGAGTGAAGCCTCAGAGGTTTTAGCCCAAATATGCAGGGACTTAGCACAGTGCAGGCCGCAGGTCGTCTTACTGCATTGCCATACGCCAAAGTGAAAGGGCAGGAATGCACCGTATTTAATTAATCCTTTAACAGCGCCGGCGCCTCTTCGGCAGCCTAGCTCAAACGCAGGCCCCCTGCACCATGGTCAAGAGCGGCGCCGTTGCATGCAGGACTGGTCTTGTGCAGGAAGGGGCACCTTCCTGCACAAAAACAGTTCTTGGAGGCTTTTTCTTCTTTCCATGTGCGCTGCAGAATGCGGTAAGCGGGGAAAGAGGAAATAGCGAGGAGAGAGAAAACTACTTCTCCTCATTATGCCTCACCTCGGGAGGCGTAAAGTTTTGGCGCTGCCTCAGGTTTACATGATTAAGTAAATCTAGGGCAGCGTCAAAATCCATGGGCGTTGCACAGGAACACCGACCGCAATGCCCATGGAACACGGCCCTGACGCAGAGTAGCGCAACGCATCAACTTTCGCTACCTTGCCTTACGCAGGCAGGCAGGCTTTGCGTGCCCTTTCAAAGCCACGCAAAGTGGCTTTGCGTGGTCTCATAAATATGGTTGAAGGTTTGTGCTGCTGGAGCGTCAGAAAGAGTGACGCGCAGGCACAAGGGTGCACACGTGGCTCATAAACCTCTTTGTTTTTTTGTTGTCATTAGAAATGCCTCAGACTGAGCTTGACGCAAAGTCCCACCTCCCCTCTCACTCAATGGAGGGTTGGAGAGAGGTCTGCCTGCCTCAGCCCCCAGACCCAAAAGTTGGTACATTCCTAAGAACCAACACCTCCACATCAATGTGAATCGCAGCTCTCAAGATGCTCCTCCCAGAAGTAAGTGAGGCGCTCCAGATGGGACCTTCTCGGCTAGACCTGCACCCACACACCATGGTGGCTTTTATCGCTGGACTTAATGCCCCAGCTGTGTCCCCGACAACTGCATCCTATCCTGTATATTAAAGACAGGTTTGTAGTCATGCCTGGATGCCCTTACAGGTGAGAAGAAGTGCTCTACAAATCTACTGAATGAATGATCTTGAAATTGATTCGGCAAGATGAGTTCTGAAGAGCTAAAAATAACAAACGATATTATATATTCTAACTTTGTGTGACATAAGTATCCCACTGCCGACAAGAGTTGGCATGGAGGGCTGCAGGTCACTCCTTCATTCTGCAAAGGCTTGAAGACCTGGCTGTTTTAATTTAAAAATCTACGCCGCTATCTTCTCCTTAGTGCTAGGAAACCCTTTTTGGGTAGCTGTGCGCTTTATAAGATTATGGAATGATAATGGAGGCCTTCTGTCCAGAGGACAGCTCGGAGGAGGAGAGAATTTGTGTAGTGCACACTACGGATTACGCCATCTCTTGGTGCTGGTGTAAAGGCTTCAGGCCTGTTTTAGGTTTGATGGAGTGGTCATTCGGCCACTGTGTGGTGCACAAAACTCCTCTTCCTCACGGGTCAAGGAAGAAGGCCTACTACATTCAACCTTCGCAAATTTCCCGAAGGTGGCTCCCATCAGGAGGTGGGAGCCACGCTCTGTGGCAGCGATCCGTTCATCCACATATTACATAGCTGAACTGGCATCATTTGATGTAACCTGGAAAACACATCCCCAACAGAATGTACATTTACAGTAGTCGAGTCTATACTGGGGGAGTGGTCTTGTATCATGTGTGTAGGTATCCATAGATTAAAGAGTTGGGAGCCCTGCAGCCTTGCATCTTCACACTCCCACACATGGTTTTGCAGAGAATTTAGTCCCAGTGAGTTCTTGGTGGACACAGATTTTTAAATGAATTTTACACCAGGACTGTACAGTCCTTTTCATTGCTCTGATAGGGACCAGGAGACTGAACCAACAGGATGCTGGGCTGGGAGCTGGGTGTGTTTCCTTACCATGCTTACAAGGATAACTGGTGCTCCCCCGCAGAAGATCACTCATCTCTATCCAGGTGCGGAGCAGTTGTGTTTTGTAGACGTGGGTCCCCCCCAGGAGTAGTCTTTCCAGGCACTGGTCCTAGACTGGCAGTGCTGTGTGGCAGTGAGCAGGGTGTGCCAGATGGACAGCTGGTGGCTGGTGTCTGGTGGGCTTGCATCTGATGAGTGGCATGGAATGTCAGAGATCAACCCTTTCTGCAGATGCCCAGCACCAGAAAGGTCAGTCCAAAGAATGCTTGGGGTCATCACTCACCATCGTCCAAGTGTCTGCTGCCTCCTGAGACATCTGACCTCAAGACCTGCTTGTAATAAGAAAAGCCAGTTGTGTCAGCAGAGCTGGCTTTAGGGCGGTGCGACCAGTGCAGCCGCACCTGGTGCTGAGTTTGGTGGGGTCGCTGTGTCTAAAAATAACTATTGCTTTAAAAGCAGGTGAAGTTCTTTGTGTGTCCAGCAGTTTTCACGCAATAAAGTGTCAAGATAACTGCTGATTAATGTTACTACTGGTGAGAGATCGAATGTTGTCTAGTGGAAGTGTTGATTCATTATAAAGTAGCGCAAAGGGTTAATGTGCCTGCTGCCAAAGACGAGTACCATCAGATCACAGGACTGAGTGTGAGTGAGCTATGAGTATCACTGCAAAAAATGAAATGTGTGTCAGAGAGGGGCTGTGGAGAGATGAGGTGCTCTGTTGCAGAGGGGTAGTGAGGGAAGTCACGATGAAGGAGGTCATGGGGGTGGGGGCGCCAAAAAAGACTGATGCACTTGGCGCCACCAGCACTAAAGCCGGCCCTGTTTGTAAGTTTGCTCAACGCAACAGCTGACGTCAGTACTCGCTTTTAACGAGAAAAGTCGCTTGTGTCAGTTTGTTGTGGTCGACTAGTGCAGTCACTGTGGCCCTGCGCGCACGGCGCACTGCTGACACGCAGCTGCCTTGGGCGCCTCCTATTTTACCCAAACCTAAACTGATAGGTCGAGCAGAAGGCTCTCCGCCCAGCCTTCTTCTGCCTTTCATTTCCTGCTGAGGCTCTCAGCATTGCTTTAGTTTAACTTACGTCTGCAGAATGGATGCTTCCAACTTACTTCACTGCTTCGGGAATCTCTGCCACAAACTGGCAGAAGCCTGAGCCGACTGCCCCCCACATGCCCTCTTGCTCCACTTATTTCCACAGAACACACCTGTTTCTGAGCCACTTGACAATAATACTGGCTCCACTACATCCACCCTACATCACATGACAATAATACTATATCTACCACATCGACACAACCCTACATCGCATGACAATAATACTATATCTACTACATCGACACAACCCTACATCGCATGACAATAATACTGACTTCATTACATCGACCTTACATTGCATGACAATAATACTGACTCCGCTATATTAACCTAACCCTACATCGCATGACAATAATACTGACTTCACTACATCGACCTAACCCTACATCGCATGACAATAATACTGACTTCACTACATCAACCTTACACCGCATGACAATAATACTGGCTCCACTACATCCACCTGACATTGCATGATAATAATACTATATCTACCACATCGACCTAACCCTACATCGCATGACAATAATACTATATCTACCACATCGACCTAACTCTACATCGCATGACAATAATACTGACTTCACTACATCGATCTTACATCGCATGACAATAATACTGGCTCCGCTACATCGATCTTGCATCGCCTAATAATGATACTGGCTCCACTACATCCACCCTACATCGCATGATAATGATACTATATCTGCCACATCGACCCAACCCTACATCGCATGACAATAATACTATATCTACCACATCGACACAACCCTACATCGCAAGACAATAATACCGGCTCTGCTACTTCAACGTAACCCTACATCACATGACAATAATACCGGCTCTGCTACTTCAACGTAACCCTACGTCGCATGACAATAATACTGGCTCCACTACATCCACCCTTCATCGCATGACAATCATACTATATCTACCATATCAACACAACCCTAGATCGCATGACAATAATACTGACTTCACTACATCAACCGTACATCACATGACAATTATACTGGCTCCGCTCCAGCGACCTAACCCTACATCGCATGACGATTATACTGACTTCACTACATTGACCTAACCCTACATCGCATGACAATAATACTGACTTCACTACATCGAACTAACTCTACATTGCATGACAATAATACTGGCTTCACTACATCGACCTAACACAACATTGCATAACAATAATACTGGATCCACTACATCGACCTAACCCTACATCGCATGACAATAATACCAGCTCTGCTACATCGACCTAAACCTACATCACATGTCAATAATACTGGCTTCACTACATTGACCTAACCATACATTCCATGACAACAATACTGGCTCCACTACATTGACCTAAACCCACATCGCATGACAATAATCCTGGCTTCACTACAACGATCTAACACTACATTCCATGACAATAATACTGCATCCGCTACTTCGACACAACCCTACATCGCAAGACAATAATACCGGCTCTGCTACTTCAACGTAACCCTACATCACATGACAATAATACCGGCTCTGCTACTTCAACGTAACCCTACGTCGCATGACAATAATACTGGCTCCACTACATCCACCCTTCATCGCATGACAATAATACTATATCTACCATATCAACACAACCCTACATCGCATGACAATAATACTGACTTCACTACATCGACCGTACATCACATGACAATTATACTGGCTCCGCTCCATCGACCTAACCCTACATCGCATGACTATTATACTGACTTCACTACATTGACCTAACCCTACATCGCATGACAATAATACTGACTTCACTACATCGAACTAACTCTACATTGCATGACAATACTACTGGCTTCACTACATCGACCTAACACTACATTGCATATCAATGATACTGGATCCACTACATCGACCTAACCCTACATCGTATGACAATAATACCAGCTCTGCTACATCGACCTAAACCTACATTACATGACAATAATACTGGCTTCACTACATTGACCTAACCATACATTCCATGACAACAATACTGGCTCCACTACATTGACCTAAACCCTCATCGCATGACACTAATACTGGCTTCACTACAATGATCTAACACTACATTCCATGACAATAATACTGCATCCGCTACTTCGACCTAATCCTATATCGCATGACAATAATACCGGCTCCACTACATCGACCTAACCCTACATCACATGAAAATAATACTGGCTCCACTACATCGACCTAAACCTACATCGGCTGACAATCATACTGGCTTCACTACATTGACCTAACCCTTCATAGCTTGACAATAATACCATCTCTACTACATCAACCGAACTGTTGCATGACAATAATACTATATCTACTACATTGACCTAACCCTACATCGCATGACAATAATACTGGCTTCACTACAATGATTTAACACAACATCGCATGACAATAATACTGGCTCCACTACATCGACCTTACATCGCATGACAATAATACTATATCTACTACATTGACCGAACCCTACATGGCTTGACAATAATACTGGATCCGCTACATTGATGTAACCCTACATTGCATGACAATAATACTGGCTCCACTACATCGACCTTACATCACATGACAATAATACTATATCTACTACATTGACCTAACCCTACATCACATGAAAGTAATAATGGCTATGTTACTTCCACCTAACCCTACATCGCATGACAATGATACCGGCTCTGCTACTTCAAACTAACCCTAAATCACATAAAAATAATACTGGTTCCGCTACATCAATCTAAACCTACATCACATAACAATAATAGTGGCTTCACTACATGGACCTAACCCTACATAGCATGACAACAATACCGGCTCCGCTACATCGACGTAACCCTACTGTGCATGACAATAATACTGGCTTCACTACATTGACCTAACACTACTTAGCATGACAATAATAATCGCATTACTACATCAAACACTACTTAGCATGACAATAATACTGTCTCCACTACATTGACCTAACCCTACATCGCATGACAATAATACCGGCTTCACTACATTCACCAACCCTACTTCACATGACAATAATACCATCGACCTAACCCTATGTACCATGATAATAATACCATCTTAGCTACATCAACCTTACCCTACATCGCATGACAATCATACTGGCTTTACTACAATGATTTAACACAACATCGCATGACAATAATACTGGCTCCACTACATCAATCTAATACTATTTAGCATGACAACAATACTGTCTCCACTACATGAACCTAAACCTACATCTCATGACAATAATACTGTCTACACTACATTGACCTAACCCTACATCGCATGACAATAATACTGGCTTCACTACATGGACCTAACCTTTCATCGCATGACAATAATACTGGCTTCACTACATTGACCTAAACCTACATCGCATGACAACAATACCGGCTCCACTACATTGACCTAAATCCACATGCATGACAATAATACCCTCTTCACTACAACGATCTAACACTACATTGCATGACAATAATACTGAATATCGCTACTTCGACCTAACACTACATCGCATGACAATAATACCAGCTTCACTACATCGACCTAACACTACATAGCATGACAATAATACCAGCTTCACTACATCGACCCTACAGTGCATGACAAGAATACTGGTTTCACTACATCGACCTAACCTTACATCACATGACAATAATAACATCGATCTAAGCCTATATTGCACGACAATAATACCTGCTCCGCTCATCAATCTAACCCTGCATAGCATGACAATAATATCATCAAGCTAACCCTATATCACATGACAATAATAACAATAATACCACTAACCTAACCCTACATCGCATGGCAGTAATATTGGCTTCACTTACATCGACCTAACCCTACATCCCATGACAATAATACCATCGACCTAACTCTACATCGCATGACAATAATGCCTGCTCCCCTGCATCATTCTCACCCTACATCACATGACAATAATACCATCGACCTAACCCCACATCACATGACAATAATACCATTGACCTAACCCTACATTGCATTATAATAATTCAGGCTTCACTACATAGACCTAGCCCCGCATGACAATAATACTGGCTTCACTATATCGACCTAACCCTGCATCGCATTACAATAATACCGGTTCCACTACATTGACCTAACCCTACATCACATGACAGTGATATTGGCTCCACTGCATCAACCTAACCCTACATCACATAGCAACAATACTGGCTTCACTACATCGACCTAACCCTAAACGTCACGACAATAATACCATCGACCTAACCCTAAATCACATTACAACAATACCATCAACCTAACCCTACATTGCATGACAATAATACTGGATCCGCTACATCGACCTAACACTACATCACATGATAATAATATTGGCTCCACTACATTGACCGAACACTACATCAGATGACAATAATTCTATCTCTGCTAAGTCAACCTAACACTACATCACATGACAATAATAGCATCTCCACTACGTTGACCTAACCCTACATCGTATGACAATAATACCGGCTTCACTACACTTCACTTAACAATAATACTGGCTCTGCTACATCGACCTAACACTACATCACATGACAATAATAGCATCTCCACTACGTTGACCTAACCCTACATCGTATGACAATAATACCGGCTTCACTACATTGACCCTACATCACTTAACAATAATACCAGCTCCGCTACAACGACCTAACACTATATCACATGGCAATAAGACTAGCTTGACTACATAGACCTAACCCTACATTGCCTGTTAATAATACTGGCCAAACTACATCGACCTAACACTACACTGCTTGACAATAATACTGGCTCCGCTACATCAACCTAACACTACATCACATGACAAGTGTAAAAGATTGGGTTGTTGGTTGACTGAGGTGTGCACCTTGGTCAAGCAGCAACCACAATCCTTGTCAGGATAAGACACAAGCAAACCCCAAATTAACTTGGCATCCTCATGATAGCTTGGCACAAAGCAGTCAGGCTTAACTTAGAGGCAATGCGTATAGTGTTTGTGCCACACTTCAAACACTAAAACAGTGAAAACACACCACAAACGGAACCCACAACAAAATTAGAAACATATAGCTGGTTTCAATAAATAAAACAAGACCAAAACGACAAAAATCCAATTAGTAGAATC
The DNA here is from genome assembly GCF_031143425.1 of Pleurodeles waltl. NCBI lineage: Eukaryota > Metazoa > Chordata > Amphibia > Caudata > Salamandridae > Pleurodeles > Pleurodeles waltl. The sequence continues at coordinate 19,996,721 of NC_090440.1, forward strand.
AGACATATTGAATTTTAAAGATCTAACTAATAGCTCCAAGAAGCACAAAGCGCTATTGAAGATATCTGGTTGCATTGGATCGGGACAAAGTCACAAGTTCAGGCCAACTGTAATGGAGTGCGGGCCGGCTACAAGGACCCAGTTAGGAACAGTGTACTTTAAATCCTGGTTGCAGAGCATTGCGTGGATCCGTGTCAATGTTGGGTTGTGCAGCTGAGATGATGCATCAGTTCTGAGATGCGGCAATGCTGTGGTGTGAGGTCCTGTTGTGTTAGTGTTGAAGATCCCATCGATGGGGCTTGCAAAGCGAAGGACAGTGTTGGGGATACATTGCACAGTCGAGGCGATACGTCGGTTCTGATAAGTGGTGAAGCTACGAGGTGGAGCTCTCAGCAATGAGACTACAATCGACAAGAGACGTGAGGAGTTGCTCTGGAGAAGCGTCATGCAGCTGCAGTTCTCAAGGCGATGTGCTGATTCCAAGATGTGGGATGCGACTGCAAAGCAAGCTTTTGTGATGGGTCCAATGCACGTAGCAGCGATGATGGGTCGATTCTGCTCGAGGATGCGTCGCTCAGCAGAGGAGATGAATCGGTCCTGCTCGGGGATGCGTCGATCAGCAGAGACGATGTGTCAGTTCCACTGGCAAGCCCCTTAGGCCCATTTCAAAGGGTCCATGACTACTGTGGGCTCACTCAGCAGGGTAGACTCATAGATGTCAGAGTCCAGGTGCAGAAGCAGGGTGTGTGGAAGTCTTTTATGTCCCAGAGACTTCTGATCAGGAGGTCAGCCAAATAGCCCTTGGAGTCACTCAGGGCTCTGGGTTTGAGTGACGCAGGTCCAGTCCTTCTCCTTAAGGCAGAGGGCAGAAGGCAGAGGGTAGCACAGAAAAGCAGGAGTCCAACAGCGTACAGCCCAGCAGAGTGGCAGTCGATCAGCAGCACAGCAGTCCTTCTTCCTGGCAGAGTATCCACAGGTCCAGAAACGTACTGAAGTGGTGGTGTCTGAGGTCCAGTTCTTCTGAGCAGCTGTGCCTTTGAAGTGAGTTAGACTTCAAAGATATGACGTTGAAGTGCACAGATGTCTTGCCCCTGCTTGCCCTGGCTTCAGACTAACTATAGTGGGTATGCAGTCCTTTGTGTGGGATAAGGCACAACCTGTTTAGGTGTCAGTGAGGCTGTGCCCAACTCCTCCCTCCCATCCTGCAAAGATGGCCCATCAAGTCACACCCACCCTCCCATTGTGTGTGACCTTCCTAAGGGGAATACACAAAGCCCAACTGCCAATTGCACTCAGTCATGTGACCGGAGACAGGTTGCAGGCACAAAATGGCTAAGGCAAGATCATGCCAACTTTCTAAAAGTGGCATTTTCAGAATTGCAAATCAAAATCTGACTTCACCATAAGTTAGGATTTTAAATTGTGATTCCAGAGACACCAAACTTGAAGAAATATCTCTTCTCATTTGGAAATTATGCTTACAGAAGGAAATAAGGCAAGTCCAATGTTATCCTATGGGCGAGATAGGCCTTGCCACAGTGAAAAAACAAATGTAAGAGTTTCTCACTACCAATACATGTTAAACTAAAAGGTACATTTCCTACTTTTTAAATACATTGCACCCTGCCCCGTTGATTGTCCAGGGACTATCTTAGGGGTGACTTTTATATATACAAATGGAAGGTTTAGTTTTGGCAAAAGGGTTATTTTGCCTGGTTGATATGGCAGTGTAAAACTGCACACACAGGCATGGTTAAAGTGCTACTTAAGTGGGCGGCACAATCAGAAAAGAGGAGGTGGCTGCCTACACCTTAGCCCCCAAAGACACCCCAAAGAGGACAGCTGTAAGCACCCCATCGCAGCACGCATCCCACCTTTTCATTAAAGAAGGGTCTTCGGACACCACTGTGCAGACAAGCAGAAGAGAGGGGTTTTAGCACCCCCCATTCACAGGTGAGGGGGCTATATTCTGGGGTGGACCATCACCCCTGGATGAGCCTCACTTTTGAGCTGTGTAGTATTTTCTGGGAGCTGAGGGGCTGTTATCAGAAAGGGCTCAATGGCTCCTCGTGTCCCAGCAGACAGTAGCATTTACATTTTTTATTGCAGTTTTATAAAGTGCTAGTCGACCATGATGGCATCAGTGCGCTATACACTAGAAGAACAGGTGCGATGCTGGGTACCCCTTCATTGAACCATCAAGCACAAACACCTGGGGATTTGACTCTTCTCCACCATCTGTGGCCTGTGACGTAGGGGTGGAAGAGTAGAGCTGAGCGGGAAGAGGAGGGGAGAAACCTGAAGAGGCACAATGAGTTGTAGGGGTTCTGAGGGCCTGTAGCAGGGATGGTCATGGAGGTAGGTCTCATGAGTCGACTGGGAGAAGGGCGCGTTATGGAGTGCAGTGTGAGGAGAGGTTCAGAGAGAGAAGATTGAAGACCAGGGAGTGGCCTTAGGAGAGATGGGGGACCATCGGGTCACAAAAAGAGGCAGCTATTAACGGGGGTCTAATCAATCAATCAATAAATCAATCAAGGATTTATGAAGTGGAGCAAATCACCCATGAGGATCTCAAGGCGCTGAAAAAGCAAAGTGGAGACAGGAGCAAGAGCGGTGGTCTCTGAACGTCTCAAGTCATTGAATTAAGATCTGTGAACATCTCAAGTCATTGAATTAGGGTGTGTGAATGTCTCAAGGCATTGAATTAAAGTCTGTGAACATCTCAAGTCATTGAATTAGGGTCTCTGAACATCTCAAGTCGTTGAATTAGGGTGTGTGAATGTCTCAAGACATTTAATTAAAGTCTGTGAACATCTCAAGTCATTGATTAGGGTCTCTGAACATCTCAAGTCATTGAATTAGGGTGTGTGAATGTCTCAAGGCATTGAATTAAAGTCTGTGAACATCTCAAGTCATTGAATTAGGGTGTGTGAATGTCTCAAGTAATTGAATTAGGGTCTGTGAATGTCTCAAGTCATTGAATTAGGGTCTGTGAAGTCCACTGCAGGGGGCAGCACCGTGGCTCTGCCCTTTGCAGCTGTCCATGTGATCCGAGAAGCTCCCACTAAACCCTGGTTATTGCTGTATTTTACAGTTCAAGCAGCGGCCAGGGGGGGATTTCTTTCCTTTCACTAGGGCTCATGACACCCCAGGTAGGGATGTAGCTTCGATGAATGCAGCAGGAGCAGTGGCACCGGGGCCCAGTTTTCCGAGGGGGCCACTGAACCCTGATTATTGCTGTATTTCACAGTTCAAGCAGCAGCTACAAAGCCCATTTCCTGCCTTTCACCGAAGCCCATGACATGCTGACAGCTCTGCTGAGAGGATGGGGAAGAGAACCTAGATTTGGGAGCCAGGGCTGCTCTTTCAGAGCTGGAGTTGTGTGCCCAGGGTCAGACCGGGACGAAAAATAGGCCCGGGCACCAAAATAAAAGTGACCTCGGCGAACTAGATAGCTAAAAAAGTGTCTCACATTCCCAAACCAGGCTGGGTTTGAGCTTGTGAAGGCAGCTGTGTGTGTTTAGTGAGGGATGGAAGGCTGTATATATGTGTGTTTGCTGCAGGCAATAATTGTGGTCATATCAGAGAAATCAACAGTACAAACAGGGCCACCCAGCCACACGCCCGGCCCACCTCTGATCTGGCAGCCTAACCCATCGGGCAGTGCCCAGTTTCCCTGAAGGTCTCTCCGGCCCTGGAGGTGCCCGTCCTCTTGGCTCAGGCAGGGACTGGCCTCTTGATCTGAATCCCTGCAGGGCCTGGGGTTCGGTCTGTGGCACAGATGCTGGTTGAGTGACGCAGCCGAGACCCCCACAGAGACTCGGCGGGGTCCGCATGGCAGCTTCTCCTCAGAGGGCAGGAGGGAGACCCTCCACTCGCTGATGCTTGGTGGGTTCTGGACTCTATCATCTGGACGAGAAAGGCGTGACCTGGACTGAACTGTAACCAGGGGACTGGCTCTGCTTGTTTGTGAGCAGTAAGCACTGGCAAATGCAGAATGCTTTCCATTGGGTGCCCAATAACTAGACTTTCCTGCTTTCAGTTTCTATTTGCTGTAAATTCTGGTGGAGATTTTTCAGGGGTTTCCACTGTTTTAAAAAAATGGTAAAAATCTGTGGTTATCGGTGTTTACTTTTTTTGCTAAATAAAATCATGGGGATGGAGTTTTTCCAGTGTTTAGAAAGGATTTAGCCCTTATTTTCAGCCTCCTCTCGTTCAGTTCTATTGTCCATTCTGTCTTCCTTCTTTCCCGCCTCTGTTCCCGCCTCTGTCCCAAGTAGCTCCATTGGTTTCCTCACCTGTCGCCTTTTCCAGCATTCAAGCCCCTCTTTGGGGAGTCCCGTCTCCTCCCGTGTCCAGGATGCGCATGCGCGTGGACCAGGCAGTGCACACTCCTAAGATGTGAGAGCAGCAGACACGGTTGACACTCCCTCCCGCGCTCTAGTCTTCAGGCGAATGAGGGAGACTGAAAGAATGAAGACTTTGCACTTAGGTCATGGGGTGTGTATTGTGGGTGCTCAGGGCTCTGTTATTCCAAGCCTGTGTCACACTCGTCCTTTCCATATATTCCAAGAAGAGACTGGACTAATGACGGTGGGAGTGTGGTCTATTCCCAGCCTATATATTCCTGGTTCACTTTGCCATAGCAGAGGATTCTGCTACGGAGTTAGTACAAGGGGAGGGTGTGGGGTTACAGCCACAGCTGTCATCTTTGGAACTGGGGAACCAGGTTCGAATCTTGGCGTTGCCTCAACATCCTGTGATTCTGGGCAAATCATTTAGGCCATCTGAAAAAAAAAACGCCGAAGCCGCGGGTGCCACAATACCGCCGGCGGTATGCGTGGCACCTTGCTGTTTCCGTACGCTGGCCCAGCGGAAAACTCACATCAACATTGAAGCCGGCTCATAATAGAGCCGGGGGCAATGTTGATGTGCAGCAGTTGCAGCAGTGAAATGTGCGATGGGGCTGTGCCTGGGCACCCCAAGTCCCCCTTACCACCATCCTTTCCATGGCATTGTTTACCGCCATGGAAAGGCTGGCGGTTGGGGACTAATAATCCCCAGGGCATAGCTGCTTGCAGCGCTGCCCTGGGGGTTATGACCGCCTGGCGGAAGCCTGGCGGTATAGTGGAGGGGCTGGCGGTATGGCCGTGGCTAATGCGCCATGGTCATAATACACTGGCAGAACACCGCCAGCCTGTTGTCAGTGTTACCGCCAGTGTTCTGCCGGCTGCCAGGGTCGTAATGACCCCCTTAATGTCCCTGGACCTAAACTAAATAAACATGACGCTGTGTAAAGTAATTGGTGCTCATGTAAAGCCCTCTAATACCTTTGGGTCGAATGCACACTTACAAAACTGCAAAAAATAAATAAAAGAGAACACATAATGTTATCTGCCGGGCCCTTCGGTGACATCGACACTGCTGCTGTGTAAAAACACAGCAGAGGTAGTAGAGAGACTCTATCACCTGCAGGCTGCCTTGGTGATTTGCCTGTGCAGCTCACACCCTGACTAAAGTTTATTTAATATCCTTGGGCTCTGCCTGTGGGATTTTGTGCTTAATTGAAAGTCAGCGTCAGGACCACTGAGCATTGATTTCTACCAAGTGTTGGGACCTATATTCATTTGAAAGCAGTGCTGGGACTGTGCTCCTCCAGGCGTGTATGTCAATTGTGCAAGGCACTTTACCTTTCTGTTCTATGCAGCCTTTAGTGTTCGAGTACATTTTCTATCTTGGGAGAAATGTAATGAATATGGTCACCCAGTGCTTAATTTGTAAACAAATAGGTACTGGTGCTAATGAGGTGCAACCAATGCCCAGAGAGTGTTACCAAGTTTACAAATGACGAAATAATGAAGTAATCTATTACAAAATGTGCTGCATTATGCCGCTTAATGTGCCTTTTCGTGCCACATAAATTACTCAACCCTGCTGCATAATTTGGCCCTCTCCTGCCACATAATGCCAGAGGCTGTGGTGACCATGGCAATCTGTCCGCACCTCTGGCAGGGGTCTTGGTACCCTCTCAGCCTCCTCTGGAGCGCAGTATCTTCTCTAGTACACCAGTCTGTTAGCTGGTCTGAGGCCTGGACTGTCCAGAGAAGCCTGTATCTGCCTACAGAGCTGGCCAGCCAGCTCCCTCGCACCCTGTGAAGGTTGGTGGACCCCACAATCACATCCTTCATGCACACTGCATCATTTGTGCTTGTCCTGTTGATGGTCAGTGTAGGGAAATGCCTCCCTTGGCATGGTTACCCCCTAACCTTTTGCCTTTTGTTGATGCCAGTTATGATTGAAAGTGTGCTGGGACCCTGCTAACCAGGCCCCAGTACCAGTGTTCTTTCCCTAAACTGTACCTTTGTTCCCACAATTGGCACAGCCCTGTCACACAGATAAGTCCCTTGTAACTGGTACCCTGTGGCCAGGGCAGGTATCTAAGGGCTGCAGCTTGTATGATGCCACCCTAAGGACCCCTCACTCAGCACACGCACACTGCCTCACAGCGTGTGTGTGCTGGTGGGGAGAAAATGACTGAGTCGACATGGCACTCCCCTCAGGGTGCCATGCCAACCTCACACTGCCTGTGGCATAGATAAGTCACCCCTCTAGCAGGCCTTACAGCCCTAAGGCAGGGTGTACTACACCATAGGTGAGGGCATATGTGCATGAGCACTATGCCCCTACAGTGTCTAAGCAAAATCTTAGACATTGTAAGTGCAGGGTAGCCATAAAGAGTATATGGTCTGGGAGTCTGTCAATTACGAACTCCGCAGTTCCATAATGACTACACTGAAACCTGGGAAGTTTGGTATCAAACTTCTCAGCACAATAAATGCACACTGATGCCAGTGTGGGATCTATTGAAAAATGCACACAGAGGGCATCTTAGAGATGCCCCATGTATACCAGTCCAATTCCTAGTGTTACGCTGACCAGTTCCTGCCAGCCTGCCACAACCAGACGAGTTTCTGGCCCCATGGGGTGAGAGCCTTTGTCACTCTGTGGCCAGGAACAAAGCATGTACTGGGTGGAGGCGCTTCTCACCTCCCCCTGCAGGAACTGTAACACCTGGGGGTGAGCCTCAAAGGCTCAAGCCTGGTGTTACAGCGCCCCAGGGCATCCCAGCTAGTGGAGATGCCCGCACCTCCGGCCACTGCCCCCACTTTTGGCAGCAAGGCTGGAGGAGATGATGAAAAAAACAAGGAGGAGCCACCCACCAGCCAGGACAGCCTCTAAGGTGTCCTGATCTGAGGTGACCCCTACCTTTAGAAATCATCCATCTTGGTTTTGGAAGATTCCCCCAATAGGAATAGGGATGTGCCCCCTCCCCTCAGGGAGGAGGCACAAAGAGGGTGTAGCCACCCTCCAGGGCAGTGGCCATTGGCTACTGCCTCCCCAGACATAAACACACCCCTAAATCCAGTATTTAGGGGCGACTCTGAACCCAGGAAATCAGATTCCCACAACCTGAAGAAAGAAAAAGGACTGCTGACCTGAAAGCCCTGCAGAGACGACGGAGATGACAACTGACTTGGCCCCAGCCCTGCCGGCCTGTCTTCAGACTCAAAGAACCTGCACAGCGACCCATCCAGCGGGACCAGAGACCTCTGAGGACTCAGAGGACTGACCTGCACCTAAAGGACCAAGAACCTTCCGAGGACAGCGGCTATGTCCAGAAACAGCAACAAAATTGCAACGAAGAAGCAATTTTAAAGAGACTCTCACTTCCCACCAGAACCGTGAGTCTTTACACTCTGCACCCAACGCCCATGGCTCAAGTTCAGGACGACAAACACTGCAGAGAGGACTCCCAGGCGACTCCAACGACATGGACACCCTGAGTCGACCCCCCCTGCACCCCCACAGCGACGTCTGCCTAGAGGATCCAGATGCTCCCCCTGACCTCGACTGCCTGGTAACCAAGGAACCCGATGCCTGGACCAAGCACTGCACCCACAGACCCCAGGACCAAGAGGAACCACCTACCAGTAAGGAGTGACCAGCAGGCAGCCCTCATCCTACCCCAGACATTGGCTGTTCCAAGAATTCCCCCTGTGCCCTGCCTGCATCGCCAGAGTGAACCCCGGGTCCCTCCATTGATTTCTACAGCAAACCCCACGCTTAATTTGCACACTGCACCCGGCCGCTCCTGTGCCGCTGAGAGTGTGCTTTGTGTGCTTGTTTGTGTACCCCCCAGTGCTCTACAAAACCCCCCTGGTCTGCTCTCAGAGGACGCAGGTACTTACCTGCTAGCAGACTAGAACCGGAGCACCCCTGTTCCCGATAGGCGCCATTGTGTTTTGGGCCATCCTTTGACCTCTGCACCTGACCGGCCCTGTGTTGCTGGTGCTGTGGCTTTGGGGTTGCCTTGAACACCCAACGGTGGGCTGCCTATGCCCAGGAGACTGACTGTGTAAGTGCTTTACTTACCTAAGAAACTAGCCATATCTTACCTCCCCTAGGAACTGTTGATTTTTGCAGTGTCCACTTTTAAAATAGCTTATTGCCATTTTAACCAAAACTGTGTGTACTACTGTTTTAAATCAAAGTTCTATACTTACCTGTGTGAGGTACCTCGCATTTTATGTACTTACCTCAAATTTGAATCTTGTGGTTTTAAAAATAAATTAAGAAAATATATTTTTCAATATAAAAACCTATTGGCCTGGAGTTAAGTCTTTGAGTGTGTGTTCCTCATTTATTGCCTGTGTGTGTACAACAAATGCTTAACACTACCCTCTGATAAGCCTACTGCTCGACCACACTACCACAAAATAGAGCATTAGTATTATCTAATTTTGCCACTATCAACCTCTAAGGGGAACCCTTGGACACTGTGCACACTATCTCTCACTTTGAGACAGTATATACAGAGCCAACTTCCTACAGTCAGCAAAAGTCCACCCTGAACTGGTTGAAGATAGTTCAGGTATAAATGTGTGTTTGCGCCCAGACCGTGGACAAAGTCCTTGTGACACAGATGAGACAAGAAGAGGGTGCAGATTATAGAGGGAACAAGCACACACATGCACACACAACACACACACACATAGATGCCCACACACACATACACACACACCACACAGACTAGCATACATGCACACACAAACAGACACAAACACTCACACATACACACAAACACATACACACACATCACACATGCACACACACACACACATAAACACATATATGTATACACACAACATACACACACACACATAAACACATATATGCACACACCACAACTCACACACAACACACACGCATACACCCACACATACAACACACTACACACAAAACACATATATACACATGCGCACACATCATAACACACACAACACACATACACGTGCACACAACACACACATAAAACACACGTGCACACTCTCTGTCTCTCTCTCATGGATTTTCCCAGGAACGCTCCCACCTTGTTCCCCCTCGCTTTCCTCCACGTCGCCACCTCTTGTTCCTCGCTTCTGTCCATCATCCTTGTCCTTCTCCTATTGGTTACTCTGCCTCGTCTCGTCCTCTACTTTCTCACTGCCCTGATCTTTCCTCCTCTCGTTCATCCAGCGCTGCCATCTTCTTTGTCTCTTTTTCTCTTCACCCCAGTCTCATGGGCCTGCTTTTTACTTTTATAAACCTGTCTCTTTCCCTTCCTCTTTACACCTTTTCACTAATTTCTGTCCTACATCTCATTATCCCCTCTGTCTAGTTATCTCTTTCTCCCCCTCGTTCCTCCCCCCACATTTCTCTCTCTCTTTTCTTTCGTCCTCGCTTTCCCGTCCCAAACTCTTTCTACATATTTTTCAGGTTTTATTCACATATTCTCTTTTTTCCTCCTTCGCACCTGCTTTCACTGCTCCTCGTCCCTTGAATCACTATTTCCCTCTGCACCCTCCTTGGATTGTCCTCTTCCGTGTGTTCATATTATTGTTCATTCACTCTCCTGCTCACCATGGGGCATATTTATGAAAAGTGGCGCCTTAGCGCCTTCCTAATGCCAACATGTGTGCGCCGTATTTAATATATGGTGCACCGTGGTGGTAGTTAGGGTACTAGCAGCAGAATTTTTACGCTAGTTCCGCGCTTTGCAGGATTAGTGTCAAAGATTTTGACACTAATCCTGCAAAGCACCCAGAGGCCCATTGTAATCAGTGGCGGGCCCCTGTTAACGCCTGGTCAGAGTAGGCATTAAAAGTGCTGAAAAAAATGACGCAAAGAAATCTCTTTGATTTCTTTGCGCCATTTCTTTGGCCCCTCTAAACGGGGAACGCCCCCCTTGAATACATTATGCCCGGTGCAGGTATAATGTAGCGCAAAGGGTTACAAAGTAGCGCAATGCATGCATTGTGCCACTTTGTAAATATGGCACATAATTTTTGGCCTTCTAACGCCACATTAGCATTTAAAAAATGACGCTCATGTGTTGTTAGAGTGGCGCTAGGCCCTCTTAAATCTGGGCCCATGTTTCTCCAATAAATGTTTGTCTCAGCCACATCTCTCATCTACTCCTCCCTCTTTCTCCTCTTATGTGCCACCTTGTCCCTTCCCCCCCATCACCCTCAGGCGGGTATGGAAAGTACTTCTGGGCTGTTCTTGTACAAAATCTGCTCTGTTCATATTAAAAGTGGACACCAGTGTTTGATTTTTAAAAATTACACAAGTGCAGGGCCCACAATATTATAGGGATCACCACCTGCGCTGACCAATGCCACGGTTGCCACATACTAAGGGTGGCACGTCTACTGAGCCCACCTCAGACCTCCTTCTTCTGCAGATGCTCTCTTTACTTCTCTCTTACAGGTTCCTTTTCATCCAAGTTTCCTTCTTTACCAATGTTTTACTACTGTCTTCTTTCTTACTTCTTTTTCTACATTTTCCTTTTTCTCTGGGTCAAAGCCTGACAACGAGAAATAAGTTTCTGTCCCAAACAACGTGCGCAGGTGCAACCACCATCACCCGTGACGCAAACTACGCCGTAGTCCAGGGCAACCGTGACATTCTCCCACCAGCCATTGTCCTATTTAAGTGGATATAGTGGTTCACCCCAAAGTCCAACACATCCCTCCCATTGCCCAGTACCCGTATTAATTTAAGGGGTTAGGACCACCGGCTCCTCAGGTTCAAGAGTTTGTGAAAGAGAAGTGAGCCCGCCCACAATTAAGAGCCGAAATGAATCACTCTGGTTCTTGAACGATAATTTTGTTAAGAACAATTTCTCCAGTTTCTTCTTCAATGATAAACAGTTAAGCTAAGCATAGCTCAATGTGTCCAAATATTCCTTAGTGCCAAGGATTTGGAAAAAACACAGCCCACACATGTTTCGCCTCCTTCACAGCTGAAGGCCTGGGGCTTTCTTAAGGCTGAAAAAATAAAGGACATACAGTGTAATGGTTCTTAGATCTTAGAGGGTGAATAAATATGTCCATCACCCTGTCTGAAAAAATAAGAAAAAAAGTGAATGGAAAAACACCCAGTTTTAATCCAAATAATGAAAAAGGATAATGTTTAATACAGAGTGGTCTATTTGTACAAAATTATAAATGAGTCTGCTAAAGAGATAATATCCAAGGTGTGCTCCGTCATGATAGAAAAAGATATTAGTAGGAGATAGGCGGTGCTGACGTATTTATGACACCATAAGTGAGATAGGCTAATGTTTGTACTGAAGTATGTACGGTTTAAAAGTGGGTTCAATATAAATGTAAAAGAGCGAGAGGAAGACGAAAGTCTAAGCCCTCGTCCCGGCACTCGTTTTAGCCCTTAGACATGATCAACTGTAATAGAAGAGGGACTATTTGAACATAAAACTAGGCCTGGGCGGAGTTCGTGGCACTTGCGGAGTTCTGCTACATGGAACTCCGCAAAGTGCCGAAAACATTTTGCCGCGCTACCTGGAGTTCCGTGAGTGGCGGAGTTTGGGTAAAGCACGCTGTTCGCACTGATAACATGGAGTGCCAGAAAACGTGAACTTCTTTTTGCCACTTAAGTAGATTTGGTATTCGAGCGACAGCTTCCTCAAAGCGAGCAGCAGCTTTCTCATTGTGAGCGGATGGCCTACCACAAACACTCGCGTTCAGAAATCTTGCTTGTGCTCACCAACTTAGCGATTTCTGTCGCTCGTGCTCACCAACTTAAAATTAGCGAGCAAGAGAAAAAACTTCATGTCACTTCACTGAGTTTTTCGGAGTGGGGAAAACTCTGCAAACTCCTCCGGCAGAGAGGAATTCTTCGTCCAACCCGACATGAAATATGGCGCACAAACAGAACGCCAGATCTGCTTTGGTTATCCGATGCCCTGTGACGTTTTGGGATTTAGCCCTGGATTTGGTAAGAGCCGAAGCCCTTACCCTCTGTAAGTGCTGTGAGTTGGTCATTAACCTTTTTGGTGTGGGAAGTTTGGACCTATGTAGACCGCAATTCGTAAAGAGAGAACTCAATTTTTTTTTTTTTTTTTTTTTTTAATTTGCTTTTTGATGTTGTTCTTGTTTTTGCTATTAAGCAGAGTTTAAATAACTGTTGGAGTCCCTTACTCGCCTTATCACGCATGACTGATCACTGTCCGTTGTTACTAATTTGTTCTCTGCCACTTCAAATATGTCACAGTAAAGTCTGCTTGTATCTCAGCAGATCCCCCCCTATACTTAGCTCAATTATCGTTTGACACCGTTATCAACCGAGGTGCGTGTTTTCCCACTATGCGTTGGTTTATTTATGCTGTGGTAGCGAGTAGAACCTCACGGGTGATAAGCTGCGCTATATAAATCTCCATTTCATTTCAATGTATTATTTGACGGATTCCTGTTTGCAACATTTTTATAAGTGCACCGTGTCCTTCGCTCTCTGCTCTTCCCATGAAGCCCAGAGGGCCCCGCTCCTCCGTACCTTCCAATCCAGTGTAATTTACCTGTGATCATCTGGTTTTAGGAGGGTACACCCATTGTCCATTTATTGGTTGCCTCCTATACCAAGGTCATTTTACAAAGTGATGGGATGTATATTGCTTTCAGAGTGAAGGAATTATCACCTAATTCATATTGGACTTTCTTACTTGACAAGATTAACTGTTTTGCATTGAATATTTCAACAAAGGTATGTGTTTTGAGCTACAAGCTAACGTACTGCCTACATATCCTGGATTTATCATTATTATTTTTTTCACTGATTTTTATAGATAAACACATAGAGACAGCTATCTAGCCCTGGTGTACAAATGTCCCACTCAAGAAAAGTAGCCGCAAACTGCGCTCTAGACCACAACATTTTGAATTGTAGCGGGTGGCAATCCAACCCTTCTCATCAATATTCATGAGGTAGGTAGTATGTTGTCACTCACTGCGCTTGGATGCCATCACAGGGAAGGTGGCTTGCTGCAATCATCAGACCACCATGTCTGTGATCCTATTTTAAATACAGTCACGTTTATTTGTTTCTAAATACAGCCTGTTGTCCTTAAAGGAAACACATCTGCATTTAAAAAGAAAGGTTTTTTGTTTGATCTACAGTTGGGAGTGGGCCGCCATCCCAAACAAACTTTTTTTTAACATTAACAAAAGGGAAGAGGCCCCAAGGTAGGCCTGGGTGAAATTTAAATTACACAAGCGTAATTTAATAATTTTGGTGATTTTGTGTTACGCATGTTACTCAAAATTTCCCAAATGATGGCATTACGTCACTTTGCATGATTACGTGTCATTCATGTTGAAAATTTACTGCAAATCCACAGGAAACAAAATTCCAGCAGCTGTTGTCGCGGTGCTTTTGTTTTGTTGCACCGCATGTCAAAAATTAATAGAGGGCACATTCCGTGCTGAAATGTACCACGAAATGGCAATTGTGCTTTTCACATAATTGTGTGTAAGTTTACACAATTTTGCCAAATTTGACCATGTTTACACAAAAGCAAATTATTCAAACTTCGTACATCCCTGTCCAAAGCGACCCCTTCCCAGCTGAGAAAGGAAAACACCTCCTTTGACGTGTCTGTAAATTGTCAATGTTGTGAGACAGAGTTTGGTTGTAAACCAGTGATACACCAATGAACGAATTGCTATTTGAAGGAATGCCCTAAGCATGGCCCTTGTAAATAGAGATTTCTCATGGGTTTCAAACCCCATTTTGGGATCCTGTAACCTATGATTTTATGAATCACAGGCTTTCGACAGCAAAGTTGCTTAATACATTAGGATCTTAGAACTTTGGCCCATATTTATACTTTTTTTGTGACGCATTTGGATCATTTTTTTGACGCAAAAAGGGGGCAAACTTACAAAATTCAATTGTATTTTGTAAGTTTGCACCGCTTTTGCGTCAAAAAATGACACAAATGTGGCGCTGAAAAAGTATAAATATGGGCCCTTGTTGGCAGCCAGAGTCCTGCAGACAGAGTCCTGCGGACAGAGGCCTGCGGACAGAGTCCTGCAGACAGAGTCCTGCAGACAGAGGCATGCACATGTCCATCAGCAGCCTTCACACGTTCAGGCTCAAATAATGTGCGCTGCACAGAATCCGTGCTTTCCAAGTAATAAAATAACAAAAGTACATGAGATTTAAGGCTGAGTAACAAAGTACATGAAATTACTAAACAAACGTCCTTTGTGTTTTTAGTCTGCCAGTTCATCGGTACGTTCAGTGCCACGATCTGACAAGTGTCCATATAATATCCATGTGCGCGCGCAGCTCGGTACCCCTGGAAGAGAGCTGCGGGCTTTTAACTGATGTCTCTTTGTGTTCCTTGTTCAGAACATGGAAGGTCCCCCTGAAACCAGGGGGAAGCCACAAACGTCCACTGAGTGCCAGGGAGATCGCAGGGAGTAGGAACAACGAAGGAGGACGCGGGGCACAGGTAGTGTTCAGTCCTCAGGAAATCCTCCACCACCAGCGGCTTCCAGCGCCTTCCAGCGGTGCATTAAAGGCTAGGCGCCAGTGCTTAATTTGTGCTTGTTGTGTCCGGTGCTGAGCACCGGCACCTATTTTTGAGGGCCAGGGTTTACTCTTCTGCCTCAAGCATTTGCTGCGAGCAAAAGACACATATGGGAAAGATGGATGAAGGGAAAAACGAAAAAGCTCACAAAGGGAGAAAGTAGAAAGCTGCAAGAGTGAGCTGAAGGGGCAGGGAGTGGTTGTAAGCAATTGAAGAGGCCGAGATGATTTCAGGATTACGCTGCCTCAGTATTCCATGTTCACACATTTAATTGCAGCAGCTGCGGGTTTAAGAGGAGGGCTTTGAGCAGCGGCACCTTTTTATTTACAAATTAAACACTGCTAGGCGCTCCACCTCTTTAGGACCCACCCGCCTGTGAGCCAGTGTACGGGCAATCCCGGCACTCTCCAGCTTGGTGACTGCTGGTTAGAGTCTCTCTCTCAATTTTGCTGCTGGTGGTCATTAGGTGTCTGCAGTTTTGCTGCTGGTAGTGCTTAGAAGCAGTCTCCAGTTTGCTGCTGGTGGTCATTAGATGTCTGCAGTTTTGCTGCTGGTAGTGCTTAGAAGCAGTCTCCAATTTGCTGCTGGTGGTCATTAGATGTCTGCAGTTTTGCTGCTGGTAGTGTTTAGAGGCCGTCTGCAGCTTTACGGTTGCTGAGGCCATAAGCAGGAATCACACACCTCGTGCGGAGCGGGCATTAGCTGGAGGGATTACCAGGTCGGAGATGGGGGGACATAAGTGGTCCCATGAGGGGGGCGGGAGGAACATTTCTGCTCGGATCCTTAATCCGTGTGGGGTAATGATGGCTGCTCGCCTTTACTGTAAACCTTCAAGGCCCCCCTCAGTGACGGGTGCCTGGGGGGGCATAAATGGGGTAGGGGGAGGTGGAATGGCGGGAGGCGAAGGGAGAGTGGAGACAGCGGGCACCAGAAGGGGGCTGTTGCGGGTGTTCTTGGTCAGGGGAGCGGGGGCCACACTGGTAGTCTGGGGTGTGAAGGGGTAAAGGGGTCCTCGGGTCTCCCTGGCTGACAGGAGGGCAGGGAGGGGTCATCTGGGGAGAGCTGGACCACGCTGGACGACCCCCTGTAAATACAAGATCACTGTACAGGATGAGCCCACGGGTACTGCGTGACCCCCTTGTACTGTATGAGCTCCAGTACTGTATGAGCCCAGTACTGTATGAGCCCGGTACTGTAAGAGTCCTCTGGACTGTATGAGCTCCAGTAGTGTAGGAGCCCAGTAATGTATGAGCCCAGTCCAGTACTGTATCAGCCCAGTAATGTATGAGTACAGTACTATATGAGACCAGTACTGTAACTGCCCTAGTACTGTATAGCCTCACAGTGCTGTAAACGCCCACATACTATATGAGCCCCAGTAGTGTATGAGCCCGGTACTGTATGAGCCCAGTCCAGGAGTGTATGAGCCCAAGTACTGTATCAGCCCAGTAATGTATGAACCCAAGTAAAGTATGAGCCCAGTACTGTATGAGCTGTATGAGCCCGGTACTGTATGAGCCCAGTCCAGGAGTGTATGAGCCCAAGTACTGTATCAGCCCAGTAATGTATGAACCCAAGTAAAGTATAAGCCCACTGTACTGTCTGAGCCCCCCGTACTGTATGAGCCCCCTGTATGAGCCAAGTACTGTATGAGTCTCAGTACTGTATGAGCCCAGTACTGTATGAGCTCCAGTACTGTGTGAGTCTCAGTACTGTATGAGCCCAGTACTTAATGAACTCCAGTACTGTATGAGCCCAGTACTGTATGAGCTCCAGTACTGTGTGAGTCTCAGTACTGTATGAGCCCAGTACTTAATGAACTCCAGTACTGTATTAGCCCAGTACTGTATGAGTCTCAGTACTGTATGAGCCCAGCACTGTATGCGCTCCAGTACTGTATGAGTCCGCTACTGCATGAGCCCAATAACCTAGGAGCCCTGTACTGCATGAATCCAGTACTGCATGAGCCCAGTCCCATATGAGCCCAGTACTGTATGATGCCCAGTAATGTCCTCCCATCTTCTGCATCACCGCAGAGGATCCCCTCACAGTACCTCACCCTGCGCAGAGGGCCCCCGTACCGTACTGCACCCCGGTGCTATGTGCTCATGCGCGCGCACGCGCAGTAGTGCTCGGTACTGTTGGCGCCGCGGGCACCGTCTGTGCTTTTTGCCTTTCACATGTGTATTTTGAGACATCACCACTTTACCATCCATGTGCACATTTGTGTGTGATACGCCGATATTTCTTTATGTGATGTGTGTGTTATTTGATATGTTGTGTTAAGTATATAGGCTCTATCAAACTTTTTCGTTAGGATTTTATTTTTGCAGTTTTATGTAGCGCGAACTCAACCCGAAGGCATATTAGCGCTTTACACAAGCACCAGTCACATTGCACAAGGGCCGTTCGCTTTTTTAGACGTGTGTGAATCTTGTTTGACGGTGAGGTGTGTGTGTATGTGTGTCATGTGTTTGTGCCATTGCGATGCTGATTCACATTTTGCGAGTCGGTACCAACTCCCAAAATGTGAATACGACTCACAAATAGGAAGGGGTGTTCCCTTCCTATTTGCGACCGCATCGCCATGCTGAGTTGCTTTGTGACGCGAATGCGGGCGAAAGTGGGTGGTAACTCATTCGCAAAAGGGAAGGGGTCCCCATGGGACCCCTTCCCCTTTGTGAATGCCGAAAAAAATGTTTTTTCAGAGCAGGCAGTGGTCCTATGGACCACTGCCTACTCTGGAAAAAACGAAACCAAATGGTTTTGGAAGTTTTTCTTTTTGCAACTCGTTTTCCTTTAAGGAAAACGAGCTGCAAAAAGAAAAAAAAAAATGCTTTATTAAAAAAGCAGTCACAGACATGGAGGTCTGCTGTCTCCAGAAGGCCACCATCCCTGTGAGTGCATGGACTCGCTATGGGGTCGCAAACTGCGACCCACCTCATTAATATTAATGAGGTGGGTCTTTGCGACCCCATAGCGAGTCGCAGAAGGTGTCTGAGACACCTTTCTGCATATGGTTTTGCGAGTTGCAAATTGCGAGTCGGTATGACTCGCAATTTGCAAGTCGCAAAATTTTACTTACCTACATCTGGCCCCATGGTTCCTGGCATCACACTTGGGTACCACTGCGGTCTGCACAACAAACGCACCATTACAGACAGCGGGAGGAGGGTGGGAGAGGGCTGGGCAACCAAGGGTGTGGCATGAGGCAGATGCACTGTAAACACACGCACTGTTGTGCCGTGCAGCAAAGAAAATGAATCCACGCGTGTGCAACTGTCGGGTATCAAGGGCCTATGCGGTGGGTGGCACTAGGCGGCACAAGTGTGTGCAACTGTCCGGGCAACATGGGGCCTTTGAGGCGTGGGGGCACGGGCGGCACAGGTTTGTGCAACTGTCTGTGGAACAAAGGGCCTCGGTGGTGTGGGGGCACGGGGCGGCACAGGTTTGTGCAACTGTCAGTGCAACAAAGGGCCTATGCAGTGGGTGGCACGGGGCGGCACAAGTTTTTGCAATTGTCTAGGCAACATGGGGCCCAAAACAGCATGGTGGCGAGGTTTGTGCAACTGTCCGGGTATCAAGAGGCCTATGCGGTGGGTGGCACTAGGCGGCACAAGTGTGGGCAACTGTCTGGGCAACACGACGCACCTGAGGCCCAGGGCACGGACAGCACAAGTTTCGTCCAACCAGCTCGGTGGTTTCAGCAAGAACCTGCCTAGGTAGGAGAGGAGGAAAAAAAGTTTTTAAAAAAAGAGTGCCTGCATTTCAGGAGCCTGCAGCGGAAGGACACTAGCTACCAGAGACAGAAGCACCCTTTATTATAATGGGGGGACTCCCCTGGCAGATCTTCAAGCAGTGAACTATAGCTCCTAAGAATGTGTCGTGTCTGTAAGTATCCGAGGCACTGACTGCCTGACACCTCCTCATATGCGGCCTTTGGTTCCAGAAAGGTAATCAACCTGCCGGCCCTCCAGACGTCTCCCACTGCCAAGATGCCCAACACATCCCACTCACTGAAGCCCCCAGTACGCCTGACCCTCTCAATGCCTCCGACTCCCACGGTGGAGTTGCCGGTGCCAGCCGCCCCGGCACCCTACATGCATGTGCCTGTTTGTGGCCAGGCTTTGGGGGCCCAGGAGTCCAGGCCCATCTAGCCAGAACATGTTGGTACCCAACCATTTTGTGAATGGTTGAAAATGTACTTTCGTGCAACTTTTAAAAGTATTGTGAAGGCATTATTTGTGTTACCTTGGGCTGTTTATGGTTGGGGCATTTTAAAGTTCATTTAATGTTCTTTTCTGACATTGCTGGCGTACTAGTGGTGGGTGTAGGGCAGTGCCATGTGAGACCCCTCAGACACTGCAGGGACACCAGCAATGGTTTAATTTATGTATTCGGTTTTTGCCTGCTCCCCTCCCTCCTGGCGGGACCCTCTGGGCCCTGGAGGGACACCATGTTAGTTTTTACAGGGTAATGTCTTGCATAAAATGGTTTGTTTCTGCAAGGCTGCACTATTGTTACACATTTGTGATGCTGGTGGTGACGATGGCTTGTATTACATTGGCTAGACTGCCCAAGTCTCACTCAATTTCCTTCCTGATTCATTTGCATTAAATGCACTGAGACAGAGACAAGTCTGCAGTTAGCTGAGGGCGACACCAAAGTCCTCTGCTGAAGGCTTCTGCTTGGTCTAGGCGCTATCCAATATGGTCTACATAAAAAGTAGAGAAGTAGCCCCGAAGGAGGAGCCAGCGAGGGGGAGAAGACGTCAGTTGCCAGTGCCACTACTGGCATCCACCCCTCATTCTTCCAAAAATGCAACATACCTGCTGCACCCACATTTGGGCAGAAAAAAGCTCAGAGGAGGACAAACCCTGGAGAACCTGCATCAGAACTGCAACCAGAGCACGTGTCTACCAGCGCTGCTGCGACTGCAGTCACGGCGAGCAGTGAGTCTGAAACCGGAGCACGTGTCTACCGGCGCTGCGGCGACTGCCGTCACGGCGAGCAGTGAGTCTGAAACCGGAGCACGTGTCTACCGGCGCTGCGGCGACTGCAGTCACGGCGAGCAGTGAGTCTGAAACCGGAGCACGTGTCTACCGGCGCTGCGGCGACTGCAGTCACGGAGAGCAGTGAGTCTGAAACCGGAGCACGTGTCTACCGGCACTGCTGCGACTGCAGTCACGGCGAGCAGTGAGTCTGAAACCGGAGCACGTGTCTACCGGCGCTGCGACGACTGCAGTCACGGAGAGCAGTGAGTCTGAAACCGGAGCACGTGTCTACCGGCGCTGCGGCGACTGCAGTCACGGCGAGCAGTGAGTCTGAAACCGGAGCACGTGTCTACCGGCGCTGCTGCGAGCAGTGAGTCTGAAACCGGAGCACGTGTCTACCGGCGCTGCGGCGACTGCAGTCACGGCGAGCAGTGAGTCTGAAACCGGAGCACGTGTCTACCGGCGCTGCTGCGACTGCAGTCACGGCGAGCAGTGAGTCTGAAACCGGAGCACGTGTCTACCGGCGCTGCGGCGACTGCAGTCACGGCGAGCAGTGAGTCTGAAACCGGAGCACGTGTCTACCGGCGCTGCGGCGACTGCAGTCACGGCGAGCAGTGAGTCTGAAACCGTAGCACGTGTCTACCAGCGCTGCGGCGACTGCCGTCACGGAGAGCAATGAGTCTGAAACCAGACGGAGAGCAATGAGTCTGAAACCAGACGGAGAGCAGTGAGTCTGAAACCAGAGCACGTGTCTACCAGCGCTGCGGCGACTGCAGTCACGGCGAGCAGTGAGTCTGAAACCAGAGCACGTGTCTACCAGCGCTGCGGCGACTGCAGTCACGGAGAGTAGTGAGTCTGAAACCAGAGCACGTGTCTACCAGCGCTGCGGCGACTGCAGTCACGGAGAGCAATGAGTCTGAAACCAGAGCACGTGTCTACCAGCGCTGCGGCGACTGCAGTCACGGCGAGAAGTGAGTCTGAAACCAGAGCACGTGTCTACCGGCGCTGCAGCGACTGCAGTCACGGAGAGCAATGAGTCTGAAACCAGACGGAGAGCAATGAGTCTGAAACCAGAGCATGTGTCTACCGGCGCTGCGGCGATTGCAGTCACGGAGAGCAGTGAGTCTGAAACCGGAGCACGTGTCTACCGGCGCTGCTGCGACTGCAGTCACGGCGAGCAGTGAGTCTGAAACCGGAGCACGTGTCTACCGGCGCTGCTGCGACTGCAGTCACGGCGAGCAGTGAGTCTGAAACCGGAGCACGTGTCTACCGGCGCTGCTGCGACTGCAGTCACGGCGAGCAGTGAGTCTGAAACCGGAGCACGTGTCTACCGGCGCTGCTGCGACTGCAGTCACGGCGAGCAGTGAGTCTGAAACCGGAGCACGTGTCTACCAGCGCTGCGGCGACTTCAGTCACGGAGAGCAGTGAGTCTGAAACCAGAACACGTGTCTACCGGCGCTGCGGCGACTGCAGTCACGGAGAGCAATGAGTCTGAAACCAGACGGAGAGCAATGAGTCTGAAACCAGAGCATGTGTCTACCGGCGCTGCGGCGACTGCAGTCACGGCGAGCAGTGAGTCTGAAACCGGAGCACGTGTCTACCGGCGCTGCGGCGACTGCAGTCACGGAGAGCAGTGAGTCTGAAACCGGAGCACGTGTCTACCGGCGCTGCGGCGACTGCAGTCACGGCGAGCAGTGAGTCTGAAACCGGAGCACGTGTCTACCGGCGCTGCGGCGACTGCAGTCACGCCGAGCAGTGAGTCTGAAACCGGAGCACGTGTCTACCGGCGCTGCGGCGACTGCAGTCACGCCGAGCAGTGAGTCTGAAACCGGAGCACGTGTCTACCGGCGCTGCGGCGACTGCAGTCACGGCGAGCAGTGAGTCTGAAACCGGAGCACGTGTCTACCGGCGCTGCGGCGACTGCAGTCACGGCGAGCAGTGAGTCTGAAACCGGAGCACGTGTCTACCGGCGCTGCTGCGACTGCAGTCACGGCGAGCAGTGAGTCTGAAACCGGAGCACGTGTCTACCGGCGCTGCGGCGACTGCAGTCACGGCGAGCAGTGAGTCTGAAACCGGAGCACGTGTCTACCGGCGCTGCGGCGACTGCAGTCACGGCGAGCAGTGAGTCTGAAACCGGAGCACGTGTCTAGCACGTGTCTACCAGCGCTGCGGCGACTGCAGTCACGGAGAGCAATGAGTCTGAAACCAGACGGAGAGCAATGAGTCTGAAACCAGACGGAGAGCAGTGAGTCTGAAACCAGAGCACGTGTCTACCAGCGCTGCGGCGACTGCAGTCACGGAGAGTAGTGAGTCTGAAACCAGAGCACGTGTCTACCAGCGCTGCGGCGACTGCAGTCACGGAGAGCAATGAGTCTGAAACCAGAGCACGTGTCTACCAGCGCTGCGGCGACTGCAGTCACGGCGAGCAGTGAGTCTGAAACCAGAGCACGTGTCTACCGGCGCTGCGGCGACTGCAGTCACGGAGAGCAATGAGTCTGAAACCAGACGGAGAGCAATGAGTCTGAAACCAGAGCATGTGTCTACCGGCGCTGCGGCGACTGCAGTCACGGAGAGCAGAGAGTCTGAAACCGGAGCACGTGTCTACCGGCGCTGCGGCGACTGCAGTCACGGAGAGCAGTGAGTCTGAAACCGGAGCACGTGTCTACCGGCGCTGCGGCGACTGCAGTCACGGCGAGCAGTGAGTCTGAAACCGGAGCACGTGTCTACCGGCGCCGCGGCGACTGCAGTCACGGCGAGCAGTGAGTCTGAAACCGGAGCACGTGTCTACCGGCGCTGCGGCGACTGCAGTCACGGAGAGCAGTGAGTCTGAAACCGGAGCACGTGTCTACCGGCGGTGCGGCGACTGCAGTCACGGAGAGCAGTGAGTCTGAAACCGGAGCACGTGTCTACCGGCGGTGCGGCGACTGCAGTCACAGAGAGCAGTGAGTCTGAAACCGGAGCACGTGTCTACCAGCGCTGCGGCGACTTCAGTCACGGCGAGCAGTGAGTCTGAAACCGGAGCACGTGTCTACCAGCGCTGCGGCGACTGCAGTCACGGCGAGCAGTGAGTCTGAAACCGGAGCACGTGTCTACCGGCGCTGCGGCGACTGCAGTCACGGCGAGCAGTGAGTCTGAAACCAGAGCACGTGTCTACCGGCGCTGCGGCGACTGCAGTCACGGAGAGCAATGAGTCTGAAACCAGACGGAGAGCAATGAGTCTGAAACCAGAGCATGTGTCTACCGGCGCTGCGGCGACTGCAGTCACGGAGAGCAGTGAGTCTGAAACCGGAGCACGTGTCTACCGGCGCTGCTGCGACTGCAGTCACGGCGAGCAGTGAGTCTGAAACCGGAGCACGTGTCTACCGGCGCTGCTGCGACTGCAGTCACGGCGAGCAGTGAGTCTGAAACCGGAGCACGTGTCTACCGGCGCTGCTGCGACTGCAGTCACGGCGAGCAGTGAGTCTGAAACCGGAGCACGTGTCTACCAGCGCTGCGGCGACTTCAGTCACGGAGAGCAGTGAGTCTGAAACCAGAACACGTGTCTACCGGCGCTGCGGCGACTGCAGTCACGGAGAGCAATGAGTCTGAAACCAGACGGAGAGCAATGAGTCTGAAACCAGAGCATGTGTCTACCGGCGCTGCGGCGACTGCAGTCACGGCGAGCAGTGAGTCTGAAACCGGAGCACGTGTCTACCGGCGCTGCTGCGAGCAGTGAGTCTGAAACCGGAGCACGTGTCTACCGGCGCTGCGGCGACTGCAGTCACGGCGAGCAGTGAGTCTGAAACCGGAGCACGTGTCTACCGGCGCTGCTGCGACTGCAGTCACGGCGAGCAGTGAGTCTGAAACCGGAGCACGTGTCTACCGGCGCTGCGGCGACTGCAGTCACGGCGAGCAGTGAGTCTGAAACCGGAGCACGTGTCTACCGGCGCTGCGGCGACTGCAGTCACGGCGAGCAGTGAGTCTGAAACCGGAGCACGTGTCTACCAGCGCTGCGGCGACTGCCGTCACGGAGAGCAATGAGTCTGAAACCAGACGGAGAGCAATGAGTCTGAAACCAGACGGAGAGCAGTGAGTCTGAAACCAGAGCACGTGTCTACCAGCGCTGCGGCGACTGCAGTCACGGCGAGCAGTGAGTCTGAAACCAGAGCACGTGTCTACCAGCGCTGCGGCGACTGCAGTCACGGAGAGTAGTGAGTCTGAAACCAGAGCACGTGTCTACCAGCGCTGCGGCGACTGCAGTCACGGAGAGCAATGAGTCTGAAACCAGAGCACGTGTCTACCAGCGCTGCGGCGACTGCAGTCACGGCGAGAAGTGAGTCTGAAACCAGAGCACGTGTCTACCGGCGCTGCAGCGACTGCAGTCACGGAGAGCAATGAGTCTGAAACCAGACGGAGAGCAATGAGTCTGAAACCAGAGCATGTGTCTACCGGCGCTGCGGCGATTGCAGTCACGGAGAGCAGTGAGTCTGAAACCGGAGCACGTGTCTACCGGCGCTGCTGCGACTGCAGTCACGGCGAGCAGTGAGTCTGAAACCGGAGCACGTGTCTACCGGCGCTGCTGCGACTGCAGTCACGGCGAGCAGTGAGTCTGAAACCGGAGCACGTGTCTACCGGCGCTGCTGCGACTGCAGTCACGGCGAGCAGTGAGTCTGAAACCGGAGCACGTGTCTACCGGCGCTGCTGCGACTGCAGTCACGGCGAGCAGTGAGTCTGAAACCGGAGCACGTGTCTACCAGCGCTGCGGCGACTTCAGTCACGGAGAGCAGTGAGTCTGAAACCAGAACACGTGTCTACCGGCGCTGCGGCGACTGCAGTCACGGAGAGCAATGAGTCTGAAACCAGACGGAGAGCAATGAGTCTGAAACCAGAGCATGTGTCTACCGGCGCTGCGGCGACTGCAGTCACGGCGAGCAGTGAGTCTGAAACCGGAGCACGTGTCTACCGGCGCTGCGGCGACTGCAGTCACGGAGAGCAGTGAGTCTGAAACCGGAGCACGTGTCTACCGGCGCTGCGGCGACTGCAGTCACGGCGAGCAGTGAGTCTGAAACCGGAGCACGTGTCTACCGGCGCTGCGGCGACTGCAGTCACGCCGAGCAGTGAGTCTGAAACCGGAGCACGTGTCTACCGGCGCTGCGGCGACTGCAGTCACGCCGAGCAGTGAGTCTGAAACCGGAGCACGTGTCTACCGGCGCTGCGGCGACTGCAGTCACGGCGAGCAGTGAGTCTGAAACCGGAGCACGTGTCTACCGGCGCTGCGGCGACTGCAGTCACGGCGAGCAGTGAGTCTGAAACCGGAGCACGTGTCTACCGGCGCTGCTGCGACTGCAGTCACGGCGAGCAGTGAGTCTGAAACCGGAGCACGTGTCTACCGGCGCTGCGGCGACTGCAGTCACGGCGAGCAGTGAGTCTGAAACCGGAGCACGTGTCTACCGGCGCTGCGGCGACTGCAGTCACGGCGAGCAGTGAGTCTGAAACCGGAGCACGTGTCTAGCACGTGTCTACCAGCGCTGCGGCGACTGCAGTCACGGAGAGCAATGAGTCTGAAACCAGACGGAGAGCAATGAGTCTGAAACCAGACGGAGAGCAGTGAGTCTGAAACCAGAGCACGTGTCTACCAGCGCTGCGGCGACTGCAGTCACGGAGAGTAGTGAGTCTGAAACCAGAGCACGTGTCTACCAGCGCTGCGGCGACTGCAGTCACGGAGAGCAATGAGTCTGAAACCAGAGCACGTGTCTACCAGCGCTGCGGCGACTGCAGTCACGGCGAGCAGTGAGTCTGAAACCAGAGCACGTGTCTACCGGCGCTGCGGCGACTGCAGTCACGGAGAGCAATGAGTCTGAAACCAGACGGAGAGCAATGAGTCTGAAACCAGAGCATGTGTCTACCGGCGCTGCGGCGACTGCAGTCACGGAGAGCAGAGAGTCTGAAACCGGAGCACGTGTCTACCGGCGCTGCGGCGACTGCAGTCACGGAGAGCAGTGAGTCTGAAACCGGAGCACGTGTCTACCGGCGCTGCGGCGACTGCAGTCACGGCGAGCAGTGAGTCTGAAACCGGAGCACGTGTCTACCGGCGCCGCGGCGACTGCAGTCACGGCGAGCAGTGAGTCTGAAACCGGAGCACGTGTCTACCGGCGCTGCGGCGACTGCAGTCACGGAGAGCAGTGAGTCTGAAACCGGAGCACGTGTCTACCGGCGGTGCGGCGACTGCAGTCACGGAGAGCAGTGAGTCTGAAACCGGAGCACGTGTCTACCGGCGGTGCGGCGACTGCAGTCACAGAGAGCAGTGAGTCTGAAACCGGAGCACGTGTCTACCAGCGCTGCGGCGACTTCAGTCACGGCGAGCAGTGAGTCTGAAACCGGAGCACGTGTCTACCGGCGCTGCGGCGACTGCAGTCACGGCGAGCAGTGAGTCTGAAACCGGAGCACGTGTCTACCGGCGCTGCGGCGACTGCAGTCACGGCGAGCAGTGAGTCTGAAACCAGAGCACGTGTCTACCGGCGCTGCGGCGACTGCAGTCACGGAGAGCAATGAGTCTGAAACCAGACGGAGAGCAATGAGTCTGAAACCAGAGCATGTGTCTACCGGCGCTGCGGCGACTGCAGTCACGGAGAGCAGTGAGTCTGAAACCGGAGCACGTGTCTACCGGCGCTGCTGCGACTGCAGTCACGGCGAGCAGTGAGTCTGAAACCGGAGCACGTGTCTACCGGCGCTGCTGCGACTGCAGTCACGGCGAGCAGTGAGTCTGAAACCGGAGCACGTGTCTACCGGCGCTGCTGCGACTGCAGTCACGGCGAGCAGTGAGTCTGAAACCGGAGCACGTGTCTACCAGCGCTGCGGCGACTTCAGTCACGGAGAGCAGTGAGTCTGAAACCAGAACACGTGTCTACCGGCGCTGCGGCGACTGCAGTCACGGAGAGCAATGAGTCTGAAACCAGACGGAGAGCAATGAGTCTGAAACCAGAGCATGTGTCTACCGGCGCTGCGGCGACTGCAGTCACGGCGAGCAGTGAGTCTGAAACCGGAGCACGTGTCTACCGGCGCTGCGGCGACTGCAGTCACGGAGAGCAGTGAGTCTGAAACCGGAGCACGTGTCTACCGGCGCTGCGGCGACTGCAGTCACCGCGAGCAGTGAGTCTGAAACCGGAGCACGTGTCTACCGGCGCTGCGGCGACTGCAGTCACGGCGAGCAGTGAGTCTGAAACCGGAGCACGTGTCTACCGGCGCTGCGGCGACTGCAGTCACGGCGAGCAGTGAGTCTGAAACCGGAGCACGTGTCTACCGGCGCTGCGGCGACTGCAGTCACGGCGAGCAGTGAGTCTGAAACCGGAGCACGTGTCTACCGGCGCTGCGGCGACTGCAGTCACGGCGAGCAGTGAGTCTGAAACCGGGGCACGTGTCTACCGGCGCTGCTGCGACTGCAGTCACGGCGAGCAGTGAGTCTGAAACCGGAGCACGTGTCTACCGGCGCTGCTGCGACTGCAGTCACGGCGAGCAGTGAGTCTGAAACCGGAGCACGTGTCTACCGGCGCTGCGGCGACTGCAGTCACGGCGAGCAGTGAGTCCGAAACCGGAGCACGTGTCTAGCACGTGTCTACCAGCGCTGCGGCGACTGCAGTCACGGAGAGCAATGAGTCTGAAACCAGACGGAGAGCAATGAGTCTGAAACCAGAGCATGTGTCTACCGGCGCTGCGGCGACTGCAGTCACGGAGAGCAGAGAGTCTGAAACCGGAGCACGTGTCTACCGGCGCTGCGGCGACTGCAGTCACGGAGAGCAGTGAGTCTGAAACCGGAGCACGTGTCTACCGGCGCTGCGGCGACTGCAGTCACGGCGAGCAGTGAGTCTGAAACCGGAGCACGTGTCTACCGGCGCTGCGGCGACTGCAGTCACGGCGAGCAGTGAGTCTGAAACCGGAGCACGTGTCTACCGGCGCTGCGGCGACTGCAGTCACGGAGAGCAGTGAGTCTGAAACCGGAGCACGTGTCTACCGGCGGTGCGGCGACTGCAGTCACGGAGAGCAGTGAGTCTGAAACCGGAGCACGTGTCTACCGGCGGTGCGGCGACTGCAGTCACGGAGAGCAGTGAGTCTGAAACCGGAGCACGTGTCTACCGGCGCTGCGGCGACTGCAGTCACGGCGAGCAGTGAGTCTGAAACCGGAGCACGTGTCTACCGGCGCTGCGGCGACTGCAGTCACGGCGAGCAGTGAGTCTGAAACCGGAGCACGTGTCTACCAGCGCTGCTGCGACTGCAGTCACGGCGAGCAGTGAGTCTGAAACCGGAGCACGTGTCTACCAGCGCTGCTGCGACTGCAGTCACGGAGAGCAGTGAGTCTGAAACCAGACGGAGAGCAATGAGTCTGAAACCGGAGCACGTGTCTACCAGCGCTGCGGCGACTGCAGTCACGGAGAGCAGTGAGTCTGAAACCAGAGCACGTGTCTACCAGCGCTGCGGCGACTTCAGTCACGGAGAGCAGTGAGTCTGAAACCAGAGCACGTGTCTACCAGCGCTGCGGCGACTGCCGTCACGGCGAGCAGTGAGTCTGAAACCAGAGCACATGTCTACCAGCGCTGCGGCGACTGCAGTCACGGAGAGCAATGAGTCTGAAACCAGACGGAGAGCAATGAGTCTGAAACCAGAGCACGTGTCTACCAGCGCTGCGGCGACTGCAGTCACGGCGAGCAGTGAGTCTGAAACTGAAGGTTCCCAACAACAAACCGAATCTTCACAGCAAAGTCAACAATGGGAGCCACAGCCTGCGACAACGGTAGCGGTGGGCGGTAAGCTCTGCTCAGCTCGTGGGTGATTGCAGAGTTTTTCCCACTCTTCACTCCGCTTAGTGCACAGAGTTGCAGAAAACTCTGTGTAGCAGAGCAGAGGTTTTTTTATCGTCATTCGCACTTGCCAGCGTTAGGTTGGCGACCGTGAGCGAGGAAAGTCCCGGTGAGATTTCTCAATGCAGACGGTCACAGATGGTCGCTACATCTTCCATTGGGAAACCTGTTTGCGTTGAGGAAGCTGCGGCTCGAGTAGAAAATCTACTCAAGCGGCAGAAAAGCAGCAGCGCCCTCCTGCACTCGAGTGGTGCCGTTCGTGCTGATTTTGCAGCGTATCGGAACTCTGCGAACTCTGCCCAGGCCTAATCATAGGGACGTAGGAGCAGAGCAGGACGTTGGATTTGCTGCAGAGGAAGTTGTTTCTGTGACTGCTCTTCGATTGGATGTATCAGCTTCACGGTCTCCAGCAAAGAAAAAGTGCTGGTGAGGAAGAGGAGGTGTTAGCACCACGCAAGGCAGCCCTGCTCCTGTCGTTTATAGCGTGCAGCCATCACTCGAAGCAACCTCATAATGGCGCATGGGACGTGGGGATATAGGGCCAGATGTAGCAAAGGAATTGCGCGTCGCAAACGGCGAAAATCGCTGTTTGCGAGGCGCAAATGCCTCTTTGCTATGCAGAAATGCATTTTGCGAGTCGGAACCGACTCGCAAAATGCATTTCCGACTCGCAAATAGGAAGGGGTGTTCCCTTCCTATTTGCAAGTCTGAGTGGTATGCAATACCATTTGCGACCGCGTACGCGGTCGCAAATCGTATCGCAGTTACCATCCACTTCAAGTGGATGATAACCCACTCGCAAATTGGAAGGGGTTCCCATGGGACCCCTTCCACTTTGTGAATGGACCCAAAAATATTTTTTCAGGGCAGGGAGTGGTCCCAGGGACCACTCCCTGCCCTGAAAAAATACCGAAACTAAAGGTTTCGGTTTATTTTTTAAGTGCAGCTCATTTTCCTTTAAGGAAAACGGGCTACACTTAAAAAAAAAAAACTGCTTTATTTAAAGCAGTCACGAACACGGAGGTCTGCTGACGACAGCAGGCCTCCATGTTTGCGAGTGCCTATACTCGCTATGGGGCCGCAATTTGCGACCCACCTCATGAATATTCATGAGGTGGGTCATTGCGACCCCATAGCGAGTTGCAGTCGGTGTCTGAGACACCGTAGTGCATACCAATTTGCGAGGTGCAAATTGCGAGTCGCATGGACTCGCACTTTGCACCTCGCAAATTTTTACGTTGCTACATCTGGCCCATAGTCACCTCAAAGAGGCCAGGCAGCCTACCTGGTACCGAAGGTCACTGCTGGAGGCAACACAAGGAAAAGTGTCACCAGCTGTCAAGGCTGAGTTCATCGAGGAGTTGCTGTACAACTCTAAACCCACAACAAAGTCAATGTGTACAAAGGGAATCTTGCACTTAACGCACTCCTTTTTCTTTGTGGCAGGACAGAGGTTTCTTGAATTTGTGGAGAACCTAAAATGGAAGTTTCCAAGCCGGATCTACTGGTCCACTGTGGCTGGGCCAGCGCTGCACCATCAATTGTGTGGAGGAGAGTGGTGTTCAGTCTAGCCACCTCACAACGGACACGCGGAGCAGCTGTCAAGCAACAGATTACACAAGCACGACTGCTCACAGGATCTCTGTAGGGGAGGGAAACAGCAGCAGACGTCTTGTTTCACACCCGATGATGCTTTTCAGGGCATTTGGTGGCGTCCTACAGTTGTGATGTTCTCTGTGGAGAAATCCGGGACAGCTGCCAAATCTTCAATGCATTCAAGAGTAAAGTCTACAAATAGTTTCAACCCAGAGGTCTCAGCACTGGAATCATTGCCGCTGGCAGTAACATTCTCAAAGCCAAGAGTGCATGCAACAAATCGTGCAGAACGTCTTCCAAAAAAGAAGTAGGTCAAAAACATACTGATCACCTGAGAAAGAATTTGCACACATTTTAGTTTTTTGTTCAAAGTCCGGAAGCAGCTGAGGATCGTTCAGCGTGCTAATCAAGAACTGTATAATCCCACATACAGGAGGTGCCAACACATTGGAACGCCATCGTCTAGTCGAGGCCTATCAATGATCATGTAATTCAGGGGAGACAGGATGCAACTGCAAAAGCCATGACGATGGAGTTGAACCACGGGGGCTGGTGGAGTGCCTGATACAAATGTTACTCCATTTTGAGATTATGGCCTGGGAAGTCAGCAAAGAGAAGAATCCAATCAGCCAACTGACCCCGCTGATGTACGTGGTGCAGGAACATTTGGAAAAGGAGGAAAAGTCCTTTGGCAATATCAATGACGAGGCAGCTGGATGCAAAAAGAACCCCCTCAGTTTCTTCATCTCTAAAGAAAATGCTTTTCATTTTACAGCTTTGATTGCAACGAAATGTCTTCAGGAGTGGCACATGTTTGTTATAAGTACGAAGGGTGTGTAAAACTTGTACAATCTGCTGTAGAGCATTTACAGAAAATGACCAGAAAATTATGCGTCACTATGTGAAATGCATCTCATACTCACAAAAGTTCGTGAACGATCCATTCGAGTAAAAAATTTAAATTGAAATTGTAATTTTGAGTTATTTTCTGGTCGCTTGCTTTCAAAACACTGCCAATCACTTACAGGTTTGTAGCTTTGCACTCAAAAAGTACCAAAATGGTACGCTCGGGTAACAAATCTACCTGAAATGCTTGTAGACCACCCACATTAAAGGAACAGCTGCTTCCTTTCAGAACACTGCTGCTCACGTTCAGAATTGTAGATTTCCACTAAAAAATTACCCCAGTGGTCCGCTCGGGTAAAACATCTACCTGAAATGCTTCCCATGTTCAAGAATTATCTGAACAGTACATCTCGCATGAAAATTTCTCCCCAAAATTGCACGTTGTGGAGTAGCGGCATAATCTATGTAATTTTTTAGATTTTAAGAGAAATTATCAAAACTCCACCAACTATGCGGTATAAATAAAAATTTGCCCATGCCTAATAAATGCAGAATGTTATTGCCGCACTTACTCATTAGATTACTGCGGGAAACTGCCGCTGATTAGTAGAGAGTTCACGGACAGACTGCTGCTAGTGCTGGAAGCACACGTTTCACTCCACACACCAGAATGTTTTACTGAAAAGGAAGATAGTTGAGAACTCAAAGAAAATGTGTCTTCATTTTAGCTTTCAAGAGCACTAAACCACACTTTCTATGACAAAAAGAAACCAATCACTGTGCTTGTTGCTAAAGGAAATGCTTTAAGTTTATCAGGTTTGATTCTATCAAGATGGCTTCAGGTGTGCCACAGTTGTGTCATAAATGCAGGATGTTAGCGCTCTAGTTGTTCATTGGAAAACTATGGGAAGATGCAGTCGAGCACTAGGGAGTCAGCTGACAGGATGCTGCTGCTGGAAGTACATGTTTTACTCAGAACATCAGACATTATTCTAGCATAGTTGAAGAGGATATTGTGAAAATATAGAACACATGCTCGTATTTAGATGTCTGGAGCACCTTCCATAACCTCTATGAGACATTCATGAGAGAAACAGATTTCCTTCAAATGTGGTTCATCAAATCCCAGCGGAGGGTCAGCATTTTTTCACAGGATAAACTCACCTTAGAACACACCATAATTCCTAAAATTAGTATGGTACCATCAACAAATGATTCAAATAGTGACTGAAATGTCTTTCCACCTTTTAAATGTGGAACTCAAACTAAACACTTTAGAGATAATTGCGTACTTAAAGAGAGAAAGCGCTGATAGATCTTTGGAAGGCTGGTAATGCATCTTTGGAACAGTTTACATGTTTATACACATGCTTAAGTACTGCAGCCCGACTAGATTTTTGTTCTGGTCGCCACGAATTATAAGGAAAAAATAACTAAATGGTCGCTAACTTTTTCTCAGTTCATTCTTCTGTTCAAACGGAAGTAGTGTTTAATTCTTCTTGTTCTCTCATTCTCCGGTGGTCTTTTATGAAG
The DNA here is from genome assembly GCF_031143425.1 of Pleurodeles waltl. Classification (NCBI taxonomy): domain Eukaryota; kingdom Metazoa; phylum Chordata; class Amphibia; order Caudata; family Salamandridae; genus Pleurodeles; species Pleurodeles waltl. The sequence continues at coordinate 20,029,450 of NC_090440.1, forward strand.
CTTTTATTACAGGATGATGGCTGGTTAGGGGATACATGCATCTTTATTCAATTTAAATATAGGTTTAGTCAAATTGTCTGCTGTATAGGAGACATTCAACACTTCATTGTGGGGCTTTACAATTGCTTATGATTCAAGATTTAAGAAAAATAAGTCAAATTCAAATTACAGGAATACAAAAGAATATAGAATTAGCCACATCACAGATGTTAAATTCTGGATCAATTCGGGACACAACTACTTTAGAGAATCTCAGGAATAGCCTAAAGATTTTTATGTCAAAGAGCAAGTAATCAATGATAAGACCATTGGACAACAAACCTGCTAAAAATTGAACACACAGGGAAAATATTAGCATTGGCTTCTAAAGTTACAACTAAGCACAATTGTATCAATGCAATTATTTTTTGAGTCTGCTAGGTAGATAATTCAAGATTAAGTTGAAAAGGAGCCAAGAGCACAAGTTAAATCGTTCTACGGTGATGTAAAGCACTTTATCAATCGGGTGATAATATCTCAGCAAATCAGATTACAAATTACAGATGAACATGAAATCTTACTAAATGAAATCCTGCATGTCACGCCCACCTCTCAACCATGTTAGGATGCAACTGTGGGAATCTTTCTCAAAAAGAACAGCAATCAGAAGAGCCAGGATCACACAGACCTTTAAATATTTATAATGTAAATTACAAGCTATCAACTCAAATTCTATCCAATTTCCTTACAGAAGCAGCACAAAAATCGATTCATGAGGGTCAAATCACCTTTCTATCAGGCAGAGAGATTAATATTTTGCGTACAAATTCCTCGATAGAAGCTATTGATTATTTCTCATCCAATTCCCATGAAGCCACTTTCATCATAGTAGATGTCAACAAGGCCTCCTGGATGTTATTAATTGGGAGACATTTTATTTCTCATTTTTCAAATAGTTAGCTTTCTATTCCAGTGTTTACCAACTGTAACCTGCATCATATTTGAGGAAATGGGTCCACACCTCTTTTGGCAGCCCACAACTCTATGAATAAGGCATTGTGAAATCAGAAGAGAGTGCTGGACCTTTGGAGTGAAGCGTTCTATATTCAAAAGCCAATGGGATTTAGGTTTCGGCGGTCGGGATAATGGTCACCGTTGTGACGGAGTGACCCATCCGTCGAGTTCTAAATCAGGCCCTAAATCTTTATTTGAAATATGACAAGCCCTGGCACTCTCAGTTATGGGTCGCATGGCACTAACTAAAATGTCCGTACTTCCTCTTTTTATTTTATTTACAAATGTTTCCTGAAAACATCAGATAAGATGTTTTCACACATACAAAATTTCTACCCTGAGTTTTATGGGAGGGACAGCAAGCTTGCATACAATTGTCTAAGGTATAAATTGAAAGCTTTGCTTTAGATTAGATCAGATTCGAGTAAATTATACTAGTTTGCTTGGCTCATTAAGTTTTTAATGGGATAGAAAAATACTGCACAAGATGCACTAATGGCAACATAGTTACAAATTTAATGTTTGTGCAATTGGTGGTTGATTTACCTATGTTTATAAAATCTTAAAATGCCAAAGGGAAGCCAAGTGTGAGACATTGCAGTGGCTTCATTGAGGAAACTCTTCAGTCATTGCACCCCGAGGTCCATGAGTTTATCTCCTTACAAGACTGTCAAAATATTGGTCACAGACTTGAAATTGGTGCAATCAAGACATGGAAAAAAGTAGAACTTAAATTAGTCACCGATGTCATTTTAGATGCGTCATTGAAAACCTGGGAGCGAACTCAGGGCTGGTTGCAATAATGATTTATCCTGGTGTTTGGTTGCTTTTCCTCAGAGTAAACATTCTTTAAACCATCTTTGGATAGTGTTAAGCACTGGGACTAAAGGATGGCCACAAGCAACAGTCTGTCTTGCCCAAGTTTCTCTTTGGATGGCGTTGAACTGGCACAAGATGGAGGTTCTGCTGGTGGGCATCCAAGCCCATCTCTGGAGCCCTCATTTGTGGCCATCTGCTTTGGGTACTTCTGCTTCACCAGTCCAGGTGGTAAAACATCCAGGAGTTTGTCTCAATGATAACTATCTATGAACCAGTAAATCACCAGAGCAGGGGCAGGTGTTTCGGGCCCATCCTGCTCCTGCCCAAAGAACAGAGGGCCAGGCTCTTGTGATATCCAGACTGGAGTACGGGATGATTATATCAATCAATCAATCAGAGTATTTGTTAAGCGCGATACTCACCCATAAGGGTCTCAAGGCGCTGAGAGGGGGGCTGCTACTGCTCGAACAACCATGTTTGAGGTGTCTCCTGAAGTTTAGCAGGTCCTGTGTTTGTCACAGGTGGATAAGAAGAGTGTGAGGTGGGAGACCAGTCTGCCACTGGCGGTCGTTCTGTGGATGCGTGGGACGGTGGCAAGGGCAAGGTCAGCGGAGCGAAGCTGTCGGGTCGGGGTGTAGAAAGAGAGCCGTCTGTTGAGGTATTCTGGTCCAGTGTTGTGCAGTGTTTTGTGAGCGTGGATGAGGAGCTTGAACGTGATTCTCTTGTAGACGGGGAGCCAGTGTAGGTCTCTCAGGTGGTCTGTGATGTGGCAGTGGCGGGGGATGTCCAGGATGAGACGTGCAGAGGCGTTCTGTATGCGTTGCAGTCTTTTCTGGAGCTTGGCCGTGGTCCTGCATAGAGGGCGTTGCCGTAGTCCAGTTTGCTGCTTGCGAGGGCTTGGGTGACCGTCCTTCTGGTTTCAGTGGGGATCCATTTGTAGATCTTCCGAAGCATGCGGAGGGTGTTGAAGAAGGAGAAGGAGACGGTGTCATTGAGAGTGATGAGTCCAGGATGATATCTAGGGTCTGCTACCTCGTTGCTGAAATGGCTTCAGACCGTACAGAATGTGGCTGCACGACTTCTCCTCCCCCCTATTTAGGGGATCATCAGCTTGTTGCATGCCCTTCACTGGCTGCCGATTGAATGTTGGGTTCAATTCAAAGCTTTATGCTACATACATAAATGTCTGTTCAGCACATGTCTGTTATATGTGAGATCCCTGGTGTCCTGTATAAACCCACACGCCTGCTCCGCTCCAGCCACCTGGAACTGGCCGCAGTCCCGGAGTCAAGAGAACCCATCCGGGTGGCCGGGCACTTGGATATAGGGGACCAAAACTCTGGAATACTTTGCCACAGTCATTGGGAACTTGTAAGTCCCTGACTGCTTTTGTGAGCAGCTTAAAACGTGTCTGTTTCCACCCTCCCAGTAATTGCCTGCTGTGGCTTCAGTGACTTTGGTGGATGAGTGAGGATGCTAGCGCTGGGAAATCTTCTTTGGATAGCCATGCGCTTGAAAAATAACGAATAAATATGTAAGGTAGACCAGGGTGTCGAGTTGACCCCTGTAGGATACTGTTAGGATGCATTTGACATTTAAGCAAACTATATTGTTCAAGGTCTGTGCGTATCAGTACATCTGTCACACAGGCTCTCATCTTGTGAAACTGGAAATCTGGACACGTACCGAGTTTAAGGACTGGAACAAAAAAATACATAGATCCATGATAGTGACGGTATTATACACTCCTAGAGTGAGGAATTGCTAGAGATTTCTAAAGATACGGAACTGATTTAATTTAACCATTCCATGTGTCTTATAAGTCCACTTTTATTCTTCTGTCATGTAATAATGATTTTTATTATAATGGATGTATTTGTAACTAGTTTTTACTGTAATAAAAACATTGAAAAAGATCAAGTTATGGAAATGTGAGACAAACACGACCTTTGCACGTTAGCCTCGGTGGTAATGTTGAATTTCCGCGCCCCTTTGTAGGGGTGACAGCTAGTGAGTACTAGACAGAGAAGAGGGACTGGTGATGCCCAGAGGGCACGTGATACCTGCACTGAGCGTCAGTTCCGCTGGAGATTGGAGTGGAATGGGCACAAGTTAAACACCCCCTGGTGGCTGACAGCCTGACACGCGTGGGACACTAGACCACGGACTGAGTGCTCGGAAGAACTTCTTGTCAGATGGAATACAGTGGGACAGATCGAGGTTTAATGAACCTTCACTCTTAAATTTTGTGTTATTGGTTGAGAACATGATTTAAGTGCACTTTCAGGTTTGACACTATGCATCGGGGCCTCCGACGCGAATAGAGGTATAAATTAAAGACATTAATGTTTAGAATTAGGAAAAATTATCTTTCTTTACTCACTCTGTATTTTGTTTGTTTTGTTTGTTGGATGTCAATTTATGACAAGTTTTATGAGTGAGGAGGTTTCCCCAGTGCTTAATTTGTAAATAAAAATGTGCTGGTGCTCAAAGCCCTCCTCTTAAACACTTGGCTGCTGCAATTAAATCTGTGAACACGGACTAAGCATAATCCTGAAGCCATCTCGGGCCTCTTCAATCCATATAAAGCCACTTGATGCCCCTTCAGCTCACTCCTGCAGCTTTCTACTTTCTCCCTTTGTGACGCTTTTTCGTTTTTCTCTTCCTCTGTCTTTGCCATGTGTGCCTTTTGCTTAGCACCGGAAACAACAAGCACAAATTAAGCACTGGGTTTCCCCCTCATGAAGGGAGGAGGCAGTCTTGAAAGGCGTTGGAACAAAGGCCCCGACAAGCAGAAATCCTTGATTCAAGGAGTGAAGAAATACATTAAATATTACTGCAATGAAATTCCCCTGGAGACAAACTTGAGAGATTGTTCTATCTGAAGAAACTAAGGTGCCCCTGGGGAGACGCGGGGGTGCACAGGGCAGCTCATTTGAGTCCTCGAAGGAGAAGCCACTTCTCAGCCACGGTTGTTTTACCCTCTAAAGTTTTGGGGATCTGATTTATTTAAACCTGTGGTCTTCAAACTTTTATTTTCAAGCCCCGCCCCCAAAAATAATATCATAATATTTTTTACATACAATTTGCCGAAAATAGCATCTCCGCGCCACTTCAGAAACGCAGAGGTGCGCCGTATTTAGAGGAATACAACTCACCCCTGCGTTTCCCCTGCGCCGGCGCTGAATTATTCAGCTCCTGCACCAACGCAGGCATCTGTGCACCATAGTGCAAGCGTGTCTGCGTTGAGGGGATAGATTGTTTATGTGCAGGAAGGGGTCACTTCCTGCATGTAGACAATCAGTCATGGCGTTTTGCTTCTTCTATGCGTGCTACAGAATGCAGCACACAGAAAAAAGCAAAAACGAGGAGGAATAAAAGTATTCCTCTTCATTGCGCCACGCAACCCCTGCCGTGGCGTTAGTTTTTCTCGCTGCCTCAGGTTTACGACACCTCGTAAACCTGAGGCAGGCTGAAAAGAATGGGTGCTGCGGTGCAGCTCCCACAGCAACACCCACTGCACGCTCCTCTGACGCAGAACACTGTGTGGGAGGGGCCATATTTACAAGGAGGCGTAACGCCACAAAAAGTGGGTTGGTGCTGCTTGTAACTATGGCGCAGCGGTTAGTTTGTGGATGTGCCCCCCACTGTATCCAGGTGTGGTTTTCAATGTTTCTTGAATTCAGTCTATCGCAATTAAGTCACGAGGAAGACCGGAGCATTTTGAAAAAAACAATGCTCTGTTTTTTTTTGTATTATTGTGAATATTTTGTGAGTGAGAAGACAGTGCGCCTGTGGGACATTCGTGCCGGGGGTGTAATATGTGCAACTTATTGTAATAAAGTAGTGTGTTGATTTTTACTTTCCATTATTTCACGTCCATATTTTTTTAACATTTCAGACACTGTTGTGAGGCTTAGACTCTCTTTTAACTGCGCGTTTTGTCAAGTATTTTGGCGAACATCTCTTGTGGTCCCAGTATTTTGTAGACTCTGAGAAGGTGTCGGTCCTCCCTGGTTCCCTTGTGCGCCTGCCTCTGAGCCCCCACTCTAGCGGCTTGAAGCCCGCTGCTTTAGCCAGCCCGACGCTAACATGTTTTATGCATTGTTTATTTGTAACGTGTTCAATGTTACTTGACATGTTATCTGTACTTTGCCATACGTGTTATCTGATTGCAGTTTGCAATGTCTGAGATTAATAGGAGTTTCAGTGAAGACAGTGCCTGGACAACCCTTGTTTGGCTGGATGTAGCGCTGCTATGCTGTGGTGTACCTCGCGGCGCCTCATCATCTCTTGTCCATCCTGGGCCGGGGTGTTCCCCCTCTGGCAGCGCTGGTCTGGTCTGCTCTGCCCTACCTGCCCCACACATGGGGCACATGGGGGGGCGGCGGCTGAGAGGGGGCTCGGGGTCCTGGATAGTCATAGCTGCTCAGGGGGGTGACAGGGAAGGTGGGTGTCCTGGTATGATGTAGCTGCACATTGGGGTGCCAGGGAACGTTGGGGTCCTACGAAGACGTAGGTTCACATGGGGGTGCCAGGGAAGGTGGGGGTCCTGGTTGTCCCAGCGACACATGGATGTGCCAGGGAAGGTTGGGGGGGGGGGGGGTCTTAGTATGAGGTAGGTGTTCATAGGGAGCCAGGGGTCCTGGTACCAGGGATGAACGGTGACCCGGGTGGGGCCAGCGTTGGCACAGGGCGCGCAGGTTTGTGCCACCCGGGTGACTGTACTGTTTCCGTCCTGCTGGTCCTCGGTGGCGCGCAGCGCGCACACATCATTCTGTGTCTGCACTTCTGGGACCGGCAGTTTTTATAGCTCTTCGAGGCCCTGGTTTGACGCAAGGGTGAGGGTGGCACCGGAGGGAGGCGGGGGTGCCCGCATGGAGCAGAGTTTATTCACAGACAAAGATTGCATTGGGCACAGGAGGTGAGGGCTGATCAGAGGCGGGTACAAGACTTGGGGGGCTAGCATAGGGGGGGGGGGGGAGAGTAAAGAGTTAAAGAAAGGGGTGAAAGTAAAGTGGGGGTAAAGGTCTGAGAAGGGGGGAGTAGAGAAGGGAAATGATCCGAGCCGGTTTAGAGAGCAGGGTGGGGGAAGAGGAGGGGTGGGGGGTTGGACGGAGAGGAAGGAGACGGGGGGAGGAATAGGGAGTGGGGAGGGAAATACAACGATAGGAAGGAGTGTGAGGGAGAGAGAAACTAGAGGGGAGAGAGAAGGACTGAAGCCCAGAAGTCTGTGAGAAGGAAGAATGCGGCAGGGGCGGGGGGCAGTGCGGGTGGGTGGGGGGGGGGCAACAAGAGAGGCATGCCGGGGGGGGGGGCAAGGTGTGAACGGAGGGAGCTGAGAACATGAAGAGGTGGCGGGGAGTCAAGAAGTGAAGGAGAGAGAGCAAGGAGACTGATGAATGATACAAAAGAAGGAGGGCGCACCTGCCCCCCTGAGCGTCCTGGTGAGATGTGCACAGTAGGGCAGACACAGAGGCGGTAAGGTTGGGTCAGTGAGGTGTAAGACCCTCCCCCGAACCCCCGCAGGTGAGAGACCCTGCGGTGGGAGCAGATGGCACCTCCCTGCCCCGCAGACCCTCTCCGCAGAGACACCCGCTGAAGGGCAGGGCAGTGCCCTCTGACGGCCCCAGTGAGAGACCCTCAGGTGTGGAGGGGGGCGAGTAGGGCATTTGCCTGGGGTATAAACCACCCACCCTCTGGTGGGGTGGAGGGCAGGCACTGTGCCCTCTGACCTCCCCAGTGAGAGACCCTCAGGTGGGGCAGGTGAAGGCGGGAACCGCAGTCAGGTGGGGGCTCAGGAGTAGTGTGACCTTAGATGAACCCTTGCCCCCCCCCCATGTGAGAGATCCCCAGGTGGGGCAGGTGAAGGTGTGCACCGCAGTGAGGTGGGGGCTCAGGAGTAGTGTGACCTTAGATGAAACCTTGCCCCCCCCCCCATGTGAGAGATCCCCAGGTGGGGCAGGTGAAGGTGTGAACCGCAGTCAGGTGGGGGCTCAGGAGTAGTGTGACCTTAGATGAAACCTTGCCCCCCCCCCCCCCCATGTGAGAGATCCCCAGGTGGGGCAGGTGAAGGTGTGCACCGCAGTGAGGTGGGGGCTCCGGGCAGTGTGACCTAAGACCAGCCCTAGCCCCCCCCCCCCCTCCCCCATGTGAGAGATCCCCAGGTGGGGCAGGTGAAGGTGTGAACCGCAGTCAGGTGGGGGCTCAGGAGTAGTGTGACCTTAGATGAAACCTTGCCCCCCCCCCCCCCCCCCCATGTGAGAGATCCCCAGGTGGGGCAGGTGAAGGTGTGCACCGCAGTGAGGTGGGGGCTCCGGGCAGTGTGACCTAAGACCAGCCCTAGCCCCCCCCCCCCCCCCATGTGAGAGACCCCTAGGTGGGGCAGGAGAAGGTGTGAATCGCAGTCAGGTGGGGGCTCCGGGGCAGTGTGACCTAAGACAAACCCTTGCCCCCGCCCCCATGTGAGATGTGGGAGACCCCCAGGTGGGGCAGGTGAAGGTGTGGACCGCTGTGAGGTGGGGGGCTCAGGACCAGTCTGAGCTTTGAGCCCCCCCAGGTGAAAGCTGAGGTTGGGGGCGGGTCCAGGTAGGCTGCTGGCTGAGAAGCCACCTGATTGGCTGGCGGCACATTACATCATGGCCCTGGCTCCAGGAGGGGGGGAGTCCCTGGCTCTAGTCTGCTCCTCACTGGGATGTGAGACACATCTGTGAGCAGTGAGGGATGCAGGAGGCGCGAGACTGAGGGCTCCTCGGGCACCTGAGGGTGAGGAGCTGCGGAGACCTGTGGTGTGAGGGCCCTGGAGTGAGGGGCCGCAGAGGAGCACTGGAGGGAGGGCATAGAGGAGCCCAGAACTGAGGGACACAGAGCCCAGAACTGAGGGACACAGAGGAGCCCAGGACTGAGGGACACAGAACCCAGGACTGAGGGACACAGAGGAGCCCAGAACTGAGGGACACAGAGGAGCCCAGAACTGAGGGACACAGAGGAGTACAAGACTGAGGGTCACAGAGGAGCCCATGACTGAGGGACACAGAGGAGTACAAGACTGAGGGTCACAGAGGAGCCCATGACTGAGGGACACAGAGTACAGGACTGAGGGACACAGAGGAGCCCAGATCTGAGGGACAAAGAGGAGTACAGGACTGAGGGACACAGAAGAGCCCAGGACTGAGGGACACAGAGTACAGGACTGAGGGACGCAGAGGAGCCCAGAACTGAGGGACACAGAGGAGCCCAGGACTGAGGGACACAGAGGAGCCCAGAACTCAGGGACACAGAGGAGCCCAGAACTGAGGGAGACACAGAGGAGCCCAGGACTGAGGGACACAGAGGAGCCCAGAACTCAGGGACACAGAGGACCCCGTCTTGGACTGGGGCCACAGCGGAGTTCTGGAGTGAGTGCTGTGGCACGGAGGGACCTGCCCTGGACGGAGGGACACAGAGGTGCCCCAGCGAGCCCCGCCTAAAGGGCAGCGCGTTGCCCCACAGATCCCAACTCTTATAACCGAGGAGACGCAGATTTAGAGACATTTGCCCTTCGACCTACTTTGGAGTGAGTGATAGATCTCAAAACCACGGACAGTTGGCATGGATCCTCAGGTGCCAGCGCCGTTCCTGGAGTGAGGGGGAGAAGGATGTGGAGAGGAGACCTGCCGGAGCCCCGGACTCTGCGCTCTCGGCCCTGGGGTGCCCATTCTCCCGTCTGACTTGTGCCACCCCCGATGCCCACCGCACCCAGCTGGATGTACACCATGGGCTTTGGCAATGGCAGCGGCGAGGGCAGCCTGGCATCCTGGCAGCTCCCAGGTGAGGAAAGGCACCTGTATGGACCGGTGGGTCGGGTGGCAGAAGCTGCCCCTGGGGGGGGGGGGGGGGAGAGGTGGGGGGGGGGCTGTGCTGCTTGTGCTGCCCTCGTATGTTCGAGGTTGCCGGAACCCCCATGTGCACGTGTTGGGTTCTGCCTTTCTGTGCAGCTGCCCTCAGAGGTGGGGGTTGTGGTATGGGGGTGCAAGTAGCTCATGTGCAGCTGCCTTCAGGGGTAGGGGCTGTGGTATGGGGTGGGGGTAAGTACGTCCTGTGCAGCTGAATTCAGAGATGGGGGGCTGTGGCATGTGCGAATAGGGCGCCCCTCTGCCCCATTCGGTGTTTGTTTCTGACCTCTCTGCGCAGCTGCCTTCAGAGGTGGGGGGCATGGTATGGGGGAGGTATCTGCTGGGCAGCATTCAGAGATGGGGGGCTGTGGTACCGGGGGGCGGGGGCGTCGCACTACTGTGTTGTATCCACAGCCCTCATGCACGCTCCAGCTAGCCTGTGCAGCTGCTGTCCGATGTGGGGGCTGTAGAGTAGGGGGGGGGGGGGCTTTGCCCTTTCAGTGTTTGCTTCCGCGCCCCTTATGTTCCTGCCGCTGGTGCAGTGAGTCTGCCGGACTCCAGAGAAGGGGTATTCCTACCAGGGTGCCAGGGGGGCACACAGAGGCATGTGCGGGCAGATACGGGGCATGGGCGGGCACACAGGTGTGCATGGGCGGGCAGTCAGGGGGCAGGCTGGGTTAGACAAGGGGCATGTACGTGTAGACGGGGGCATGTGCGGGCAGACAGGGGCATGTGCGGGCAGACAAGGAGCAGGCTGGGGTAGACAGGGGGCATGTGCGGGCACACAGGGGGCCATGTGCGGGCAGACAAGGAGCAGGCTGGTGCAGACAGGGGGCATATGCAGCAGATAGGGGGCATGTGCAGGTAGACAGGGGGCATGGGTGGGCAGACAGTGGGGCATGTGCGGGCAGACAATGAGCAGGCTGGGGCAGACAGGGGGCATGTGCGTGTAGACAGGGGGCATGTGCGGGCAGACAGCGAGGCATATGCGGTTCTGGCACCCCCTCCCCCCCCCCCCCCCCCATTGCCAGCCACGCCCACGTTGATATTCTGAGCCCAGTAGGATGCTGCACAGCACGTGCAGGGTGTCTGTGCACACTGTGCACGCGGAGTACGTGCACAGAGGCGCGGGGTTATGCACATTCACTGTGAAGCGTGAGCCTCCAGTGGGGCGCATGTACACAATGCGGAGTGTGTTTACAACTCCTGCTTGTGTTGCTGGACCCAGTGTGTGTATGCACACAACAGCTGTAGTGAGTGCACGTGTAGTGTGGCTGTACGTGTGCTCTTGAGTATCGTTGGTGTGTCTTCGTACTGTGCACTCGGTGTGTGCATGTGCACGCGGGATTGTGCACATTCACTGTGGAGTGTGAGCCTCCAGCGGTGAGTGTGCAGAACGCAGTGTCTTCACATCTCCCGGGTGTGTCTGTACTCAGCGATGTGTGTATGCACACAACAGTAGTACTCAGTGCACATGTAGTGAGTATCGCTGGTGTGTCTGTGCACCGTCACGGTGAGTTTGCGGTTGTGTAACAGCTACGGGCCATGTAACGTGCTGGTGTTTGGGGGCAGCCCGAGCGCTGCTGGTGACCCGTGCGCCCTAACCCCCCTCCCAGTCCCCCCACCCCCCACAGTGACTCAGGCGACCCTCAGACTCCTTCCAGTGTTTCAGTGTTTGCCTGTCCTATGTAGCTGATCTCACTGTTGTGAGTTGTGGGCACGAGCAGGGTAGTGTGTGTGCCTGAGTATGTGCGTGCACGAGCAGGGTAGTGTGTGCTGAGTATGTGCGTGCACGAGTAGGGTAGTGTGTGCCTGAGTATGTGCGTGCACGAGCACGGTAGTGTGTGTGCCTGAGTATGTGCGTGCACGAGCACGGTAGTGTGTGTGCCTGAATATGTGCGTGCACGAGCAGGGTAGGGTGAATTCCTGAGTATGGCCGTGCACGAGCAGAGTAGAGTGTGTGCCTGAGTATGTGCGTACATGAGCAGGATAGTGTGTGTCTCTGAGTTTGCGTGTGCACGAGCAGGGTAGTATATGTAACTGAGTGTGCACGAGCAAGGTAGTGTGCGTGCTTGAGTATGTGTATGCACGAACAGGGTAGTGTGTGTGCCGCAGTGTGTGTGTCTGAGTATGTGCGTGCATGAGCAGGGTAGTGCACGTGGCTGAGTAGTGTGAGTGCTCGAGCAGGGTAGTGTGTGCCTGAGTATGTGTGTGCACGAGCGGGGTAGTGTGTGCCTGAGTATGTGTGTGCACGAGCAGGGTAGTATATATAACTGAGTATGTGTGTGCACGAGCAAGGAGGTGTGCGTGCCTGAGTGTTTGTGTGTGTGTGCATGAGCAGAGTACGGTGTGTGCCTGAGTAGGTGTGTGCACAGGCAGTCTGTTTAGTACTGTGCACTTTTTCCTCTTGTGTACATTGCTGAGATGTGTCTGCGCAGCTGAGTGTGCACGTCTGCAGCCAGTGTCGGGTGGGTACACACCCACCGTGGTGAGTCCATGCAGATCGCTGGTGTGTGTGCACACTCATTTCGAGATGTGTCTCTCCAGCAGTCGGGCAGACGAATACAGCTGTCAGTGTGTGTACAGCTGATGCAGTGAGTGTGTGTACAGCCGGTGTGGTGCGTGCACGCAGCCTGGGCACTGGAAGCGTACAGCTAACACTGTTGTATGTGCGAGCACGGCGGGTCAGACGTACAGCTGATGCAGTGTGTGTGCGCGCGTGCACAGCCGGTGTGGAGAGTGTACTCCAGGTGTGGTGCGTGCACGCAGCCTGTGCAGTGTAAGTGTGCAGCTAACACTGAGGCACGTTTGTGCACGGCCGGTCAGACGTGTACAGCTGCGAGTGTGCGTACAGCTGATGCAGTGTGTGTGTGCGCGTGCACAGCCGGTGTGGAGAGTGTACTCCAGGTGTGGTGCGTGCACGCAGCCTGTGCAGTGTAAGTGTGCAGCTAACACTGAGGCACGTTTGTGCACGGCCGGTCAGACGTGTACAGCTGCGAGTGTGCGTACAGCTGATGCAGTGTGTGTGTGCGCGTGCACAGCCGGTGTGGAGAGTGTACTCCAGGTGTGGTGCGTGCACGCAGCCTGTGCAGTGTAAGGGTGCAGCTAACACTGAGGCACGTTTGTGCACGGCCGGTCAGACGTGTACAGCTGTCAGTGTGTGTACAGCCGGTGTGGAGAGTGCCCCTGTGGTGTGGTGCGTGCACGCAGCCTGTGCAGTGTAAGTGTGCAGCTAACACTGAGGCACGTTTGTGCACGGCCGGTCAGGCGTGTACAGCTGTCAGTGTGTGTACAGCCGGTGTGGAGAGTGCCCCTGTGGTGTGGTGCGTGCACGCAGCCTGTGCAGTGTAAGTGTGCAGCTAACACTGAGGCACGTTTGTGCACGGCCGGTCAGACGTGTACAGCTGCGAGTGTGCGTACAGCTGATGCAGTGTGTGTGTGCGCGTGCACAGCCGGTGTGGAGAGTGTACTCCAGGTGTGGTGCGTGCACGCAGCCTGTGCAGTGTAAGGGTGCAGCTAACACTGAGGCACGTTTGTGCACGGCCGGTCAGACGTGTACAGCTGCGAGTGTGCGTACAGCTGATGCAGTGTGTGTGTGCGCGTGCACAGCCGGTGTGGAGAGTGTACTCCAGGTGTGGTGCGTGCACGCAGCCTGTGCAGTGTAAGTGTGCAGCTAACACTGAGGCACGTTTGTGCACGGCCGGTCAGACGTGTACAGCTGCGAGTGTGCGTACAGCTGATGCAGTGTGTGTGTGCGCGTGCACAGCCGGTGTGGAGAGTGTACTCCAGGTGTGGTGCGTGCACGCAGCCTGTGCAGTGTAAGGGTGCAGCTAACACTGAGGCACGTTTGTGCACGGCCGGTCAGACGTGTACAGCTGCGAGTGTGCGTACAGCTGATGCAGTGTGTGTGTGCGCGTGCACAGCCGGTGTGGAGAGTGTACTCCAGGTGTGGTGCGTGCACGCAGCCTGTGCAGTGTAAGTGTGCAGCTAACACTGAGGCACGTTTGTGCACGGCCGGTCAGACGTGTACAGCTGCGAGTGTGCGTACAGCTGATGCAGTGTGTGTGTGCGCGTGCACAGCCGGTGTGGAGAGTGTACTCCAGGTGTGGTGCGTGCACGCAGCCTGTGCAGTGTAAGGGTGCAGCTAACACTGAGGCACGTTTGTGCACGGCCGGTCGGACGTGTACAGCTGTCAGTGTGTGTACAGCCGGTGTGGAGAGTGCCCCTGTGGTGTGGTGCGTGCACGCAGCCTGTGCAGTGTAAGTGTGCAGCTAACACTGAGGCACGTTTGTGCACGGCCGGTCGGACGTGTACAGCTGTCAGTGTGTGTACAGCCGGTGTGGAGAGTGCCCCTGTGGTGTGGTGCGTGCACGCAGCCTGTGCAGTGTAAGTGTGCAGCTAACACTGAGGCACGTTTGTGCACGGCCGGTCAGACGTGTACAGCTGCGAGTGTGCGTACAGCTGATGCAGTGTGTGTGTGCGCGTGCACAGCCGGTGTGGAGAGTGTACTCCAGGTGTGGTGCGTGCACGCAGCCTGTGCAGTGTAAGGGTGCAGCTAACACTGAGGCACGTTTGTGCACGGCCGGTCGGACGTGTACAGCTGTCAGTGTGTGTACAGCCGGTGTGGAGAGTGCCCCTGTGGTGTGGTGCGTGCACGCAGCCTGTGCAGTGTAAGTGTGCAGCTAACACTGAGGCACGTTTGTGCACGGCCGGTCGGACGTGTACAGCTGTCAGTGTGTGTACAGCCGGTGTGGAGAGTGCCCCTGTGGTGTGGTGCGTGCACGCAGCCTGTGCAGTGTAAGTGTGCAGCTAACACTGAGGCACGTTTGTGCACGGCCGGTCAGACGTGTACAGCTGCGAGTGTGCGTACAGCTGATGCAGTGTGTGTGTGCGCGTGCACAGCCGGTGTGGAGAGTGTACTCCAGGTGTGGTGCGTGCACGCAGCCTGTGCAGTGTAAGGGTGCAGCTAACACTGAGGCACGTTTGTGCACGGCCGGTCAGACGTGTACAGCTGCGAGTGTGCGTACAGCTGATGCAGTGTGTGTGTGCGCGTGCACAGCCGGTGTGGAGAGTGTACTCCAGGTGTGGTGCGTGCACGCAGCCTGTGCAGTGTAAGTGTGCAGCTAACACTGAGGCACGTTTGTGCACGGCCGGTCAGACGTGTACAGCTGCGAGTGTGCGTACAGCTGATGCAGTGTGTGTGTGCGCGTGCACAGCCGGTGTGGAGAGTGTACTCCAGGTGTGGTGCGTGCACGCAGCCTGTGCAGTGTAAGGGTGCAGCTAACACTGAGGCACGTTTGTGCACGGCCGGTCAGACGTGTACAGCTGCGAGTGTGCGTACAGCTGATGCAGTGTGTGTGTGCGCGTGCACAGCCGGTGTGGAGAGTGTACTCCAGGTGTGGTGCGTGCACGCAGCCTGTGCAGTGTAAGTGTGCAGCTAACACTGAGGCACGTTTGTGCACGGCCGGTCAGACGTGTACAGCTGCGAGTGTGCGTACAGCTGATGCAGTGTGTGTGTGCGCGTGCACAGCCGGTGTGGAGAGTGTACTCCAGGTGTGGTGCGTGCACGCAGCCTGTGCAGTGTAAGGGTGCAGCTAACACTGAGGCACGTTTGTGCACGGCCGGTCGGACGTGTACAGCTGTCAGTGTGTGTACAGCCGGTGTGGAGAGTGCCCCTGTGGTGTGGTGCGTGCACGCAGCCTGTGCAGTGTAAGTGTGCAGCTAACACTGAGGCACGTTTGTGCACGGCCGGTCGGACGTGTACAGCTGTCAGTGTGTGTACAGCCGGTGTGGAGAGTGCCCCTGTGGTGTGGTGCGTGCACGCAGCCTGTGCAGTGTAAGTGTGCAGCTAACACTGAGGCACGTTTGTGCACGGCCGGTCAGACGTGTACAGCTGCGAGTGTGCGTACAGCTGATGCAGTGTGTGTGTGCGCGTGCACAGCCGGTGTGGAGAGTGTACTCCAGGTGTGGTGCGTGCACGCAGCCTGTGCAGTGTAAGGGTGCAGCTAACACTGAGGCACGTTTGTGCACGGCCGGTCGGACGTGTACAGCTGTCAGTGTGTGTACAGCCGGTGTGGAGAGTGCCCCTGTGGTGTGGTGCGTGCACGCAGCCTGTGCAGTGTAAGTGTGCAGCTAACACTGAGGCACGTTTGTGCACGGCCGGTCGGACGTGTACAGCTGTCAGTGTGTGTACAGCCGGTGTGGAGAGTGCCCCTGTGGTGTGGTGCGTGCACGCAGCATTTGCACTGGAAGTATACAGCTGATATTGTGACATCAACCCCCCCGCTCCTCCCCCCATATACCCTCCTGTCTGACGAGGGGCGGCTGGAGGCTGGAGGGAGTGGGGGACAGGGCAGGTGGGTGTGTCTCTTCATGGGGGGGACTGGTGGGGCTGGGGGCGTGGAGACAGGCGGGAGAAGAGGTTGGGGTGGGGAGAGGACATCCGATGAAGAAGAGACAGCAGGGGAGGGAAGGGACGTAGGAGAGAGAACAGGTGCAGGAGAGGATGAAAAGAGACGGCAGGGACCAGAGGAGACAGCAGGAGACAAAGGAAGCGACGGGGGGGGGGGGGGGGTGACAGAGGAGGCACTTAGAGGGGAGAACAAAGCGAGAACAGAGGAGAGGCAACAGGAGATATCACAGAAGGGGAGAGAGAGCAGAGACCGACAACACAGATAAAGAGACGGCAGGGAATGAGAGGAGACATCATGAGACATAGGGAGCGATCCCGGGGGAGGGACAGAGAAGACACGTAGAGGAGAGAACAGAGGAGAGACAAGAGGAGATATCGCAGGAGGGAGAAAGGAGAGATCAGAGAGACAGACAGCACAGATAAAGAGACGGCAGGGACTGAGAGGAGAAAGCAGGAGACACAAAGAGCGAGTCCAGGGGAGGGACTGAGGAGACACTTAGAGAGGAGAGCAGAGCGAGAACAGAGGAGAGGCAACAAGAAATATCACAGGAGGAATGAGAGAGCAGAGACAGACAGCACAGATAAAGAGACGGCAGGGAATGAGAGGAAACAGCAGGAGACAATAAGAGCGAGCCCAGGGGAGGGACTGAGGAGATACTTGGAGGGACAACAGAGGAGAGACAAGAGAAAAGATCACAGGTGGAGGGGGGAAGGAGAGATCAGAGAGAGAGACAGCACAGATAAAGAGATAGCACAGGTGAAGAGATGGCAGGGACTGAGAGGAGACAGCAGGAGACAACAAAGCGAGCCAGGGCACAGAGGAGACATACAGAGGGGAGAACAGAGAAGAGGAAGTAGGAGATATAACAGAAGGAGGGAGAGAGAGCACAGATAAAGAGACCGCACAAACAAGGAGACGGCAGGGAAAGAAAGGAGACAGCAGGTGACAAAAAGAGCCAGCCCCAGGGTATGGAGGAGACACTCAGAGGCGAGAACAGGGAGAGGCAACAGAGGAGATCACAGAAGGAGGGATCAGAGAGAGACATCACAGATAAAGAGGCCACAGGGAGGAAAAACCAAGATCAGGTGAGAGACAGCGGCAGCGCGGAGGTGAGAGAACAGGAGACCAGATGACAGAGAAGAGAGACAGCCGGGGCAGAGGGGAGAAGAGATGGCAGGGGAGAGAAGTGAGGCACGAGGTCAGGTCAGACCAGAGACAGCGAGACGGGAATAGGCAAACCCGAGAGAGACCGATGGTTAAGTAATGAGTGGTGGAAGGGGGAGAAAGGCAGCAGAGAGACAGAGAGACAAGAGAGCGAGAGTGCTGGCGACGAGGCAGAGGCAGGAACGCAAAGCAAAGGACATTACTGTGAGAAAACAGAGACACAGCAGAGAGTGCAAGGTCTGGGGAGAGCAGGGGAGAGACAGCACCGGAGGAGCAAAGGATGATACCATTGTACGGGTGGAAGAGTGCGGGGAGGGAAGAGACTAGGACTGGTGGGAGAGCAGAGCGATCAGAGCATGGGAGAGAGAGAAAGAGAGGACACAGCAGAGAGATCAGAGCATGGGAGAGAGAGAAAGAGAGGACACAGCAGAGAGATCAGAGGAGAGAAGAGAGGACACAGCAGAGTGATCAGAGCAAAGGAGAGAGAGGGGACACAGCAGAGAGATCAGAGCATAGAAGGGAGAGAGCGAGAGGACACAGCAGAGAGATCAGAGCATAGAAGGGAGAGAGAGAGAGAGAGAGGACACAGCAGGGAGATCAGAGCAAATGAGAGAGAGAGGACACAGCAGAGAGATCAGAGCAAAGGAGAGAGAGGACACAGCAGAGAGATCAGAGCATAGGAGAGAGAGAGAGAGCGAGAGGACACAGCAGGGAGATCAGAGCATAGAAGAGAGAGAGAGCGAGAGGACACAGCAGAGAGATCAGAGCATAGAAGAGAGAGCTAGGACACAGCAGAGAGATCAGAGCATAAAAGAGAGAGAGAGCGAGAGGACACAGCAGGGAGATAAGAGCATAGAAGAGAGAGAGAGAGAGGACACAGCAGAGAGATCAGAGCAGAGAAGAAAGGACACAGCAGAGAGATCAGAGCATAGAAGGGAGAGAGAGAGAGGACACAGCAGGGAGATCAGAGCATAGAAGAGAGAGAGAGAGAGAGGACACAGCAGGGAGATCAGAGGAGAGAAGAGAGGACACAGCAGAGAGATCAGAGCATAGAAGGGAGAGAGAGAGAGAGAGAGAGAGAGAGGACACAGCAGGGAGATCAGAGCATAGAAGAGAGAGAGAGAGGACACAGCAGGGAGATCAGAGCATAGAAGAGAGAGAGAGAGAGAGGACACAGCAGAGAGATCAGAGGAGAGAAGAGAGGACACAACAGAGAGATCAGAGCAAAGAAGAGAGAGAGGACACAGCAGAGAGATCAGAGCATAGAAGGGAGAGAGAGAGAGAGAGGACACAGCAGGGAGATCAGCGCATATAAGGGAGAGGGGGCACAGCAGAGAAATCAGAGCATAGAATGGAGAGACAGAACACAGCAGAGAGATCAAAGCCTAGAAGGAAGAGAGAGAGAGGACACAGCATAGAGATCAGAGCCTAGAAGGGAGAGAGAGGGGACACAGCAGAGAGATCAGAGCCTAGAAGGGAGAGAGAGGGGACACAGCAGAGAGATCAGAGCATAGAAGAGAGAGAGAGAGAGAGAGGACATAGCAGAGAGATCAGAGCATAGAAGAGAGAGAGAGAGAGAGAGAGGACACAGCAGAGAGATCAAAGCCTAGAAGGAAGAGAGAGAGAGAGGATACAGCATAGAGATCAGAGCCTGGAAGGGAGAGAGAGAGAGGACACAGCAGAGAGATGAGAGCATAGAAGGGAGAGGGGGCACAGCAGAGAGATCAGAGCATAGAAGGGAGAGAGAGGGGACACAGCAGAGAGATCAGAGCATAGAAGGGAGAGAGAGAGGACACAGCAGAGAGATCAGAGCATAGAAGAGAGAGAGAGAGAGGACATAGCAGAGAGATCAGAGCCTAGAAGAAAGAGAGAGAGGGGGGGGCACAGCAGGGAGATCAGAGCATAGAAGAGAGAGAGAGAGGACACAGCAGAGAGATCAGAGCCTAGAAGGGAGAGAGAGAGAGGACACAGCAGAGAGATCCAAGGGAGAGAGAGAGAGAGGACACAGCAGGGAGATCAGAGCATCGAATAGTGAGAGAGATCAGAGGACACTGCAGAGAGATCAGAGCATAGGAGAGAGAGAGAGAGAGAGAGAGGCGCACAGCAGGGAGATATGAGCATAGAAGAGAGAGAGAGGACACAGAAGAGGGATCAGAGCAGAGAAGAGAGGACACAGCAGAGAGATCAGAGCATAGAAGAGAGAGAGAGAGAGGACACAGCAGAGAGAGCAGAACATAGAAGAGAGAGAGAGAGAGGACACAGCAGAGAGAGCAGAACATAGAAGAGAGAGAGAGAGGACACAGCAGAGAAACCAGAGCATAGGAGAGAGAGAGAGAAAGAGAGAGAGAGGACACAGCACAGAGATCAGAGCAGAGAAGAGAGGACACAGCAGAGAGATCAGAGCATAGAAGAGAGAGAAAGAGAGAGAGAGAGAGAAGACACAGCAGAGAGATAAGAGCATAGAAGGGAGAGGGGCACAGCAGAGAGATCAGAGTATAGAAGGGAGCGGGAGAGAGGACACAGCAGGGAGATAAGAGCATAGAAGAGAGAGAGAGAGAGAAGACACAGCAGAGAGATTGGAGCATAGAAGGGAGAGGGAGATAGGACACAGCAGAGAGATCAGAGCATAGAAGAGAGAGAGAGAGAGGACACAGCAGAGAGAGCAGAACATAGAAGAGAGAGAGAGAGAGGACACAGCAGAGAGAGCAGAACATAGAAGAGAGAGAGAGGACACAGCAGAGAAACCAGAGCATAGGAGAGAGAGAGAGAGAGAGAGGACACAGCACAGAGATCAGAGCACAGAAGAGAGGACACAGCAGAGAGATCAGAGCATAGAAGAGAGAGAAAGAGAGAGAGAGAGAGACAGAGAGAGAGAGAGAGAGAAGACACAGCAGAGAGATAAGAGCATAGAAGGGAGAGCGGCACAGCAGAGAGATCAGAGTATAGAAGGGAGCGGGAGAGAGGACACAGCAGGGAGATAAGAGCATAGAAGAGAGAGAGAGAGAGAGAGAGAGAGAGAAGACACAGCAGAGAGATTGGAGCATAGAAGGGAGAGGGAGAGAGGACACAGCAGAGAGATCAGAGCCTAGAAGGGAGAGAGAGAGAGAGGGGACACAGCAGAGAGATCAGAGCATCGAATAGTGAGAGAGAGAGAGAGAGAGAGAGAGAGAGCACACGGCAGAGAGATCAGGGCACAGGAGAGGGAGGGCACAGCACAAGAGTAGGCACAGAGGAGACGGAGCAGAGACACAGCAGAGAGATCAGTAGGGGTGGGCGGGATATTCCGCTGAGGGGGAATTGTTTGACATTCGTGGTTGCAGAATGGTTTAGATGGCGAGTGCGAGCAAGATTTGCCCGCCCCCCCCTCCCCCTCCCCCCCCCCTAGCTCGATTTCTGGGCGCTAGAAGGAAATTCTAACATGGGCGGTCGGGGTGGTCATGACTGTTCGCGGTCAGATTCTACTCAAGTGGCACCAACATCTAGTGTAGTAGCTGCGCGTTTGGCACACCGTGCGGTGCCATTTGCTCTGATGTTTATTGTGGTGCTAGCATTGCTAAATCACAGGCCGATTTCCAACCATTGACAGAACTCTGTGGAATCTTGCTGAGTTTTTATGTAACTTTACTGAATTCCGCAGTCAAATTCTGTGCATTCCGCCCACCTCTAGAAATCAGGGCAAAGAGAAGAGACAGAGGACACAGTGGAGAGATCATGGCATAGATGAGAGAGAAAGGACACAGAAGCAGGGAACGGCACAGAGGAGAGAGACAGTGGAGGAGAGAAGATGGGCATGACATAGAGAGAGTGCAATTCACAGAAGAGAGACAGTAGGGACAGAGGACTGAGAGGGGACACAGCAGAGAGAGTGCAATGCACACAGGAGACCGGAGAAAGAGGGGAGAGAAGGGACATGGCAGAGAGACTGCAATGCACAGAGGAGACCAGGGAAAGAGAGGAGAGAAGGGACATGGCGGAGAGAGAGACTGCAATGCACAGAGGAGACCAGGGAAAGAGAGGAGAGAAGGGACATGGCGGAGAGAGAGACTGCAATGCACAGAGGAGACCAGGGAAAGAGAGGAGAGAAGGGACATGGCGGAGAGAGAGACTGCAATGCACAGAGGAGACCAGGGAAAGAGAGGAGAGAAGGGACATGGCGGAGAGAGAGACTGCAATGCACAGAGGAGACCAGGGAAAGAGAGGAGAGAAGGGACATGGCGGAGAGAGTGCAATGCACAGAGGAGAGAGCAGAGACAGAGGGGATAGAAGGGACATGGCAGAGAGAGAGAGAGTGCAATGCACAGGGGAGACCAGGGAAAGAGGAGAGAGAAGAGACATGGAAGAGAGCGAGAGAGTGCAATGCACAGAAGAGAGAGCAGAGACAGAGGATGGAGAAGGGACACAACAGAAAGAGTGAAATGCACAGAGAGAGCAGAGACAGAGGAGGGAGAAGGGACACAGCAGAGAGAGTGCAATGCACAGAGGAGACCAGAGAAAGAGGGGAGAGAAGGGACATGGCAGAGAGAGAGACTGCAATGCACAAAGGAGACCAGAGAAAGAGGGGAGAGAAGGGACATGGCAGAGAGACTGCAATGCACAGAGGAGACCAGGGAAAGAGAGGAGAGAAGGGACATGGCGGAGAGAGTGCAATGCACAGAGGAGAGAGCAGAGACAGAGGGGATAGAAGGGACATGGCAGAGAGAGAGAGAGTGCAATGCACAGGGGAGACCAGGGAAAGAGGAGAGAGAAGAGACATGGAAGAGAGCGAGAGAGTGCAATGCACAGAAGAGAGAGCAGAGACAGAGGATGGAGAAGGGACACAACAGAAAGAGTGAAATGCACAGAGAGAGCAGAGACAGAGGAGGGAGAAGGGACACAGCAGAGAGAGTGCAATGCACAGAGGAGACCAGAGAAAGAGGGGAGAGAAGGGACATGGCAGAGAGACTGCAATGCACAGAGGAGACCAGGGAAAGAGAGGAGAGAAGGGACATGGCGGAGAGAGTGCAATGCACAGAGGAGAGAGCAGAGACAGAGGGTAGAGAAGGGACACAGCAGACAGAGAGAGTGCAATGCACAGAGGAGACCAGGGAATGAGGAGAGAGAAGGGACATGGCAGAGAGAGTGCAATGCACAGAGGATACCGGAGAGAAAAGGGACATGGCAGAGAGAGAGAGAGAGGGTGCAATGCACAGAGGAGACCAGGGAAAGAGGGGAGAGAAGGGACACAGCAGAGAGAGTGCAATGCACAGAGGAGAGAGCAGAGAAAGAGGAGAGAGAGAAGGGACATGGCAGAGAGAGAGAGAGTGCAATGCACAGAGGAGAGAGCAGAGAAGAGGAGAGAGAGAAGGGACATGGCAGAGAGAGAGAGAGAGAGAGTGCAATGCACAGGTGAGACCAGGGAAAGAGGAGAGAGAAGAGACATGACAGAGAGAGAGTGCAATGCACAGAGGAGAGAGCAGAGACAGAGGATGGAGAAGGGGCACAGCAGAGAGAGTGCAATGCACAGAGGAGAGAGCAGAGACAGAGGAGGGAGAAGGGGCACAGCAGAGAGAGTGCAATGCAAAGAGGAGAGCAGAGAAAGAGGGGAGAAAGGGGACAAAGCAGAGAGAGTGCAATGCACAGAGGAGACCAGAGAAAGAGGAGAGAGAGAAGGGACACAACAGAGAGAGTGCAATGCACAGAGGAGACCAGAGAAAGAGGAGAGAGAGAAGGGACATGGCAGAGAGAGAGAGAGTGCAATGCACAGAGGAGAGAGCAGAGACAGAGGATGGAGAAGGAACACAGCAGAGAGAGTGCAATGCACAGAGCAGAGAGCAGAGACAGAGGAGGGAGAAGGGACACAGCAGAGAGAGTGTAATGCTGGGAGGAGACCAGAGAAAGAGGGGAGAGAAGGGACATGGCAGAGAGAGAGAGAGTGCAATGCACAGAGGAGAGAGCAGAGACAGAGGATGGAGAAGGGACACCGCAGAGAGAGTGCAATGCACAGAGGAGAGAGCAGAGACAGAGGATGGAGAAGGGACACAGCAGAGAGAGTGCAATGCACAGAGGAGAGAGCAGAGACAGAGGAGGGAGAAGGGACACAGCAGAGAGAGTGCAATGCAAAGAGGAGACCAGAGAAAGAGGGGAGAAAAGGGACAAAGCAGAGAGAGTGCAATGCACAGAGGAGACCAGAGAAAGAGGAGAGAGAGAAGGGACATGGCAGAGAGAGAGAGAGTGCAATTTACAGAGGAGACCAGAGAAAGAGGGTAGAGAAGGGACACGGCAGACAGAGAGAGTGCAATGCACAAAGGAGACCAGAGAAAGAGGAGAGAGAAGAGACATGGAAGGGAGAGAGTGCAATGCACAGAATAGAGGGCAGAGACAGAGGATGGAGAAGGGACACAACAGAGAGAGTGCAATGCACAGAGGAGACCAGGGAAAGAGGAGAGAGGAGGGACACAGCAGAGAGAGTGCCATGCACAGAGGAGAGAGCAGAGACAGAGGAGGGAGAAGGGACACAGCAGAGAGAGTGCAATGCACAGAGGAGACCAGAGAAAGAGGGGAAAGAGGAGGGACACCACAGAGAAAGAGTGCAAAGCACAGAGGAGAGAGCAGAGACAGAGGAGAGAGGAGGGACACAGCAGAGTGCAATGCACAGAGATGAGAGATGAGACGGCTGAGGAGAGAGAAGAGACAGGCAGAGTGAGTATATGGGACAGAGGAGCAACATTTCATCAGCTGAGGCGAGAGCGCATAGGGCACAGGAGCAACAGGTGAAAAGTGAGTGGGCGTCCACCATTGACGCTCCCTCTGAGGGTCTCTGATGGACAGATCCTTCTGGGTGGACTGAAGTGTTTCTGCTGTGGTTCGTGCAGCAGCCGCCTGAGTGAGTAGTGTGTGTAGTGGGAGGGGTCTGGTGTGTGTGTGTTGGGGCGAGAGGGGGCGTGTAGGTCACTGTATGCAAACATCATGTGATTAATGATATTAAAGAGCCACCCTCTGCAGGAAAAAAAAAATATTCTAAATCACTGATCTACTTATCTATCGTCCTCCACCTGATGCCCGTGTCAGACACATGTTATGAATACACAGGGGTGGTAACTGCACCCCCAATCCCCCAAGTAGAAATATTCTTCATAGGGTGGACAACGTCTGTTTCCGTAAACCCCTTTGACCGCTAACCGCAGCCCACTACAGTGGTGACCATGTATTACCCACCTCACTTGATCAATAAGTAAACAAAATGGCGACTTAAAAATTCAAATGAATGTGGAGCAAGGAGGCTACCGCCTTGGAATCCAAAACACACCACTGTCAGACGGACTCTAACAGCCAGAGAAGACGACAACAGGACAATGCCTGCGCTGAAGGGGGCCACCAAATCCCTTCCGCACCCCCACGTATCCGAACTCAGGGAGGGAGCTCCTTTGCATGATCTCTGTAGGGGTCTTTGTGAGAGCGACCAATCTCCTGTAGAACATACCGGGTGTGAAGGAGGAGCCAGAAGCCCATAGCGCCAAGTCCATGTGTGCCAACAGGTCCTAAGGCCAGCCCTTAGGTGGTGATTGACTGACACCTCTCATTCAGAACCGAGGGAGTGACCGATCCCCTTTGACAGCCCAAGATAAGGATTTATCTCCTATGGAGAAATTTAAAGAGTGGCTGTTCTCCCATCGAGTATCAGAGGGACTGATTGATCCCCAAGGGAAAGAGTTATATATTATTGCGAACACTTAGGGAATGACATACCCTCTGGAGACCACCAAGAGAAAGGCCGATCTCCAACTGAGATCAGAAGAGAAAGAGCAATCTTAAATTGAGCACCCTGATGGAGTGACTGATCTCCTACTGAGATCCCAGAGGGAGTGAATACCTGACTGATTACATGCAAAAAAATAATCTCTAATTGAAAATACTGATGGGGTGACTGATCTTCTATTGAGAGACCCGAGGGAGTGACTGGTTTCCTATTGAGAGACCCCCAGGGAGTGACTGATCTCCAGAGAACACAGAAGGAACAGCTGAACAGTAATTGAGAACCTAGGAGTGGCTGATCCCTATAGATCCCTGAGGGAGTGACTTACTGATCAGAAGAGAAAGACTAATCTCTAATTGAAGACATTGACAGTGACTGATCGCCTACTGAGAGATCTGACGGAGTCACTGATCAGAAGAGAAAGATCAATCTCTAATGTAGAACCTTGGCAGAGTGACTGATCTCCTACTGAGGCCCCAAGGGAGTGATAGCATGATTACAGGTGAAAGACTAAACTCTAAATGAGGATATTGACGGTGTGTCTGGGCTCCTGATATGTTATGTGGATTTGTAGAGCACGGCTAAACACCCGTAAGAGTATCCAGGAGCTGAGTCGGGCAGACCTGAGGGGGGAACAGGAGATTATGCCTGTTTCTTCTGTAAGAGCCACGTCTTGAGGTTCCTTCGGAAGTCCATGTGAGAGGGGGAGGTTCTGAGGTGTTCTGGGAGGTCGTTTCGGGTCTTGGCTGTGATGTATAAAAGCAGTGTTCTTCACTTCTGGTGTTCTTGGTGTGAAGGAGATGTACCCGTGCTTGGGACACAGATCGAAGGTGTCTGGGAGGTTTGTAGAAGTTGCAGCAGTGGTTGAGGTACGCTGGGCCGGTGCTGTTGAGAGCTTTGTAGGCTTTGTTTAGTAGCTTGAACTTACATCTTTCCTTGACTGGGAGGAACAGAGGATTGTTGACGTGTGGAGAGATGTGGTTGTTTCACGGGATGTTCAGAATGAGTCTGGCGGCGTTCAGGGTGGTTTGGGGTTGGCGTAGAACATGGGCTGGGATTTTGAAGTAGGGCATTTCGTAGTCATGTATACTTGTGATAAAAGCCGGGGGGACTGTTTGGTGTTAAGTGGAGGCCACTTGAAAATAATCTGTAGAGTTCACAGGATGTAGAAGCATGATGACGCAGAGGCGTTGATCCGTCTGCTCATGGAGAGGTTGGTGTCCAGGATGAAGTTTTATTTGACATTGCTAGTTGAGTCGGTAAAGGAGCGGATGAGCTGTGAGTCGTTGGCGTAGAGTACTATGTTGAGGCCATGGGCTCTGACGATGTCACAATGGGCATTTTGTAGACATTGAAGAGTGTTTGGCTGAGCTGTGATTCTTGAGGGACTCTTCGGTGTAGGGGGAAGTCTATCTCATTGAGTTCTGTCAATGAGGATAGAGGATATCCACTTGAGGGCCGTCCACAGATCCCCAAGTGCTGAAACTTTCTGATGAGTGAGTTGTGGGAGACTGCATCGAAAGCTGCAGAGATGTTGAAGAGAACGAGCGTCACCATTTCTCCTCGGTTGAGACCCAGTGAAGCAACTGGTCTCCCGTTGAGAGCCCAGAGGGAGTGACTGATCTCTAAAGAGCTCAGAAGGAAACACTGATCAATTATTGGGAACCAAGAGGGGGAAGTGAACCCTTACTGAGAACCCTGAGGGAGTGGGAAATCTTTTGAGGACCTTAGCAATGACTGATTGCCTAATGTGACTGATCTTTTATTGATTACTTCAAGTCAGTGGATGAGCTTCACTATGGACACCCAATATGGTGAGTGATCACCCCCAAGGAATTCTGGGAGACAAACTCATGCCCAATAGAAAGCCCAAATGGAGTGTCTGGATTTGAGGTAGTGACTAATCTCTTCGGAAACAGCCCTGAGGCTGTGACTGATCTGTTATTGAAACCCTGAAGGCATGATGGATTGCCTCTAGAGAGTGTTTGAAGAGAGCAGATACCCTCTAGAGAGCACCAAGGAGTTTCTGAACTCGAAGGAGTGACTGATCTCTTCCTCTATTAGAGTGAATGAACATGGCTAATGTAACCTGAAAAAATAAATTATCTCCACTAGAGAACTCCTGGACTTTACTGGTTTCTTCTAGAGAACACTATGGCAGAGACTGATCCCATGTAAAGAACCATATAAAGGTGACTGATCCCTTCGAGGTAACTCTGTGTGAGAGACTGATCTCTTCTTGAAGCCCATATGGGAGTGACTGATCCCTTCTAAAGAACCATATGGGAGTGACTGATCCCAACCAGAGAACCACACAGGAGAGACAGTTCTCCTCCAGAAAACCATATGGGAGTAACTGACCATTTCTAGGAAACCGTATGAGTGACTGGCCTCTTCGAGAAAACCATGTGAGAGTGAATGACCCCTTTGAAAGAACCTTATGAGAGTGACTGATTACATCTAGCGAACCATGTGGGGGTGACTAAACCACTCTAGAGAACCATGAGAGTGACTGATCCTTTTTAGAGAATACTATGTAAGAGACTGCTCTCTTCTAGAAAACCATATGGGAGTGACTGATTCCCTCTGTAGAACCACATGAGAGTGACTGATTCTTTCTAGAGAACCCTAAGCAAGAGACTGACCTCTTCTAGAAAACCATGTGAGGGTGACTGACCCTTTCAAAAGAACCCTATGAGAGAGACTGAGGTCTTTTAGAACGCCTAACGGGAATGAGTAACTCAAGAGAACCGCATGAGAGCGGTGCCCTTTAATAGGAGTAATGAGTAATGAGTCTACCACAAACCATCACAACACACTCCAGGTACTGATTCATCAATACAATTACCTGATACAAAAGACGACTCTAAAAAGTGCAACACAATACAACAGTATCGCCCCATGCAATCTGTTTTTAATATGACTATATCCAAACAATATGACTTCCACAGTAGACTCAACCAGGCACCGTGCCGGAAGTTACCCACTCATAGGAGTCCCATCACGCCTCACTGTGCGGGACTTATCATGCGTAAGGCGTCCAAAGTCGATCAATCCATCAATATTTGACAAAGCGTGCAAATGCTTCAAACTGAAGCATCACGAAGCTCGGGCAGACAGTGTAGGCCCACCAGCTTAGCATTATAGGCCAACCAGCTTAGCATTATAGGCCAACCAGCTTAGCATTACTGTATAGGCCAACCAGCTTAGCATTGAAGGCCAACCAGCTTAGCATTATAGGCCAACCAGCTTAGCATTGAAGGCCAACCAGCTTAGCATTATAGGCCAACCAGCTTAGCATTATAGGCCAACCAGCTTGGCATTATAGGCCCACCAGGGTAGCATTGAAGGCCAACCAGCTTAGTAAAGGAGCTAGAAATTGTCAATTAGCCTGGTTTTGAGCAGATTTTTGAAGGTTGGCAATGACTCAAACCGACGTAGGTTAGGTGGGAGACTTTTCCAAAGTTTAGTAGCGAGAACTGTAAAAGAACTGTCACTACGGCGGGATTTCACAAATTTAGAGATCCGTAGAAATCGGGTGCAGTTGTATCTGAGTACCCGCTCTAAGGAAAGAGAAAGTGAGTGACTGCTTGAGAGATTGACAGTCAGGCCTTTCCTACAGGTCCTCAGACAAAGAGGGAGTACAGGGCAGTGTTGGTGTTTGGTGCTCTCGTCCCTCCACACTGTCCCAGGGCCCTGGACACTGCTTGTGACAATACAGCCATTGATTTTCCAGTGCTGCTGAGGCTCAGCAGTCAGTGCTTCAGCAGTCAGTGCTTCTTCTCAGAACTGCTCAGAAGTTTGGGCCCCTTATTACATATCTCCAAAGGGACTGTCTAGTTAAAGGTACTTATGTGAGGTGGAAACCTCCCTAATATCAGAGCAGAAGCACGGTGCACATAAAACAGTGTGAGCCCCATAAAATTTCATTAAAGTTTTCCATTAAGATAACAACATGTTTCAATTCATTCGTAGACAGCTACAGTCATAATCATCATCATCGTCTAATATATTTGTGTCAAATATTTGAAATTGATACAATTACATTCACAATAAAACAGAGTATTAAGTTGGAGTCCAAACAAGTAAAAAAGAACCCCAGGATTGTGAAAATCAGTATTAAACAACTCCAAGCCAAGAGAGAATACTTAACTAGAAGTAAATGAAAAGGTATACAATGCCAGGCATGACACAGTCATAGAAGTTAGGATGTCCAGAGCTGTCTCACTTTCAGTGAAAGTATGTTAACAAAATTCACAAAGGGGGGCAGGTGCATGGGGTATGTGGTGGTCATACAAAAACCCAAGGCCCCTTTTCAAGTAGAAATAGCCTTCTCCATAAACACAAATAAAGTGCGGAGGCGGTGAAAACCTCTGGTGAACAACACAGCAGATGAAGCATAGACTCTCTCACAATATCTACAAAGGCTGATGCCAGGTATCTGCCCAATCGGAGCAAAATTCATGTATCGGAAGTACCGTGAGTCGGGCTCATAGGGTACAAAGGCTTGTCTCCTTGCTTAGGGCCCGGTTACGATCTTGGCAGGCCGGACCCCTCTGTCACAAATGTGACGGATATCTTGTCTGCCGTATTACAATCCCATTCTATCCTACGGAGATGATAATATGCTCCAAGATCGTATCAGGCCCTTATTTCTGCCTTTAAGTAGGGTTACAATCTCATCCTCCCACATGATTTTAAAATTGGGGTGGTGTAGTGATGGATTGGTAAATTGGCCTTTCTTGAGAAGGACTCAGCTTGTTTCTTCAAAATTGAGTTTACCCTTGAATTGGGGACTGTTAGGGCCACCAGTGTGTCCATGGGGGCATTTCAGTCCTTTGCCGCCTTTCTAAGGCCATGTATTGATTGAGTTTGTGAAGCTCTCTTGAAGGACCTTTTTTAAAGAGTCTGGTGTGGCTTGCTAAATTGTGTGGTAATACTGAAGGAAGGAGGTCTTGCATTCAAATTCCTGCCTGGTCAGACCAAACTCCGGGCAAAGTAGCGAATAACGAGTATATTTTAACAAGTGGAGCAGTCTTCTATAGGTGTTAGACTGTAGCTTTCGAGTAATGGGGGAAATGACCCAGAGTAGGTGTGTTGGCCACAAGAGAGGTTTGGAAGTAACTTTGCTCCCTTAACTCAAATCATGGCCTCTGCCGGAGGCCAGTATAGTTGGGAGTTTCGGCTACATAATGCAAATGTAGCTGCCAACGCCTTCCCGGTGATGTGTTCTAGGTGTAGAGTGGATTTGCCTGTGTCATTATATTAAACTCCTAGATAATAGTAATGGATGTTTGGTAGATCGTTAGATTCCCCAGCCCCATCTTAGTTTCGACTCAGGGCCTGATTTATAACTCAGCAGGAGGGTTACTCCTTCACAACGGTGCCGGACGTCCCGTCCGCTGAAATCTAAATCCCAGTATATTCTATGGGATTTAGATTTCAGCCGACGGAATGTCCTGCATCATTGTGACTGAGTAGCCCATCCGCCGAGTTCTCAATCAGGCCCTTATTCTTATTAAATCTGCCTCCATCTTGTTCTCTTTGCTCCAGATATGAAGCAGATTGAGGGTGCATTGGGGACCCATTTTTCTGTGATCGAGCTGGGGCAAATAGTCCGCATACTGGTTCACAGGAAGCCTGTTAGGACCGATCTGGGTGGAATGCTATTTGCCTTGGCTAGTGCTTGGCCAATGTTGGCGGAGTAAAGAGTGAACAACACTGGGGCCAGGACACACCATTGTTTAATCCACGTGTGGTCGGGTTTCGATTTGTGGCAGAGTTATCTGTGCTCGTCTTGACACAGAACCATTTGTCCCAATAAAGAGGTGAGTAGGGTGGTGGCCCTTTGGGTTCGGCCAGTTTGGCCCACAGTTTGTTACAGTCAACTCCATCGAAGGCTGCGGTGTAATCCACAAAGCACACGAAGAGAGGAGCCCAAGCGGGGAGGGAGCCACTTTGTGCCAAATAAGACCGGGTGACAGTTTTGTTGATGGTGGAGGAATGTCATCTGAAGCCTGTTTGGTGGAACGATATTACATTTGCGTGAGCCGCCCAATGCGTTTAGTCCATGCAGTAGGGTTTTTGCGTAGGCTTTGGCCTCGACATCTAATAGGGCAATTAGCCTCTAATTGCGAGGAAGGCATTGCTTACTTTTTTGTAGATTGGATAAAGGATTGACCCCTTACATTTACCTCAGTAGATTGAAAGCAGTCCAAATACAAGGGGGTGAGCAGATCGGCCCAGAAGTCTGTCCGCCTTGAGCAATGCGCCCGGTAGGCTGATAGGGCCCAGGCGCCCTGTCGGCTCTGTGGGACTTAATTGCCTTGTAAACAGATGCTCGATTGGAAACCACAGAGCGGTGCTTCTCAGATTCATTCTCTTAGTCCTGCCACGCGTGAGCACCCGAGCTGCATCTGTGTACAACATCTGAACATGTTCGGCCATTTCACCATTGGTACTTCAGTCCCTCTGATGATAGATTTATTATTTAGGTCCTATCTTGGCGGATGGGGTTTCTCCATCACAAACATGATGGATATCCCGTCCACTATATTACGATTCCATTATATCCTATGCAAATTATAATACGGCGGACAGAATATAATTCTTTGTGACAGAGTGACCCATCCGCCAGGATCTAAAGAGGGCCCTTAATGCGTTGATGCAGGGCCAGAATTCATCTTGATTCTTGGGGGCTAGAAGAGAATATGCATGTGGTAATTTGGATCCCACGTTTTACTTTTGTGTTCCACAGCAGAATGCAATGAGATTTTATTGTTTTGCCGCTGATGTGTTGCCTGGTTCATTTTATTCGTGCTGTATCTTCGGGTGGAAACATTTAGAGCTGTTTCGATTATTCATTTCTTTTTTTTGCTCAGTGGTGTATCATGGCCCATTATTGACTCTGGGTTTCCTATGGCTGGTAGACCATGGTTTCTTTTCCCTCTACATTGTGATAAGCAGGGTCTATTATTGCAACCCAGTCATGTTGCAGATTGCCAGAGCTAAGGTACAAATGTTTCAACCCCACTTTCCAGGTCGTAAGTGAGCCCCAGCATGCCTCTCTCTGCTTTAGCACTTTACCAGTGTATTTTTCCACTCCTGAGGTATGGTGGCACCTAATATATTTCATTGGTTACATGTGAGGTGCTGTTGACTAAATTGTATAACAGCTGGGCAGTGGTCACTTTCCGAGCAGTCTACGACTGTGAAAGCTTTACATGAGGCCAGTAGAGGGCGCCAGCAAACGAGTAGTCCAGTGTAGTAGTGCTCCCGAATGTATATGGTAGAAGACCAGCAGTTTTGTTTCGGGTTTGGTATGTCCATAGAAAGGTAAATTTATGTGTTTGTAACCAGCCTACTATTTTGCCAACCAATTGGCACTGCTGTTGGGTGGCACATCCACCAAATTGTACAAGTTATGTGTGTTAAAGTCAAGGCCACTGGAATTATGTGATTGTGCAACAGTGGTGATTTATGCATAATTATAGCTTTGCCACATTTGCCACACAATCCATCATCTACCACATAATCTGCAGATTTTAACAAAAAAATAGATTCTAGCTCGGACGGTTCAAACGTTACTAAATATGCAGCAACATGTGTTGTCATGTTCTGGAAGGCCCTTTGCACTGGTCACCTTTCTTTTGCTTATTGCTATATTTGGATGTTAATCTGGTACTAATGAAGTAAAGCCAATGCTCAGACTGTGATACCAAGTTTAACAAGCATTTGCAATGCAATGGGTCCCACGTTTGCTCGAGTTAGATCTATTAGTGTTGTAAATTAATAACTGGACTTTTCTTGCCAAATAAACAAATGAACTGAAAATGAAAAGTAAAACAGTTGACATAAGGGAGTCGGTTCGAAGTGCCACGGCTGCCAGGAGCATGAGTGCGAAGGAGAGACACAAACGGAAAAAGAAGTTCGCTCGCAGTCAAACGTATTGGCAAAAGTGCAATTATCCATGTAACAGAGTTGATGGCCAAGGCGGTAACAAAACTGCCCCAAGGAGGAACAAACGTAAAGCATTTACCAATGATAACAAAGACGGAAGCCCATGAATGAGTGATAGTGATGGGCACGCGGTAGGTGTGATTAAAAGCCCAAAGATACATTACAACAGGCCAGAGCGCTTGCGAGCTCGACCTAAAAATGATGAAATAATGAAGTAATATTACAAAATGTGCTCCCTGATGCTGCTTAATTTGCGTTTTCTTGCTGCATAATTTACTCAACCCTGCTGCATAATTTGACCTTCTACTGCTGCATAATTCCAGCGGCCCTGGTTAAGCTCCACTGTTATCAGGATCTCACTGAAGGATATCTGCCAATTAGGTCAGTAAGCGCCTCGCAGAAGGCTGGGACCGTGGCTATACCCAGCTGTGAGCCCTGCTGGTGATCCCTGTGGGCTGTAGGTGGTGTAGAAACCCCGGGTCTTGGATAACATGCCTGGGACAATCCACAAGGGCTGGAGAGCCTGGGTACTGCAAGAGGCCTCTGGACTGGTGGCCCTGTAGACGTGCCATCCTTCCCAACACCTGGATTGCTGGTGCATGTGAGGCATCATTCACCAAGGGAGTGGTGCTCCCTAGCTGGGTTGATGAAGTATTCTGGGCCTCAGGTAAAATTGGGAACAGTTTTTTTCTTATTTTTCCTTAGCCTTTTCTTCTGCTTTCAGGTTAGGGGTTTAAGCGTCAATTGAGTGACTTCTAGGCGGAAGGACTTTGTCGAATAGTCTTTGGCGGCTCCTCCATTAGTGGTAATAAGTTAATTTAGTGTCATTTTATTTTTCATCAACCATCCCGAACCGCATGTCAGGGCGAGGTACTGCTGCTGAGTGCCAGACGCAGAGCGGAGTGGTGGCTGACTCGGCCCTTGTTTAAAGTGCGCACGTCGCTTTGTCCGGCTGTCTTGCGATGGCGAGCCAGATATGCGCACTTTAAACCTGTCTTAGCTGGGCTGAGAGCAAGCACAGGCCTCCAGTGCTCTCTGGAGCGCCTAGCGAGGCCACTCCCTCCAATCCTGGTGTCTCTCTCATGCTGCTTAACAGCATGAGAGCAGCGTCAGGATTGGTGAAGGAAGGTGGATGGGGCCCACGCTGGAGTCTGGAGAGGACAAGAAAACTAGAGTGAGGAGGATGTCTCGGCCAGCATCTTGCAAGCAAGTTGTTTTTTTTATTATACTTATTTTATGTACCCACTCTACGTGTAGTGCTTGCATGCACCCACCCCCTACCTCTTAGAAGTTGCCAGCTGCCCCTGCAAACAGCCTTTTGCCAGTTTGTTTATTTTGTTGTTAATGGCCAGGCTGACGTTCGATGAGGGCTGCATCACTGCTTCCAGCCTTAGGGCGTGATTGGCAGAGGGGTTACTCTGTCACAACGGTGAGTGATATCCCATCCGCTGCATAGGATATAATGGAATTGTAATAGAATGGGCGGGATATCCGTCCCCGTTGTGACGGAGTAGCCCCTCTACCAAAACTCTAAATCACACCCAGAGTCCCGGCCCTCCCAGAGCCAGCGAGACCCTTGTGAGGTGTAGCGCGTTCTGTAGTTTCGCCCTCCTCTGATGCGGTCGATCAAATAACGTGGCCCGCGGCTCTAACCCTCTCCTTTCATACACTTATGAATTTTAAGACAGTCTACAAGGATTGAGTAATTCCGGGAGTGTACAAATCTTATCCACTAACGGAAGGCAGGTACAGTCCCACCTGTCCGGATGTTCACACTTAACTGGGCTTCCAGGATCAGTATTTTTCAATCCATGCCGATTAATCCGTTTGCAAGAGTTTGCATCAAATCGACCTGGAATTCCAGTTTGTGTGATTGCCAAGCTGAGGCGAGGAGGGTTAAATTAATTGTCAGCAAAGTGGACTCAATGGGTGTTTTCCCAGTTCACCTGAACTCCCTTCCTGAAGAGTTTATGGCTAAGGCTCATAGTTTTCCGTTTTTACTGATTTTTTACAGATAAATACAGACAAAAAACAATGTGTTTCCTGAGTGTTTTTTTTAAACAAAAACAGAAAAATACCGAAAATTGTGCTTCCAATGAGTAACGTCCAGTGCTGTCTGTTGTGAATTCCAACACAACGGATAAGCAGATAAACCGCACGGGGAGTTAAAAAATGGATTAAGATATACTTGAATCCAGGCATATGCTAAAAGATATTTGTAGTAAATTGCACATATTTACCTGCGGGTGTAGTGTTTTGCTGTATTTAGTGCTGAATTTGCTAAAACGTGACAGGTATCAAAGTGTGAGCGCACGTTCATCACTTAGATAAATGTGGAAATGTAACATTTTTTACTCCACTTATTCACAAACCACAAAAGAAATATGGATAATACGAATAATATGGCCAAAAAATAAATATGGGTAAATACAGATGGACATGTTAAAAAACAAATACCGTAAAACCGGGACCCCTAATTATGACCAACTGTGGGTGTCTGACTCACTTCTAGTAACTTCTCATCTGTATCGTTAAGTAGGAAACTTGTTGAGTTTCTTCATTATTCGTGGGTGAACGAGACCAGGGCATCAGCCACCATGGGCTTGTACCCGCCATCCCCAGGGATTGATGAACTTGGGCCACAGCCTCTATAGGGTGCCAGAATGGTGCCAGCCTAGAGTTTATAGGTATTACTGGTTCCAGGGCCCAGACCCTGGGATGTAGACATGACCGGACTGGCCAGCCGGGCAAGCGGGCAATCCCCGGGAGGCTTCCTGCCGGGGGTGTGAGCCTCTCGCCCGCTCACAGTGGATGTAAGTGGACTTCCCACCTTTTGTGGAGTGGGCAGAGCCGGCCTGTGCTAAGATAGCTCTCCGGGCAGAGGCGGAGAGACAGTTGACGCCCTTGGTGATGGTAGTCAAATCAAATCAAATCAAATCATTAACATTTATAAAGCGCGCTACTCACCCGTGCGGGTCTCAAGGCGCTAATTGAATTAAATGAGGCATCAGGGGGTCCCTCTGGTGTCCAGTGGTCACGAGCTGGATGAGCAGCGACTGGCCCCTGACATCCCCGGACCTCCCCCAGCTCACCTGAATCACAGATGATGGTTTGTTGATGAGTCAGCAGGGGTCAGAGGATGGAGAGAGGGCAAGGATGGGGGGTGGGAGGGAGGTTAGGTGGGGGCGCTAAAGGGGTGTTAAAAACATGCCCCAGAAGCGAACAGGCAGGTTCAAGGACAAGGCTGGAGCAATATGAGAGGGGCGCTGCTGTTGGAATAACCTTTAATGCGCACCTCTCCATGCGCCCCTGGGATACTGGCGCCCTGGGCCAGGGCACAGCTCCCCCATGCTAAAGGCGACCCTGGTAATGAGCGTTCTGCAACAGGAGTGTTAGCTCGTTTATTTGCGGGAAATAGTGTTTGGTTGAGCCTGGACGCTCTTTTCCCATCACTTGCCCCCTAGGGGATAATGCTGTTCACTTCGTCACCCCTCCTTACTGCACCCCTTGCCTGCATCTTGGTGCGTTTTTGAGCGTTGCACACTTACGCATCGTGTTGAGAATTTTACGCATGAGTTTGCACGTTTGTCAAAGCTTGTAAAAATCCTTATAGCGCCTCTGCGGCCGCTGGATTCGTAAGTGCCTCTCAATTTAGGAGCCGGGTGGTTAATGACCCATATGGGTGTGGCAGGGGGCACGTGCGCGCTGTTGGATGTGAAAAATGGGCCATGGCCTGCCACAGTGTAGGTTTTCTTGCCACGTTTCCCCAATCCTCAGGTTGCGTCACCCAGGGGGCTTTTACGGGGCCACTATATCAATTCACTGTTCTCAGGGGGTGGGGGGGGGGGGCTCCAGCACAGCAATGGCTGATACAGGTAAGGAGAGAGGCCAAAACAGTTCCAAAGGTGACTATAAGACAGTCTTCTTCAAACTTTTTAATGCTGCCCTCCTCCCCCGGGGAAAAAAAAATCATCTGACCCCCCCCCCCTGTATTTTTCACAATTATTCTATTAAATTGCCAATGTTTAAATATGTCTAGACTTATTTAAACCCTGCAGTTAATATCTGTTGCTCTTTTAAAAATGCAATCAAGTACATGATGCCAAGCATGATATTCTGGTCAGACGAGGGCTTACTAACGTGTAAAAGTATCCACAGTGTGAGTATTAGAGGTTGGTTGGGACTTTTGAAGAGTATTTGGAGTTCTTTCCTTTTGACACATTCTCCCAGCTTGGTTTGCTGATTTGGGTCTCATTAGGGTGGCAAACACGGGAACCTATTTTGTGCTGTTTTCCGCTGTTCAGTGCAGTAGCTGACAGAGTGGAGTGGGGGGGGCAGGACGGAAGTTGGCTGATGTTGGAACCGGCTAGCAGAAAATTCAAATGCAGGTCACCGCCGTTCCAGACAGAGTCACAGAGAGGAGACCAAGAGGGATGAAGAGAGGATGTGGTGTAACGGCCTGAGCTGCCGACTTCAGAGCTCGGGGGAACCACGTTCAAGTCCTGGTGGCAACATCCTGTGATTCTGGGCAAATCACTTAATCTCCCCGTGCCTACATTTCAACACCTTGAGACCCTCACAGGAGATTTGTTGAGCTTTACAAATCCAGGAATTATTCATTTATGAAAGCTGTGAGAGGGAGAAAGCAGAGGGCGAGGAGCAGGAGGCCATCAGCCGCCGCAGTACCCGAGTGCAAGCCGCAGAAGACTGCCTGCCTCCGCATCCTAGGGTCATGGCCGCCATGCCTAAAGGACACCAGAGCTCCAGCTTGCAAACCATCCGCTGTCAGCCGCCACGTCCACTCACCTCTCAGGGCTACTTCCTAGGGTGCCTGTTACAAATGGGGTTCCTGGTTGGCTAGCGCCAGGCAGAGCCCCCCACTCTAGGCAGGGGGAGTTAGTTGCACACCAAAGATAACTTGTGCCCACCCCTGGTAGCTGGCACTGGGCAGTCAGGCTTGTCCTCAGAGACAATGTGTAAAGAGTTGGCGCAACACACTCACACCAGTGACACAATAAATACAACAACAAAAAAGAGACTCCACACAGAATTATATAAAAATATATTCCTATATTGTATCTGGTGCATAAATCGTAGGCCAGCATG
Organism: Pleurodeles waltl; assembly: GCF_031143425.1. Classification (NCBI taxonomy): domain Eukaryota; kingdom Metazoa; phylum Chordata; class Amphibia; order Caudata; family Salamandridae; genus Pleurodeles; species Pleurodeles waltl. The sequence goes on from NC_090440.1 coordinate 20,067,510, forward strand.
ACATTATTCATCACTACTGTACGCACTTATGGAAATACGGATATTACACAAATACAAGTGTCAGACAAAAATCAAAACATCAAGGTATGAGGCACAACGGGTAGGTTATCGTAGCAACCCAATGAGCACTGGGTATCATGAGATATCATAGGTACCACATGTAGCATGAGTACTGCGTACAAAATACAATGATTGTTATAACACTCTTTGTCCTCCACAAACAACACATATCATAAATGCTGTGTAAGACATGCAGTATCCTGATATCAAGTAGGTACTTCAGAGCAAGTCAGATTAAATTATCAGAGCATGAAAGGTAGTGGTTAGGCGGGGACAAATCACACAAGGATATGAGGGTTCACCATAGGCACCTACCCGTTCCCCATTCATCAGACACGATAAATCCACATGGGTAGCAGAACACTTGCCCCCCTACATGCAGGGCTCTGGTACTTCCAGTGGGGAAGCATAGAAAGTAGCGCTTCTGCGCTCCTATCCCAAACTCTATTAGCTTTGGGCAAGGCCCAATCACTGAGGGCGGACGGGCCTCTGTGGAAATCTCACCCAAGTGGTGAAGTTCACATGAATCCCCCCAAAAACTGTAGGGCACAGCACACTGGTACTTCTACTAACCCCACTCAACAGTAATCGGAGGGTGCAGGCCCTCCTGGGCACCTCCTACTGTCATTAATGTAACATCTGTGAGCTACCAAGGCAATGTCCCCTCCACCTCTCTGCCATGGAGTTGATTCTTTTCAAGGAAAGGAGAGAGGGGCACTCGAGAGGGTATCACGGATAGACCCTCCTTGGGTCCACCCCACGTGCAGAACCCTGGAAGGAGCAGCTGCCTGCAAGTGCACGGCTGATGCAAGAGCAGCTATCAGGAGCCGATCCTAGTAAAGGGATTCCCTCCTGGCTCCCAAAGGGTGAGTACCACTGAGGGGAGCCCTCGCTTATCGCAGGGTTGTGCACGACGCTGGTGATCCTGGGTAGGGGAGGTCTTCCCTGTGGCCACCCGGCTGCAGAGGGGCTTTGCCCAACTGACGGGTGTAGCAGGTGCACCTGACGTGCAGCATGCCCAGGAATCTGAAGAATGACGACCGTCAGTGCACCAACGCTGGTTTCTCCACTCAGGTCCCTCTAGCCTGGAAACAGCGCCTATGCCTCAGTGTTCCTCCCAAGCACACGGCAACTTAGATGACGCAAGGCTCTCGGCCCACACACAAAAAAGGCGCAGGATAATTTGAAGGTCCTGATAATTAGAAAAGGAATGCACTGAGTCCTTTATGCCACCCAGCAGCAGCAGGTAGCAGGGCAACCACAAAGGAGCAGGCCAGATAAGTCCTTTGTGCAGTCCAGCAGTCCTTCTGACAGAAGTTCAGTCCCAGTTCCAAAGTGCTCTCTAATCAGGGGACAGAGCCCCTCTACTTATACTTAAAATGCCTTTGTTCAGGGGTAACTTCAAAAGAGCCCTTCCAAGTGAAGCACAGCACCCTTTTAACCTAGCCCTGTCTCCAGACATCATTCGGGGGTAATCAGTGCATTGTGAGAGGGCAGGACACAGCCTATTCACATGTAAGGTGTAAAAGACCTTCCCTTCTCCAGCCCAGGAAGGCTAACAGTATGCAGATGCTTCTTCTATCACACCCAGCCCCCGTGTGATGGCTGTCTGAAAAGTATGCACCAAGCGGAGCTGTCACTCTGCCCCAGACGTGGACTGAAGTCATGTGCAAAGCACTAGAGTTATAAGCACAGAGAAATGCCCACTTTCTAAAAGTGCCATTTATACAAAATTAATAATAGTAATAAAAACTCCACCTACACCAATAAGCAGGATTTCTCAATACCATTCCAAACATACTAAACATGCCCAAGCTACTCCTCATAGATCAGAAATTACCACTTAGACATATGTCAAGGCATTTCCAAAGCAATCCTATGAGAGGAGCAGCACTCACAGTAGTGAGAAACGAAATAGACTGTTTGTCACTACTAGGACATGTAGCACATACAAATATATGCCCTAACTTTTACATACACAGCATCCTACCCAAAGGGCTATCTAGGGCCTACCTTATGGGAGATAGGTGTAGTAAAAAGGGTGTTTAGTCCTTGGCAAGTTGTGTGACTTGCCAAGCCAGTGTGGCAGTAAACTGCACACACAGGTGCTGCAGTGGCAGGCCTGAGACACGTTTCAAAGTCTTCTTCTGTGGGTGGCACAATCTGCGCTGCAGGCCCACTAGTAGCATTTAATTTACAGGCCCTGGGTATATAGTATACCACTTTACAAGAGACTTACAGGTAAAAAACTAAGCTATACAAGTGTAAACCAATTATACTAAGTTTTAGTGGCAAGAGCACATGCACTGATTAGCAGTGGTATAGTGCTCAGAGTGTTAAAGCCAACAAAAAGAGGGTCAGAAAAATAGTAGGAGAAAGGCAAAAACATTCGGGATAACCCTATAGAAAGGGCCATTATCAACAGTCCCAGTAATAGTATTTCAAAAAGCCAGGTATAACTAGGGGTATGCTAAATTTGCTTTGTATAAATACACAAAAGTTTTTGGAAAATTGTGCGGAAGCACGCATAATTTTCACAAAATATAGATCAGTCATTTAGCACTATACTCCAGCATGAAATGTGTCCTTGTGTCAATTTATGATGTAAGGATGCATTATCTGCATATAACTAACACGAAAATTATAAGTGGTCCAAGCAAAAACCGCTCATGTTCTGGTCGTTCATGTTATTATTGCATGCTCATTGTAAACTTGGGCTGCAACCTTCCATATGCATAGCTTGTCACACGGGACAACCAATACCAAATCTGTTGCCTTCTATGGTAATCTTTGAGATTCCATGTAACAATATACATATCTGCGGACTTTAATATAAAGCAATAACATTCACAATTAAATGCTAATTGACTTAAACATATGGTTTTCACAATAAATATGGCAACCTAGGGCCTTTTTCATAGCATTTCATAATCAGTATTGCATGATCAGTATTTTGTCTCCATAACTAACTCAATCCTGCTGTATGGATTATAAAGTTTGTCACAAGCCAAAAAGTGCAATATAAGCATTCTTTTCAGTGGACGCACACAAATTCAAACCAATGAAATCCTGTACTTAGCGAAACTGACATGGGTGGAGCTTCAGCCTCTTCTCAGTAGTACTCTGAAATTGCTTATTTTGTAAATCTCATAAGGTCTGGTGACAACTCCACTGTCAAGCTAGACCTAAATATCCACGCAGGTTTGTGTAGCCCTGAGTATCTCACACTGCTGTCAAACACAAAACTACACTCTGAAGTCTAAAGTTAATGATGGAAGGAGAGGGTGTTGGGCCTGTGACTGCCCTCCTCCCATCTGTGCTGCTGCCAGAGAAAAACAAACACCATAAATTACCTAGTTATCTGAGATCCTCTAACAGCATTACAGCAGCATGTGTGCCCAGCAGCAGCCATCAGGCAGGTGCACAAATAAACTGGGGGTGGGTGCACCTCTCGCAGGTCTGTGTAGCAAACTCACTCAGAATACCTAAGAATTCCACAAACTTGCACTTGAATTACACAAGAAGAGTAATCCTGTGTTTAGCGCCATTTGTTAGTGTAAAAAGGCACACTTGCATCCATAATGGCCACAAGAATGTATTTTGCTCCAAAAAGTAGCGCTAAATGCGGAAGAACACGAATAGAGAGGGCGAGTGTGCCCTTGCTGAAGGAATTTTTATCCAAATTACTATTAATTACTCGAGCACGAATAATTGCATAATTATCAGCAATTCCCCATCAAAGAGTAGTGCGGAATTACTGAAATTACTTAGAATAATACAGCATAATCGAAATTCTGCCCACTTCTAATGGAGGTCAGACCTGATAGCATCTCAAGTGAGGGATAAAAATGGTACCTTCTTAGTCTGCATTTGGCCAAAAAAGCTGCCACTCTCCATACATTTTATATATATATATATATAGACCTTCTTATGAACTTATAGGTCTTTATTTGTAATCGGGTGTAGGATAACTTCTTCCTTATAATTTAATAAATGCAGAGAACAGAAGTTACATATATATTCACAGGATATAGGATTGAAGAGAAAGCAACAAATACAATCTTTTTAACAATATCATTGTTTTTTAATATTTAGTTGCACTTTATATGCACGTTTTGCACACATTGTTATTGTATTACTTAGCACTTACCACTTTAAGCCTAGGCCTTGTTTTAAATATAGATCAATAACATGCATCTATAGAGCGGCGCATTATACAGATAAATACGGTAGATCATAATTGACTGAATGTTTTTTAGATATGGAGACCCATTACAATATGAGGTCGCTTTGATGATATAGAAGAGATTGCAATATAAATATAGTATAAGTGACTGTTGTTACATACAGAAAATTATATATCAAGGAATTGGTGCATGATAATTGAGATTTGGATAAGTAACTAATTAATTGCTTTATAATCATTTAATAATTGTAATAGTGATTTTTACTGAAAAAGTTCCTTTAAAAAAATGTCTTTTATGGGGATTTTTTTAGAAAGGATTAATTATAACAATAATTTTTTATGATAGGTTGTTATATCCAATTTCTCATAATCTATCTATTTTCAGGATCGATTCATGTGTAGTAATAGATTCTGTACAGCAGTTTTTAACACTTTGCAACATATATGAGATTGATGAATTGATGATAAATTATATGCATTACTATTTATTGAACAGGCAACTTATGATTGACATCAGACCTAATTATAATTTAAAATTAAAATTATGTATTGTCTATTTGGGTTATCTTAAGTTACATTCAAAAGATATCCATGTCTAACTAATTGAAAATTTCTTAAATTATTCCAAAGAATATAGGTGATCCCCGTATTAATTGTGGAATTTAAAATATAACTATAGACTTTAGCATGTTTTAAGATGGCCGCCGCTTTAGTTCACATTGTTATGCTATGGAAATAGACGAAGGACTGTTAATTTGCATTTAAACGATGCCGGCTTTGTAGCCAGATTTGTCCAGTAGAAGGCATTCTGCCGAAACGCGTTGACATCGCATTTCAGGACACTGTGTTACCTGCATTAAGAAATAAATTTATGAACCATATTCGAGCTTGCTGGATGTGAGTTTGTTTCGATATTGGGATTCAACCAACGGGATCGGTGCAGCCGTCAGATGGCCATCTGTCCATCTGTTGAAGATTTATATATATATATATATATATATATATATACATATATATATATATATATAAAAACAGGTCTGTTTTTAGGCCACTCCCCAAGACCCGCTCCACGGCGGCACAAGAGCAGATGACTCTCGGTCTAATTCCAGATATTTATTTGATTTTTGTTGTTATTTTCACCTTAGGCATCATAATGTTAAATTAAATGAAGCGGAAAATGCATTAAACAAAGGTAATATATATGAAAGAAAGGTTAAAGTGATATTAAAGTGGGGTGTTGAAATATATACTTTGCCACTGTGTATTTGTAGTTAGATACTAGTTAGCACGGGAAATTGATTTTTTGTTTTGTTAATACCTTTTCTGCCATTTGATGAATCATCATGAAACTTCACAAAAAAAGTTCATCCACCATAGCTCCTTCCTGGAATGTTTTGGGGTGATCACTCAAATGGGGGCTGTGAAGGAGGGTGTGTCCCAAAACACAATTTCCCCATTCAATTCCAATAGGGATTTATTTCAACTAGCCGAGGAGGCTTTTTTTCCTGTTGGCCGCCTCACTCTTGAGGGAGCGAGAGGCTCCGCAAGTCCAGCTGGGCCTCGCAATTTGATTGGCTGGCCGCAACATGAAGAGAAATGTTACTTCTGCCTTTATAGGATTGACAATTGGTCCCCTGTCCTGAAAATAAGAAAAAAACATAAGGTATAAGGGGGCAGGTTAGGGTAGCCTGACCCCTTGAACCTTGGGGTCAAATAAAAAAATAATAAGTTACTCTCTTCCTGTGGGACTCCCGAGAAGTAGACCAGTTCCTTTAAATGTCAACTGTGTAATCTAGTTGTGATGTTACTTTTATTACAAAATGACCTCTTTTCTCTTTGTATGTTCTAGTTACATTATAGGGTTTCATCTTGGTTTGTTTTCTGCTTTCTAGGTTCGAGGGAAGGCCAGTGCTTAATTTGAGCCTGTGGTTTCCAGTGCGGGGCACCGGCACTTATTTGTGGTGACCGACACTTATTTTCTTGCCTCAAGCATTTACTGCGAGCAAAAGACACATATGGGAAAGACAGAGGAAGAAAAAATGAAAAAGGGAGAAAGCAGGAAGCTGCAAAAGGGAGATAAAGGGGCAGGGAGTGGCTGTAAATGGATTAAAGAGGCCTGAGATGGCTTTAAGATTACGTCGCCTCAGTATTCGCCTGTATCAGAGGAGAGCTTTGAGCACCGGCATGTTTTTATTTGCAAATTAAACACTGGGGGCGGCAGCTTGGGTGTCCTACATTACTGTTTTGGTATTATACAAAAATAATCCGTTTGTGGTTTACGCATGCTCCAGCAGCTGGGGGAAGCTGTCTTTGACAGATATTGTCCATCAGACTGAAGGAGCAGGGCATCCTGTGTGCCACATACCTTGCCTCCATAGGGCTGCCCCTGTAACTAGGGTTGGGTCCCTCCAATATTACTCACTTTGATGTTCTCAGCCATTGTGTTGATGCCCTCTGCAGATTTACGGCACTGTCATTGGTGTAGATTCGGGGGTGGTGGGTTTATGGGGTGTTACACCCCCTAAAATGTGTTCTGTATAATGAATAGTTGGGTACAGGTGCTTTCAGTGACTGTCAGATTTCACCTGGAATTTTCACATGCCCTCAATGACAGGAACACTAACACACAGTCTCTTGTGTCTCTTTTGAAAGCCTTAAAATTGTTGATTCGTTTGAAAAATATTGTGTTTTAACCTAACAATCCATCCTCCTCCCTCTTTCCACTGCCCCATGAGACCCACCCCATATCCTGCTTCTCAAATACTATATTTTTTTACAAGCTATTCCAGCGTGATTGTTGGGAAATCTGAGGCTCACACCCCCCAAGAGACAACACAAATGTCCCTTTCTTTTGTCCCAGTTTCTTACATCTCACAGTTATCCACAGCTCTCTCATTTGTATTCTATTATTTTCTGTCCTGTCTCGGAATGTGATTTACTTGTAGTTCTCCTATGTGATAACTAGGCCTTAGAGACATTTTAATTACACTGGCAAAATTTGCAAATTTTGTTTTTGCAAAATCCCCACAATTACTTTTGCCCTATACAATTTTGTGTAATTTATTTGAAGAGAGAGGCTGGTTGGTAGGTTGTCACTTCATTGCATAATTACCTAAAATCATTGCAAACCACATAAAATGTATACTATAAATACTTCAGATTAAAAAGTCAGAATTCGATAAAATGGTGTCCACTGGTAGTAAATAAAGCAGACAACAGAGTACAATGTACACAGCTGCCACAGACACTCCTGTTTGCTTCAACAGAGAGATCACCAACTAAGGTTACTAACCAGCCAGGGTACAAGGCTACTCTGGGACCAAAGAGGCGTGTGCCAGTCCGCTAAGCTAGCACATTGACTTAAGAGACAAGATACGCCAGGACTAAAGTGTGGTGTGCAAAACCAGGCTGTTATGTGCAATCTGTGGCTCTTAGGCCTGCAGTCTCGGGTAGTGATTGTTCTAAGTAGACAGTGAGTGTAGAAATCCACAGGGGCTGAGGTGTCATGCGCACAGCTGTGCTAACATCTGCTGTTGGGCTTCAGTCTCAGAGACTGGTTGTTCCCTAAGTAAGCAGTTATCTAGGATAATACCAACATTGAGGGTGCAGGCCGGCTGCAATGTGTAGATGAATCTTATACTTTGCGAGATAATACGAAATACACAGATTCTAAAGCGCCATGTGCAAAGCCGAGCCATTTTGTGCTAAGATCCGCCATTAGGGCTGCGCCCTCAGTAGCTGACTGTTCTCTGAATATGCAGTCCAATCAGCATACAGGTACTATACTGCGACCTCAGTAGCTGACTGTTCTGTGAATATGCAGTCCAATCAGCATACAGGTACCATACTGCGACCTCAGCAGCTGACTGTTCTCTGAATATGCAGTCCAATCAGCATACAGGTACCATACTGCGACCTCAGTAGCTGACTGTTCTCTGAATATACACTCCAAACATCAGAGCCCTGGGTCAGAGGAAGCCCTTGGGTGCTTTAGAGCCCTGGGTCACAGGAATCCCTTGGATGCATCAGAGCCCTGGGTCAGAGGAATCCCTTGGATGTATCAGAGCCATGGGTCACAGGGAGCCCTTGGATGCATCAGAGCCCTGGGTCACAGGAAGCCCTTGGGTGCATCAGAGCCCTGGGTCACAGGAAGCCCTTGGATGCATCAGAGCCCTGGGTCACAGGAAGCCCTTGGGTGCATCAGAGCCCTGGGTCACAGGAAGCCCTTGGATGCATCAGAGCCCTGGGTCACAGGAAGCCCTTGGGTGCATCAGAGCCCTGGGTCACAGGAAGCCCTTGGATGCATCAGAGCCCTGGGTCACAGGAAGCCCTTGGGTGAATCAGAGCCCTGGGTCACAGGGGTGGCAGTAGGTTGTAGTGTTATATGTGGATGTGCTAGGACTGGGCAGGAGCAAGAAGGGTTGGGTCAAGTGGGGGAAGTAGGATGAGAGAGTAGTAGCACTGAGAGGGGTGACGGAGGGGTCAGTGAGTGTAGTGTGAGGGCAGTGAGGGGTATGAAGTGGTAAGATTGAGGAGTGACGGAGGGGTCAGTGAGTGTAGTGTGAGGGCAGTGAGGTGTGTAGTAGTAGGATTGAGGGTGACGGAGGGGTCAGTGAGTGTAGTGTGAGGGCAGTGAGGGGCGTGAAGTGGTAGGATTGAGGGGTGACGGAGGGGTCAGTGAGTGTAGTGTGAGGGCAGTGAGGGGTGTGAAGTGGTAAGATTGAGGGGTGGCGGAGGGGTCAGTGAGTGTAGTGTGAGGGCAGTGAGGGGTGTGCAGTGGTAAGATTGAGGGGTGGTGGAGGGGTCAGTGAGTGTAGTGTGAGGGCAGTGAGGTGTGTAGTAGTAGGATTGAGGGGTGACAGAGGGGTCAGTGAGTGTAGTGTGAGGGCAGTAAGGGGTGTGAAGTGGTAGGATTGAGGGGTGACGGAGGGGTCATTGAGTGTAGTGTGGGGGCAGTGAGGGGTGTGCAGTGGTAGGATTGAGGGGTGACGGAGGGGTCAGTGAGTGTAGAGTGAGGGCAGTTAGGGGTGTGAAGTCGTAAGATTGAGGGGTGACGGAGGGGTCAGTGAGTGTAGTGTGAGGGCAGTGAGGGGTGTAGTGGTAGGATTGAGGGGTGACGGAGGGGTCAGTGAGTGTAGTGTGAGGGCAGTGAGGGGTGTAGTGGTAGGATTGAGGGGTGACGGTTGGGTCAGTGAGTGTAGTGTGAGGGCAGTGAGGGGTGTAGTGGTAGGATTGAGGGGTGACGGAGGGGTCAGTGAGTGTAGAGTGAGGGCAGTGAGGGGGTGTAGTGGTAGGATTGAGGGTGACGGTTGGGTCAGTGAGTGTAGTGTGAGGGCAGTGAGAGGGGTGTAGTGGTAGGATTGAGGGGTGACGGAGGGGTCAGTGAGTGTAGTGTGAGGGCAGTGAGGGGTGTGAAGTGGTAAGATTGAGGGGTGGCGGAGGTGTCAGTGAGTGTAGTGTGAGGGCAGTGAGGGGTGTGCAGTGGTAGGATTGAGGGGTGACGGAGGGGTCAGTGAGTGTAGTGTGAGGGCAGTGAGGGGTGTAGTGGTAGGATTGAGGGGTGACGGTTGGGTCAGTGAGTGCAGTGTGAGGGCAGTGAGGGGTGTGAAGTGGTAGGATTGAGGGGTGACAGAGGGTCAGTGAGTGTAGTGTGAGGGCAGTGAGGGGTGTAGTGGTAGGATTGAGGGGTGACGGAGGGGTCAGTGAGTGTAGTGTGAGGGCAGTGAGGGGTGTAGTGGTAGGATTGAGGGGTGACGGTTGGGTCAGTGAGTGTAGTGTGAGGGCAGTGAAGGGTGTAGTGGTAGGATTGAGGGGTGACGGAGGGGTCAGTGAGTGTAGTGTGAGGGCAGTGAGGTGTGTAGTAGTGGGATTGAGGGTGACGGAGGGGTCAGTGAGTGTAGTGTGAGGGCAGTGAGGGGAGTGCAGTGGTAGGATTGAGGGGTGACGGAGGGGTCAGTGAGTGTAGTGTGAGGGCAGTGAGGGGTGTGCAGTGGTAGGATTGAGGGGTGACGGAGGGGTCAGTGAGTGTAGTGTGAGGGCAGTGAGGGGTGTAGTGGTAGGATAGAGGGGTGACGGAGGGGTGAGTTTAGTTTGAGAGGGATGGCACATTTTTGGGGGGCATGCTGCTGTCACTGGGGTCCCTGCAATGTCAACTTCAAGTTTTTTTGCTGGCTCTGGCTCGACTCATTTTTGCCAGTTCCCCCGACTCCGCAGATCCCTGGTCCCTCTCCTTAGGGTGCCTGGACCCAGGGACCCCCGACTGACAGCAGCATCTCCCCAAGGCACTGACTTCCCTCCACCCCCAAAGCAAAATAACCTCTCCTTGGGGTTCTTGGACCGACGGACACCCACTGACAGCACTATCTCCCCAAGGCAGTGTCTCCCCTCCACCCCCAGGGCCCAACCCCCTCTCCTTAGGGTGCCTTAGCCCTGGGGACCCCCCCCTGCCAGCAGCATGTCCCAAAGGCAGTGCCCTCCCTCCACCCCCAGAGCCCAAGCCCCTCTCCTTAGGGTCCCTGGACCAGGTACCCCCTCCCAGGAGCCTGCCCCTAAGGCAGTGCCCTCCCTCCACCCCCAGGGCCCAAGGCCCTCTCCTTAGGGTGCTTTAGCCCTGGGGACCCCCCTGCCAGCAGCATGTCCCTAAGGCAGTGCCCTCCCTCCACCCCCAGAGCCCAGCCCCTCTCCTTAGGGTGCCTGGACCAGGGACCCCCCCTGCCAGGAGCATGCCCCTAAGGCAGTGCCCTCCCTCCACCCCCAGGGCCCAAGGCCCTCTCCTTAGGGTGCCTTAGCCCTGGGGACCCCCCTGCCAGCAGCAGGTCCCTAAGGCAGTGCCCTCCCTCCACCCCAGAGCCCAAGCCCCTCTCCTTAGGGTCCCTGGACCAGGTACCCCCTCCCAGGAGCATGCCCCTAAGGCAGTGCCCTCCCTCCACCCCCAGGGCCCAAGGCCCTCTCCTTAGGGTGCTTTAGCCCTGGGGACCCCCCTGCCAGCAGCATGTCCCTAAGGCAGTGCCCTCCCTCCACCCCCAGAGCCCAAGCCCCTCTCCTTAGGGTGCCTGGACCAGGGACCCGCCTGCCAGCAGCATGTCCCTAAGGCAGTGTCTCCCCTCCACTCCCAGAGCCCAAGCCCCTATCCTTAGGGTCCCTGGACCAGGTACCCCCTCCCAGGAGCATGCCCCTAAGGCAGTGCCCTCCCTCCACCCCCAGGGCCCAAGGCCCTCTCCTTAGGGTGCCTTAGCCCTGGGGACCCCCCTGCCAGCAGCATGTCCCTAAGGCAGTGCCCTCCCTCCACCCCCAGAGCCCAAGCCCCTCTCCTTAGGGTGCCTGGACCAGGGACCCCCCTGCCAGCAGCATGTCCCTAAGGCAGTGTCTCCCCTCCACCCCCAGAGCCCAAGCCCCTCTCCTTAGGGTCCCTGGACCAGGTACCCTCTCCCAGGAGCATGCCCCTAAGGCAGTGCCCTCCCTCCACCCCCAGGGCCCAAGGCCCTCTCCTTAGGGTGCCTTAGCCCTGGGGACCCCCCTGCCAGCAGCATGTCCCTAAGGCAGTGCCCTCCCTCCACCCCCAGAGCCCAAGCCCGTCTCCTTAGGGTGCCTGGACCAGGGACCCCCCCGCCAGCAGCATGTCCCTAAGGCAGTGTCTCCCCTCCACTCCCAGAGCCCAAGCCCCTATCCTTAGGGTCCCTGGACCAGGTACCCCCTCCCAGGAGCATACCCCTAAGGCAGTGCCCTCCCTCCACCCCCAGGGCCCAGGGCCCTCTCCTTAGGGTGCCTTAGCCCTGGGGACCCCCCTGCCAGCAGCATGTCCCTAAGGCAGTGCCCTTCCTCCACCCCCAGAGCCCAAGCCCCTCTCCTTAGGGTGCCTGGACCAGGGACCCCCCTGCCAGCAGCATGTCCCTAAGGCAGTGTCTCCCCTCCACCCCCAGAGCCCAAGCCCCTCTCCTTAGGGTCCCTGGACCAGGTACCCCCTCCCAGGAGCATGCCCCTAAGGCAGTGCCCTCCCTCCACCCCCAGGGCCCAAGGCCCTCTCCTTAGGGTGCCTTAGCCCTGGGGACCCCCCTGCCAGCAGCATGTCCCTAAGGCAGTGCCCTCCTGTAGGAAAGTACCATCTTGCCTGGCATGTTACCCCCATTTTTCACTGTATATATGTTGTTTTAGTTGTATGTGTCACTGGGACCCTGGTAACCCAGGGCCCCAGTGCTCATAAGTGTGCCTGAATGTGTTACCTGTGTAGTGACTAACTGTCTCACTGAGGCTCTGCTAATCAGAACCTCAGTGGTTATGCTCTCTCATTTCTTTCCAAATTGTCACTGACAGGCTAGTGACCATTTTTTACCAATTTACATTGGCTTACTGGAACACCCTTATAATTCCCTAGTATATGGTACTAAGGTACCCAGGGTATTGGGGTTCCAGGAGATCCCTATGGGCTGCAGCATTTCTTTTGCCACCCATAGGGAGCTCTGACAATTCTTACACAGGCCTGCCACTGCAGCCTGAGTGAAATAACGTCCACGTTATTTCACAGCCATTTTTCACTGCACTTAAGTAACTTATAAGTCACCTATATGTCTAACCTTTACCTGGTAAAGGTTAGGTGCAAAGTTACTTAGTGTGAGGGCACCCTGGCACTAGCCAAGGTGCCCCCACATTGTTCAGAGCCAATTCACTGAACTTTGTGAGTGCGGGGACACCATTACACGCGTGCACTACATATAGGTCACTACCTATATGTAGCTTCACCATGGTAACTCCGAATATGGCCATGTAACATGTCTATGATCATGGAATTGCCCCCTCTATGCCATCCTGGCATTGTTGGTACAATTCCATGATCCCAGTGGTCTGTAGCACAGACCCTGGTACTGCCAGACTGCCCTTCCTGGGGTTTCTCTGCAGCTGCTGCTGCTGCCAACCCCTCAGACAGGCAGCTGCCCTCCTGGGGTCCAGCCAGGCCTGGCCCAGGATGGCAGAACAAAGAACTTCCTCTGAGAGAGGGTGTGACACCCTCTCCCTTTGGAAAATGGTGTGAAGGCAGGGGAGGAGTAGCCTCCCCCAGCCTCTGGAAATGCTTTGTTGGGCACAGATGTGCCCAATTCTGCATAAGCCAGTCTACACCGGTTCAGGGACCCCTTAGCCCCTGCTCTGGCGCGAAACTGGACAAAGGAAAGGGGAGTGACCACTCCCCTGACCTGCACCTCCCCTGGGAGGTGTCCAGAGCTCCTCCAGTGTGCTCCAGACCTCTGCCATCTTGGAAACAGAGGTGCTGCTGGCACACTGGACTGCTCTGAGTGGCCAGTGCCACCAGGTGACGTCAGAGACTCCTTGTGATAGGCTCCTTCAGGTGTTAGTAGCCTTTCCTCTCTCCTAGGTAGCCAAACCCTCTTTTCTGGCTATTTAGGGTCTCTGTCTCTGGGGAAACTTTAGATAACGAATGCATGAGCTCAGCCGAGTTCCTCTGCATCTCCCTCTTCACCTTCTGATAAGGAATCGACCGCTGACCGCGCTGGAAGCCTGCAAACCTGCAACATAGTAGCAAAGACGACTACTGCAACTCTGTAACGCTGATCCTGCCGCCTTCTCGACTGTTTTCCTGCTTGTGCATGCTGTGGGGGTAGTCTGCCTCCTCTCTGCACCAGAAGCTCCGAAGAAATCTCCCGTGGGTCGACGGAATCTTCCCCCTGCAACCTCAGGCACCAAAAAGCTGCATTACCGGTCCCTTGGGTCTCCTCTCAGCACGACGAGCGAGGTCCCTCGAATCCAGCGACACCGTCCAAGTGACCCCCACAGTCCAGTGACTCTTCAGCCCAAGTTTGGTGGAGGTAAGTCCTTGCCTCACCTCGCTGGGCTGCATTGCTGGGAACCGCGACTTTGCAAGCTTCTCCGGCCCCTGTGCACTTCCGGCGGAAATCCTGTGTGCACAGCCAAGCCTGGGTCCACGGCACTCTAACCTGCATTGCACGACTTTCTAAGTTGGTCTCCGGCGACGGGGGACTCCTTTGTGCAACTTCGGCGAGCACCGTTTCACGCATCCTCGTAGTGCCTGTTTCTGGCACTTCTCCGGGTGCTACCTGCTTCAGTGAGGGCTCTTTGTCTTGCTCGATGTCCCCTCTCTCTGCAGGTCCAATTTGCGACCTTCTGGTCCCTCCTGGACCCCAGCAGCGTCCAAAAACGCCAAACGCACGATTTGCGTGTAGCAAGGCTTGTTGGCGTCCATCCAGCGGGAAAACACTTCTGCACGACTCTCCAAGGCGTGGGGGATCCATCCTCCAAAGGGGAAGTCTCTAGCCCTTGTCGTTCCTGCAGTATTCACAGTTCTTCAGCCTAGTAAGAGCTTCTTTGCACCAACCGCTGGCATTTCTTGGGCATCTGCCCATCTCCGAGCTGCTTGTGACTTTTGGACTTGGTCCCCTTGTTCCACAGGTACCCTCAGACAGGAATCCATCGTTGTTGCATTGCTGATTTGTGTTTTCCTTGCATTCTCCCTCTAACACGACTATTTTGTCCTTAGGGGAACTTTGGTGCACTTTGCACTCACTTTTCAGGGTCTTGGGAAGGGTTATTTTGGTAACTCTCACTATTTTCTAATAGTCCCAGCGACCCTCTACAAGGTCACATAGGTTTGGGGTCCATTCGTGGTTCGCATTCCACTTCTGGAGTATATGGTTTGTGTTGCCCCTATCCCTATGTTTCCCCATTGCATCCTATTGTAACTATACATTGTTTGCACTGTTTTCTAAGACTATACTGCATATTTTTGCTATTGTGTATATATATCTTGTGTATATTTCCTATCCTCTCACTGAGGGTACACTCTAAGATACTTTGGCATATTGTCATAAAAATAAAGTACCTTTATTTTTAGTATAACTGTGTATTGTGTTTTCTTATGATATTGTGCATATGACACTAAGTGGTACTGTAGTAGCTTCACACGTCTCCTAGTTCAGCCTGAGCTGCTTTGCTAAGCTACCATTATCTATCAGCCTAAGCTGCTAGACACCCTATACACTAATAAGGGATAACTGGGCCTGGTGCAAGGTGCAAGTACCCCTTGGTACTCACTACAAGCCAGTCCAGCCTCCTACATTGGTTGTGCAGCGGTGGGATAAGTGCTTTGAGACTACTTACCACTCTTGTCATTGTACTTTTCATAAGAGAAAAATATACAAAACAAGGTCAGTGTATATACACATAGCCAAAAAGTTTTGCATTTCCTCTTTTCACTCTTTTCTAAGTGCTGAAAAGTACTTCTAAACTTTCAAAAAGTTCTTAAAAGTTTAAAAAGTTTTTTCTGTCTTTCTAAAAAGTTCTGAAAACTTTTTTCTCTTTGTCTATCACTTTAACTCTCTCTAAAAATGTCTGGCACAGGCCAAAAAGTTGAACTGTCCAAACTTGCATATGATCACCTTAGCTGGAAAGGAGCAAGGAGTCTCTGCATAGAGAGAGGTTTGAGTGTAGGGAAGAATCCTTCCTTAGAACTGTTAATTAATATGCTTAGAGTACAGGATAAGGCCATAAGTGCCCAATCTGTAGAAAAAGTAGCTAATGGTTCTCAATCTGATCCAGGGACTCCCCCAGGAAAAGGTTCAGGAAAGAAACTTCTCAGCCTGCCCATTACTAGACAGTCTAGCATAGTTGGTACAGAGGTTGAATCACATCATACTGATGATGTGCTCTCACATTATGCTGGTAGCCAAGCTGTTAGGGTGCCCTCTGTAAGGGACAGGTCTCCTTCTGTTCATTCCCATCATACCTCTGTATCTAGAAATGTCCCTCCCACCCACCCTGATGACAGATTGTTAGAAAGGGAGCTCAATAGATTGAGAGTGGAACAAACCAGACTGAAGCTCAAGAAGCAACAGCTGGATTTGGATAGACAGTCTTTAGAAATAGAGAGGGAAAGACAGAAAATGGGTTTAGATACCCATGGTGGCAGCAGCAGTATTCCCTATAGTCATCCTGCAAAAGAGCATGATTCCAGGAATCTGCATAAGATAGTTCCCCCTTACAAGGAGGGGGATGACATTAACAAGTGGTTTGCTGCACTTGAGAGGGCCTGTGCTGTACAGGATGTCCCTCAAAAGCAGTGGGCTGCTATCCTATGGCTATCATTTACTGGAAAAGGTAGGGATAGGCTCCTTACTGTAAAAGAAAATAATGCTAACAATTTCCAAGTTCTTAAGAATGCACTCCTGGATGGTTATGGCTTAACCACTGAACAGTACAGGATAAAGTTCAGAGATACCAAAAAGGAGTCTTCACAAGACTGGGTTGATTTCATTGACCAGGCAGTGAAGGCCTTGGAGGGGTGGTTACATGGCAGTAAAGTTACTGATTATGACAGCCTGTATAACTTGATCCTGAGAGAGCATATTCTTAATAATTGTGTGTCTGATTTGTTGCACCAGTACTTGGTGGACTCTGATCTGACCTCTCCCCAAGAATTGGGAAAGAAGGCAGACAAATGGGTCAGAACAAGAGTGAACAGAAAAGTTCATACAGGGGGTGACAAAGATGGCAACAAAAAGAAGGATGGTAAGTCTTCTGACAAGGGTGGGGACAAATCTAAAAATGAGTCTTCATCAGGCCCACAAAAACACTCTGGTGGTGGTGGTGGGCCCAAATCCTCCTTTAATCAGAACAAGGAAAAGAAACCATGGTGCTATTTATGTAAGATAAAAGGCCATTGGACAACAGATCCCAGTTGTCCAAAGAAAGGCACCACAGCTCCTACCACTACAACCCCTACTGCTACACCTAGTGTCCCTACTAATAGCAGTGGTGGTGGGAGCAAACCTACTAATAGCCAATCCAAGGGAGTAGCTGGGCTCACTTTTGGTAATTTAGTTGGGGTTGGTCTAATTAGGGAGACCACAGAGGCTACTTTAGTCTCTGAAGGGGCTATTGACTTAGCCACTTTGGTTGCTTGCCCCCATAACTTGGAGAAGTACAAGCAACTAACCCTAATAAATGGTGTTGAGGTCCAGGCCTACAGGGACACAGGTGCCAGTGTCACAATGGTGATTGAGAAACTGGTGCACCCTGAACAACACATACTTGGACACCAGTACCAAGTAACCGATGCTCACAACATAACACAAAGCCACCCCATGGCTGTTGTAAATCTCAACTGGGGGGGGGGTATCTGGTCCAAAGAAAGTTGTGGTAGCTTCAGATTTACCTGTAGACTGTCTATTAGGGAACGATTTGGAGACATCAGCTTGGTCAGATGTGGAGTTGGAGGCCCATGCAGCAATGCTGGGCATCCCAGGGCATATTTTTGCTTTGACAAGGGCTCAGGCCAAAAAGCAAAAAGGACAGGGAAGCTTGGATCCTGGAACAATGGACCAAGTGCTCCCTAAAGCTAGGGCTAGTAGAAGCAAACCACTTCCTACTATCCCTCCCTCTACAGTGGATTCTACTTCTGAGGAAGAAGAATTCCCTCCCTGTGCAGAACCTACACTAGAGGAGCTGGAAGCAGACACTGCTGAGCTTTTGGGTGAAGGGGGGCCTGCCAGAGAGGAGCTGAGTGTGGCACAGCAAACCTGTCCCACATTAGAGGGTCTCAGACAGCAAGCTGTCAAACAGGCTAATGGGGATGTCAGTGACTCACACAGAGTTTACTGGGAGGACAACCTCTTGTACACTGAGCATAGGGATCCTAAACCTGGAGCTGCCAGGAGATTAGTGATCCCTCAGGAGTACAGAAAGTTCCTCCTAACACTGGCACATGACATTCCCTTAGCTGGGCACCTGGGTCAAATGAAAACTTGGGACAGATTGGTACCACTGTTTCATTGGCCTAGGATGTCTGAGGACACAAAAGAATTTTGTAAGTCCTGTGAAACCTGTCAAGCCAGTGGCAAGACAGGTGGCACTCCAAAGGCACCCCTTATCCCACTGCCTGTGGTTGGGGTTCCCTTTGAAAGGGTAGGGGTTGACATAGTTGGCCCCCTTGACCCTCCTACTGCTTCAGGCAATAGGTTTATCTTGGTGGTAGTGGACCATGCCACAAGATATCCTGAAGCTATTCCTTTAAGGACCACTACAGCTCCTGCAGTGGCAAAGGCCCTCCTGGGAATATTTTCCAGGGTGGGCTTCCCAAAGGAAGTAGTATCAGACAGGGGAAGCAATTTCATGTCTGCATACTTAAAGGCCATGTGGAAGGAGTGTAGTGTAACTTACAAGTTCACAACACCCTATCATCCACAAACAAATGGACTGGTGGAGAGATTTAATAAAACTCTCAAAGGCATGATTATGGGACTCCCTGAAAAACTCCGCAGGAGATGGGATATCCTTCTACCATGCCTCCTTTTTGCCTACAGGGAGGTACCCCAGAAAGGAGTGGGCTTCAGCCCCTTTGAACTTCTTTTTGGACACCCTGTTAGGGGTCCACTCACACTTGTAAAGGAGGGTTGGGAACAACCTTTAAAAGCTCCTAAGCAGGATATTGTGGATTATGTACTTGGCCTCAGATCAAGGATGGCTGAGTACATGAAAAAGGCCAGTAAAAACCTTCAGGCCAGCCAAGAGCTCCAGAAGCAATGGCATGATCAGAAGGCTGTTTTGGTTCAGTACCAACCAGGGCAGAAAGTGTGGGTCTTGGAGCCTGTGGCCCCAAGAGCACTCCAAGATAAATGGAGTGGACCCCACACAATTGTTGAAAAGAAGGGTGAAGTCACCTACTTGGTTGACTTAGGCACTGCCAGGAGTCCCCTTAGGGTGCTCCATGTCAACCGCCTGAAACCCTACTATGACAGGGCTGATCTCACCCTGCTCATGGCAACAGATGAGGGACAGGAAGAAGACAGTGATCCTCTACCTGATCTCTTCTCTTCCACAGAACAAGATGCTCTTGTGGAAGGTGTAGTTTTGGCTGATTGTCTTACTGCTGAGCAGAAAGATAATTGCATAAATCTCCTAGGACAATTTTCAGAACTCTTCTCCATTGTGCCAGGCACCACTTCTTGGTGTGAGCACACTATAGATACTGGAGACAGTTTACCTGTCAAAAGTAAGATCTATAGGCAGCCTGACCATGTCAGGGACTGCATAAAGCAAGAAGTTCAGAAGATGTTGGAACTAGGAGTGGTTGAGCACTCTGACAGTCCATGGGCTTCTCCTGTGGTACTGGTACCAAAACCCAATTCTAAAGATGGAAAGAAGGAAATGAGGTTTTGTGTAGACTATAGAGGTCTCAACTTGGTAACCAAAACTGATGCTCACCCTATACCCAGGGCAGATGAGCTAATAGATACACTGGCATCTGCCAAGTATCTAAGCACTTTTGATTTGACTGCAGGGTATTGGCAGATCAAAATGTCAGAAGATGCTAAACCTAAGACTGCATTTTCTACCATTGGAGGACATTACCAGTTTACTGTAATGCCTTTTGGTTTGAAAAATGCACCTGCCACTTTTCAGAGGTTGGTGAACACAGTCCTGCAAGGGCTGGAAGCTTTCAGTGCAGCATATTTGGACGATATAGCTGTCTTTAGCTCCAGCTGGGATGATCACCTGGTCCACCTATGGAAAGTTTTGGAGGCCCTGCAAAAGGCAGGCCTCACTATCAAGGCTTCAAAGTGCCAGATAGGGCAGGGTAAGGTGGTTTATCTGGGACACCTTGTTGGTGGGGAACAGATTGCACCACTTCAGGGGAAAATCCAAACTATTATTGATTGGGTTCCCCCTACCACTCAGACTCAGGTGAGAGCCTTCCTAGGCCTCACTGGGTATTACAGGAGGTTCATTAAGAACTATGGCTCCATTGCAGCCCCTCTTAATGACCTCACATCCAAAAAAATGCCTAAAAAGGTATTATGGACAGCAAACTGTCAGAAAGCTTTTGAGGAGCTGAAGCAGGCCATGTGCTCTGCACCTGTCCTGAAAAGCCCTTGTTACTCTAAAAAATTCTATGTCCAAACTGATGCATCTGAATTAGGAGTAGGGGCAGTCCTATCACAACTTAATTCTGAGGGCCAGGATCAACCTGTTGCTTTTATTAGTAGAAGGTTGACCCCTAGAGAAAAGCGTTGGTCTGCCATTGAGAGGGAGGCCTTTGCTGTGGTCTGGGCTCTGAAGAAGTTGAGGCCATACCTGTTTGGCACTCACTTCATTGTTCAGACAGACCACAAACCTCTACTTTGGCTAAAACAAATGAAAGGTGAAAATCCTAAATTGTTGAGGTGGTCCATATCCCTACAGGGAATGGACTATACAGTGGAACATAGACCTGGGAGTAGCCACTCCAATGCAGATGGACTCTCCAGATATTTCCACTTAGACAATGAAGACTCATCAGGTAATGGCTAGTCTTATTGTCCTTCGTTTGGGGGGGGGTTGTGTAGGAAAGTACCATCTTGCCTGGCATGTTACCCCCATTTTTCACTGTATATATGTTGTTTTAGTTGTATGTGTCACTGGGACCCTGGTAACCCAGGGCCCCAGTGCTCATAAGTGTGCCTGAATGTGTTACCTGTGTAGTGACTAACTGTCTCACTGAGGCTCTGCTAATCAGAACCTCAGTGGTTATGCTCTCTCATTTCTTTCCAAATTGTCACTGACAGGCTAGTGACCATTTTTTACCAATTTACATTGGCTTACTGGAACACCCTTATAATTCCCTAGTATATGGTACTAAGGTACCCAGGGTATTGGGGTTCCAGGAGATCCCTATGGGCTGCAGCATTTCTTTTGCCACCCATAGGGAGCTCTGACAATTCTTACACAGGCCTGCCACTGCAGCCTGAGTGAAATAACGTCCACGTTATTTCACAGCCATTTTTCACTGCACTTAAGTAACTTATAAGTCACCTATATGTCTAACCTTTACCTGGTAAAGGTTAGGTGCAAAGTTACTTAGTGTGAGGGCACCCTGGCACTAGCCAAGGTGCCCCCACATTGTTCAGAGCCAATTCACTGAACTTTGTGAGTGCGGGGACACCATTACACGCGTGCACTACATATAGGTCACTACCTATATGTAGCTTCACCATGGTAACTCCGAATATGGCCATGTAACATGTCTATGATCATGGAATTGCCACCTCTATGCCATCCTGGCATTGTTGGTACAATTCCATGATCCCAGTGGTCTGTAGCACAGACCCTGGTACTGCCAGACTGCCCTTCCTGGGGTTTCTCTGCAGCTGCTGCCAACCCCTCAGACAGGCAGCTGCCCTCCTGGGGTCCAGCCAGGCCTGGCCCAGGATGGCAGAACAAAGAACTTCCTCTGAGAGAGGGTGTGACACCCTCTCCCTTTGGAAAATGGTGTGAAGGCAGGGGAGGAGTAGCCTCCCCCAGCCTCTGGAAATGCTTTGTTGGGCACAGATGTGCCCAATTCTGCATAAGCCAGTCTACACCGGTTCAGGGACCCCTTAGCCCCTGCTCTGGCGCGAAACTGGACAAAGGAAAGGGGAGTGACCACTCCCCTGACCTGCACCTCCCCTGGGAGGTGTCCAGAGCTCCTCCAGTGTGCTCCAGACCTCTGCCATCTTGGAAACAGAGGTGCTGCTGGCACACTGGACTGCTCTGAGTGGCCAGTGCCACCAGGTGACGTCAGAGACTCCTTGTGATAGGCTCCTTCAGGTGTTAGTAGCCTTTCCTCTCTCCTAGGTAGCCAAACCCTCTTTTCTGGCTATTTAGGGTCTCTGTCTCTGGGGAAACTTTAGATAACGAATGCATGAGCTCAGCCGAGTTCCTCTGCATCTCCCTCTTCACCTTCTGATAAGGAATCGACCGCTGACCGCGCTGGAAGCCTGCAAACCTGCAACATAGTAGCAAAGACGACTACTGCAACTCTGTAACGCTGATCCTGCCGCCTTCTCGACTGTTTTCCTGCTTGTGCATGCTGTGGGGGTAGTCTGCCTCCTCTCTGCACCAGAAGCTCCGAAGAAATCTCCCGTGGGTCGACGGAATCTTCCCCCTGCAACCGCAGGCACCAAAAAGCTGCATTACCGGTCCCTTGGGTCTCCTCTCAGCACGACGAGCGAGGTCCCTCGAATCCAGCGACACCGTCCAAGTGACCCCCACAGTCCAGTGACTCTTCAGCCCAAGTTTGGTGGAGGTAAGTCCTTGCCTCACCTCGCTGGGCTGCATTGCTGGGAACCGCGACTTTGCAAGCTTCTCCGGCCCCTGTGCACTTCCGGCAGAAATCCTGTGTGCACAGCCAAGCCTGGGTCCACAGCACTCTAACCTGCATTGCACGACTTTCTAAGTTGGTCTCCGGCGACGGGGGACTCCTTTGTGCAACTTCGGCGAGCACCGTTTCACGCATCCTCGTAGTGCCTGTTTCTGGCACTTCTCCGGGTGCTACCTGCTTCAGTGAGGGCTCTTTGTCTTGCTCGACGTCCCCTCTCTCTGCAGGTCCAATTTGCGACCTTCTGGTCCCTCCTGGGCCCCAGCAGCGTCCAAAAACGCCAAACGCACGATTTGCGTGTAGCAAGGCTTGTTGGCGTCCATCCAGCGGGAAAACACTTCTGCACGACTCTCCAAGGCGTGGGGGATCCATCCTCCAAAGGGGAAGTCTCTAGCCCTTGTCGTTCCTGCAGTATTCACAGTTCTTCAGCCTAGTAAGAGCTTCTTTGCACCAACCGCTGGCATTTCTTGGGCATCTGCCCATCTCCGAGCTGCTTGTGACTTTTGGACTTGGTCCCCTTGTTCCACAGGTACCCTCAGACAGGAATCCATCGTTGTTGCATTGCTGATTTGTGTTTTCCTTGCATTCTCCCTCTAACACGACTATTTTGTCCTTAGGGGAACTTTGGTGCACTTTGCACTCACTTTTCAGGGTCTTGGGGAGGGTTATTTTGGTAACTCTCACTATTTTCTAATAGTCCCAGCGACCCTCTACAAGGTCACATAGGTTTGGGGTCCATTCGTGGTTCGCATTCCACTTCTGGAGTATATGGTTTGTGTTGCCCCTATCCCTATGTTTCCCCATTGCATCCTATTGTAACTATACATTGTTTGCACTGTTTTCTAAGACTATACTGCATATTTTTGCTATTGTGTATATATATCTTGTGTATATTTCCTATCCTCTCACTGAGGGTACACTCTAAGATACTTTGGCATATTGTCATAAAAATAAAGTACCTTTATTTTTAGTATAACTGTGTATTGTGTTTTCTTATGATATTGTACATATGACACTAAGTGGTACTGTAGTAGCTTCACACGTCTCCTAGTTCAGCCTAAGCTGCTCTGCTAAGCTACCATTATCTATCAGCCTAAGCTGCTAGACACCCTATACACTAATAAGGGATAACTGGGCCTGGTGCAAGGTGCAAGTACCCCTTGGTACTCACTACAAGCCAGTCCAGCCTCCTACACCTCCCTCCACCCCCAGAGCCCAAGCCCCTCTCCTTAGGGTGCCTGGACCAGGGACCCCCCCGCCAGCAGCATGTCCCTAAGGCAGTGTCTCCCCTCCACCCCCAGAGCCCAAGCCCCTCTCCTTAGGGTGCGTGGACCCAGGGACCCCCCTGCCAGCAGCATGTCCCTGAGGCAGTGTCCTCCCTCCACCCCTGGTGTCCATCACCCACCCCCTGGCCCCGGCCTCTCTCAGGCGCTGCCCCTCTGCCCAGGGCCCCCACACTTCACATGGGGCCCGGAGATGAGACTCTGGACAACCCTTGCCCTGGTGGAGGGATGGGGGGCGCCTGCGGGGGAGGGGGCGGACGGCTGATCGGTGAAGACACGTGATAAGCCTCAATCGATAGCGCTTGACATCAATGGAGGGGGCGAAGTCCTGACATTATCTGACTCTCCCGCAGAGACGCTGGTGTGTGGGCAGCAGGAGGGGTGATGGGGTAGAGAGAAACCCACAGGGGAGTGGCAGCACTGCATGCCCCCCCTCCCCTAGATAGGGGTGATGAGAGGGTGGGGCAGAGAGACACCCACAGGAGAGTGGGCAGCACTGCATGCCCCCCCACCCCCCCTCGGGAGGGGTGATGAGAGGGTGGGGAGCACAGAGACACCCACAGGAGAGTGGCAGCACTGCACCCCCCCTCCCCCCCCCGGGAGAGGTGATGAGAGGGTGGGGACAGAGACACCCACAGGGGAATGGCAGCACTGCATGCCCCCCTTTCCGGGAGGGGTGATGAGAGGGTGGGGTCAGAGAGACACCCACAGGAGAGTGGAAGCACTGCATGCCCCCTCGGGAGGGGTGATGAGAGGGTGGGGACAGAGACACCCACAGGTGAATGGCAGCACGGCATGCACCCACTGGAGGGGTGATGAGAGGGTGGGGGCAGAGAGACACCCACAGGAGAGTGGCAGCAGTGCATGCCCCTCCCCCCCCCCCCCCAACGGGAGGGGTGATGAGAGGGTGGGGCAGAGAGACGCCCACAGGAGAGTGGCAGCACTGCATGCCCCCCTCTCTGGGAGGGGTGATGAGAGGGTGGGGGCAGAGAGACACCCACAGGAGAGTGGCAGCACTGCATGCCCCCCTCTCCGGGAGGGGTGATGAGAGGTTGGGGGCGGAGAGACACCCACAGGAGAGTGGGCAGCACTGCATGCCCCCCTCTCCGGGAGGGGTGATGAGAGGGTGGGGGCGGAGAGACACCCACAGGAGAGTGGCAGCAGTGCATGACCCTCCCCCCCCCCCCGGGAGGGGTGATGAGAGGGTGGGGCAGAGAGACACCCACAGGAGAGTGGCAGCACTGCATGCCCCCCTCTCCGGGAGGGGTGATGAGAGGGTGGGGGCAGAGAGACACCCACAGGAGAGTGGCAGCACTGCATGCCCCCCGGGGAGGGGTGATGAGAGGGTGGGGCAGAGAGACACCCACAGGAGAGTCGGCAGCACTGCATGCCCCCCTCTCTGGGAGGGTGATGAGAGGGTGGGGCAGAGAGACACCCACAGGAGAGTGGCAGCACTGCATGCCCCCCCGGGTGGGTGATGAGAGGGTGGGGGCAGAGAGACACCCACAGGAGAGTGGCAGCAGTGCATGCCCCTCCCCCCCCCCGGGAGGGGTGATGAGAGGGTGGGGCAGAGAGACACCCACAGGAGAGTGGCAGCACTGCACCCCCCCCTCGGGAGAGGTGATGAGAGGGTGGGGCAGAGAGACACCCACAGGAGAGTGGCAGCACTGCATGCCCCCCCGGGTGGGTGATGAGAGGGTGGGGCAGAGAGACACCCACAGGAGAGTGGGCAGCACTGCATGCCCCCCCGGGTGGGTGATGAGAGGGTGGGGCAGAGAGACACCCACAGGAGAGTGGGCAGCACTGCATGCCCCCCTCTCCGGGAGGGGTGATGAGAGGGTGGGGCAGAGAGACACCCACAGGAGAGTGGCAGCACTGCATGCCCCCCGGGGAGGGGTGATGAGAGGGTGGGGCAGAGAGACACCCACAGGAGAGTCGGCAGCACTGCATGCCCCCCTCTCTGGGAGGGTGATGAGAGGGTGGGGCAGAGAGACACCCACAGGAGAGTGGCAGCACTGCATGCCCCCCCGGGTGGGTGATGAGAGGGTGGGGGCAGAGAGACACCCACAGGAGAGTGGCAGCAGTGCATGCCCCTCCCCCCCCCCGGGAGGGGTGATGAGAGGGTGGGGCAGAGAGACACCCACAGGAGAGTGGCAGCACTGCACCCCCCCCTCGGGAGAGGTGATGAGAGGGTGGGGCAGAGAGACACCCACAGGAGAGTGGCAGCACTGCATGCCCCCCCGGGTGGGTGATGAGAGGGTGGGGCAGAGAGACACCCACAGGAGAGTGGGCAGCACTGCATGCCCCCCCGGGTGGGTGATGAGAGGGTGGGGCAGAGAGACACCCACAGGAGAGTGGGCAGCACTGCATGCCCCCCTCTCCGGGAGGGGTGATGAGAGGGTGGGGCAGAGAGACACCCACAGGAGAGTGGGCAGCACTGCATGCCCCCTCGGGAGGGGTGATGAGAGGGTGGGGCAGAGAGACACCCACAGGAGAGTGGGCAGCACTGCATGCCCCCCTCTCCGGGAGGGGTGATGAGAGGGTGGGGCAGAGAGACACCCACAGGAGAGTGGCAGCACTGCATGCCCCACCCCTCGGGAGGGGTGATGAGAGGGTGGGGAGAGAGACACCCACAGGGGAGTGGCAGCACTGCATGCCCCCCCGGGTGGGTGATGAGAGGGTGGGGCAGAGAGACACCCACAGGAGAGTGGGCAGCACTGCATGCCCCCTCGGGAGGGGTGATGAGAGGGTGGGGCAGAGAGACACCCACAGGGGAGTGGGCAGCACTGCATGCCCCCTCGGGAGGGGTGATGAGAGGGTGGGGACAGAGACACCCACAGGGGAGTGGGCAGCACTGCATGCCCAGCTCCCCCCAGGGTGGGGCAGCGCGGCTTGTCTCTAAGGATGTGGACTCCAGTGTTTCCCGCAGATCCCGGGCTGGCGCGCGGCGGAGGGGCCTTTGCATCCTTTCTCAGGCTTTGTGCGAAGCATCTTCTCTTCCTAGGAGTCATGGGACTAGAGGGACGTGAATTACCCCGTCAAGGATTCCATGTGGTTTTTAAATTTGTGCCTTCGTTGATGCCACGTTGGGGAACTTCCAAAGCCAGATTAAGGGGAGCCATATAAGCAGGGACTTCAGTGCCAGTCCACTTGTCTCCCTAAACCAGAGTTTCTCCTTCAGTGGTTGGCCGCAGGTTTTAGTGTTGGTAAAGTACTGTGCAGGGGTTCGAAGTAGGCCTGGGCAGAACTGGCAGAGGTTCAGCCTGCGGAGTTCCACTGAGTTACCTACAGATTCCGTGGAGTTCCACTGAGTTACCTAAAAACTCTGCGAGATTCCGAAGAGTTCCACTGAGTTACCTAAAAACTCTGCGAGATTCCAAAGAGTTCCACTGAGTTACCTAAAAACTCTGTGAGATTCCACGGACTTCCACTGAGTTACCTAAAAACTCTGCGAGATTCCACGGAGTTCCTCGAGCGGCGGAATTTGGGTACATTGCACCGCTCACTCTGATTTTTAGAGCAGGAGCTTGTGCGGTGAAATCAGCACAAACGACACCACACTGCACGCCCGCGGGCGCTGCTTCTTCCTGCCACTCGAGGAGATCTTCTACTCGAGCATCAGCTTTCTCTACACAAGCTGCAGCTTTTTCAATGCGAGTGGCAGCGGCCTGCCCCTACCGCCCGCATTGAGAAATCACGCCGGGAGGCATCCTAGCATCTGAAAATCATGATACCGGATCCAAATTCCCTCTCATGCTCCCCAGCTTAACACTGGTGAGCCACACTGAAGAAATAACTCCATCACACGGTGATTGGCGGAGTTTTACCAGAACTCCACAAAGTCCGCAGGCGTAGCGTGATTTTTTGCCCACCCGTAAGTAGAAGGTGTCAGGGATCATTGGTTCGTGGGCAGGGGAGCTGCAGTGTGTGCGTTTCTGACAGTGCTGTCGGAAATCGATGTTACTGAGGAAGCAGAAGAAGCGCTCCTCACTGTCCCAGTGAAAAGTGACGTTACCAAGGGTGATGACGCAGTCAGGGATAAATGATTTGGATGTGATGTGAAAAACTCCTTCAACAAAAATGTTAGTTGGGCCTTGGGGGTGATAGGTAATCTTCACTCTGAGGCTCCGAGCAGTGAACAATCAGATTTCCAGAGACATGCGCATGAAGGGTTGAGATCTCAGGACAGTGTTTGACTGCTGTGGCGGTTGTGCGGCATGCAGCTGGGAGAAGATTTCGTGAATTTACTCACAGGACACCAGCAGGTGCAGTGGGGACTTTTATATGGTTCAATTGACTTTGGGTGGACGAGATCATGGGACTGATTCTCAAAGGTAAACGTAGATGCGTGGTCTAAACTTAGGCCAAAAGGCGAAGTTTACGACTTTGGGAATTAACAAAGGGCATTTATGAGTAGTATCTTTAGATCCGCACTTACTCTGGAGATCCGCCCCGAGTGCAGACATAAAGATAGAACTCATCAGTATTGGTAGAAAGTGACTTGTCACCCACGAGAGTACAGGCGCTAGGCGCAGGTCTCAATCGAACAGCCAGGTCTTGAGCCCTTTCCTGAATTCGGTCAGTGTATGTGCGATTGGAGGTGGAGGGAGTTCCAGGCCTTGGCGGCAAGAAGGGAGAAGGAGCGACCTTCGGCGTGGCTGCAGCATGTGCGAGGGATCTGTGCGCGGGCCGGGTGTGCCGAGCCGAGGTTCCTGCAGGGGTGGTAGAAGTGCAGACGTTGGTTCAGGTAGACAGGTCCTTGGTTGTGGAGGACTTTGTAGGTGTGGAATAGGAGCTTAACGTGGCATCTCTTCTGGACAGGCAGCCAGAGGAGGTCTTTCTGGTGCTGGGAGATGTGGACTCCCTTAGCTAGGGCAAGCATTCGTCGAGTTGCCACATTTTGTATTGACTGGAGGCTTTGCCTTAAGTTTGTTTTGCCTATATAGAGTGTGTTGCGATAGTCAAGGCACCTGCTGATGCGGGCATGAGTAACTGTCTTCTTTGTATTGATGGGGAGCCACTTGAAGATTTTTCGGAACATGCGAAGCGTTTGAAAGCAGGCTGAGGCAACGGAGTGGATCTGCCATCTCATGGAGCGTTCCCTGTTGGGGATGATGTCGAGGTTGCGGGCATGGTCTTTCGGCATGGAGGTGGGGCCGAGCTCTGATGGCCACCGGGGATCATTCCAGACGGCGGTGTTTTTGCCGAGGATGAGAACTTCCATCTTGTCAGTGTTGAGCTTTGAGCAGTTGTCCTTCATCCATACTGAGACGTCCTTCATACAGTTGTGGAACCTTGTCTTGGTAGCTGTGGGATCGGCAGAGAGTGAAAGTACGAGTTGCGTGTCGCCAGCATAGGAGATGATGCTGATGTCATGCGAACTGATGATGTCTCCGAGGGGAGTCATGTAGATGTTGAAGAGTGTGGAGCTGAGGGAGGATCTCTGGGGAATGTCGCATATGTTGTGTTTGGCTTGTGATTTAAAGAGGGGAGGTGGACTTTCCAAGTGCGTCCCATGAGGAAAGATTCCATCCATCTGAGCGCGTTCTCCGTTATTCGACACTAGTGCAGGCGGTGGATAAGTGTGGTGGGAAACCATGTCGAAGACTGCAGAGAGGTCGAGCTGGATGACTGCGGCGGATTCTCCTTTTTTACGTATTGCGTGTCATCTGTGGCTGCAATGAGAGCTGTCTTGGTGCTGTGGTTGGATCTTAAACCTGATTGAGTCAAGTATAACTCATAAATGCCCTCTGCGAATTCCCAATGTGTGAACTTAGACTTTTAGCCTAAGTTTAGACCAAACATCTCAGCTTACCTTTGGGAATCAAGCCTCATGTATTCTTGGGTGACAGTGTGAAGTGGTTCAGGGTGACTGTGGTTTGAGATGATGGTGTGAATGGGTAGGAGGTCTTGTGTTTGGACAGGTGGCTAGCTGTTGGAGGGGTTGGTGTTTTCATAGCTTCTTTCAATGAAATTGTGTAGGTCTTTTTCATTGAGGGCAAAATATATGTCTGTTGGGTCCAGGGGTGTGGTTGTCCCTGGGATTGCTGATTGGTTGAGATCTATTATTTTAAAAAGCATAGCTGCCAAGTTACCCAGGTCCATGTGTAATGTTCTGCTCCAGTCCAGTTTTTTTCCTCTGAATTCTGGGTCTTGTAGTCTTGTTTTCTAAAGGAATAAAAACATATGCTACAGAGCACATGAGTTCAGAGCCAGCGCACTTGAGGCTCAAAAGAAGGTAGGGGCTTGTCCTAAACTTCTGAAGCAGGACTCAGATTATGCTTCTGATTCATATGAGCCGGTGGAGGGGCAGCTGATGGGGGAAGAGTCCAGAGCTGACGAGGGCAGGGGAAGGGCAGATGTGATGGTAGTGTTTGGTTGCTAAAGAGAGGAGGGAGGGTGAACGAGAGCGGAGGAAGGGAAGCCGGTGATTATGGATCCAGTGGCTGACGGAGAGTATTTGGGGTGTTGGGGAGATGCAGGGGGGTTGGCTGGACAGTACTGGGTCATTGAGGTGGTGGAATGTGGGAATAGGGGAAAAGTGAGGGAGCAAAGAGTTGGGCAAGGGGGATTAGTAGCCATTTGGAGAGAAGTGGCCCGGGGTGTGGTGGGGTAGTTACATAGTTGTGATTAGAGGGGAACGTGGAGGGAAGGGTAGGGGAACAAATGAGAGGGGATCAGAGAGGAGACAGGAATTGGTTGGTGAATTGCCTGGAGAGGCGGATGGATGGAGAGTGATAAAAGTTTAAAAAAAAACCTTCATCATGGCTTTTACATATTTCTGAGTCCCTGTTATCATTATCTGGTTTGTTTACAAGCACTTCCTGTGGACTCTAACGTGTTTATGAGTCCCTCTTCATGGATTTACAGTTCACTTCTGGTGTCAAATTTGTTTACAAACCGTTCGTGTAGGAGCTGTCATGTCTCTATGTCCAGTTTCATTGTTTACAAATACAAATACAAGGACTGATTTGTTTAACGGAGATCTTCAACGCCTCTATCACCACCGCCATCTTTCCCGACACCTGAAAACACCCAGGCCCTCATCACCAGCTGTCTCGACTCCGGCAACTTCCCCTACTTCAGGACCACCAAACAACCCATAGTACACCTCCAGATCATCCAGGACACCGCTGCTAGAATCATCCCCGACCTCTCCAGAAGAACCAGCATCACTCCCACCTCAGGGCCTTTCACTGGCTCCCCATACAACAAAGAAGCTCCTCACGCACCCGTACCGAGCCCTCCCCAACACCGGACCTGCCCTCATCAACCAGCGCCTCAAGTTCCACCAGCCCACCAGAGATCTCTGCTTGGCCTCCCTCGCCCACGTCCCCGTATCCAACGCGAACACCTTGGAGGACCCTTCTTCGCCTACCTCGCGGCCAAATCCTGGAATGACCTCCCCCCCCCCTGCCTCCAGACCGCCTCCTCCCTGAAGGACTTCAAGCAGCTGCTCGAGACCTGGCTTTTCCACCATCACCTCCGCCAGAGGATCTGACCCCACAGCACCAAACCAGCACCTGGAGACCCCCGGGATGACAAGCCAGCGCTCTACAAGAATTCCCTGATTGATTGGTGGACAAGTCCTTCATTGGAAATATGACATATTTACAAGTCCACTTTTTTGTTTACAAGTCTACGTCTGAGGTGTCATTTGTTTAAAAGTACTGCATCATGGCTCTGATGTATTTCTGAGTCAGTGTTTTATAGTCTACACGTCCGCTTCTGGAGTCTGGTTGGTTTACAAGCGCTTCCTTCTGGGGTCTGGTTGGTTTACAAGCGCTTCTTATGGGCTCTGATGTGCTTCTGAGTCCCTCTTCAGTGTTTTATAGTTTACAAGTCCCCTTCCGGGGTCTGGTTGGTTTACAAGCGCTTCCTCTGGGCTCTGATGTGCTTCTGAGTCCCTTTTCAGTGTTTTATAGTTTACAAGTCCGCTTCTGGGGTCTGGTTGGTTTACAAGTGCTTCCTATAGGCTCTTTTTGTTTTAACATTTTTATTCAGTACCCAAGAAAAGACATATATAATTCATCAAAAAAGACAAACAGAAAAAATGAAAGAAATATGTAGCCAAGAATATTATGGGCTCTGATGTGCTTCTGAGTCCCTCTTCAGTGTTTTATAGTTTACAAGTCCGCTTCTGGGGTCTGGTTGGTTTACAAGCGCTTCCTTCTGGAGTCTGGTTGGTTTGCAAGCGCTTCCTTCAGGGGTCTGGTTGGTTTACAAGCGCTTCCTTCTGGGGTCTGGTTGACTTACAAGCGCTTCCTACGGGCTCTGATGTGCTTCTGAGTCCCTCTTCAGTGTTTTATAGGTTACAAGTCCCCTTCTGGGGTCTGATTGGTTTACAAGCGCTTCCTTCTGGGGTCTGGTTGGTTTACAAGCGCTTCCTATGGTCTCTGGGGTTATTCTGGGTCCCTTTTCAGTGTTTTATAGTCTACAAGTCCGCTTCTGGGGTCTGGTTGGTTTACAAGTGCTTCCTTCTGGGGTCTGGTTGGTTTACAAGCGCTTCCTTCTGGGGTCTGGTTGGTTTACAAGCGCTTCCTTCTGGGGTCTGGTTGGTTTACAAGCCTTTCCTGTGGGCCCTGAGTCCTTCTTTAGTGTTATGAGTTCACGAGGCCACTTCTAGGTCTGATTGGTTTCTAAGCCCTTCACATAAGATCAGCTTTTTACAAGTCCAGTTTTGTTCACACCAAGCCTTTGTTATGTTTTGAGTCGTTTACAAGCCCCATCCTTGGACCCTGGCGTGGTAATGAGCCTCTTTTCAGGGTTTTCTAGGTTTACGAGGCCACTTTCAGGGCCTGATTTATTCACAAGCCCTTCTTCTGCGCTCTGACATGTTTATGAATCTGCCTTCCTTGCTTACAAGCCATCTTCTGGGCCCTGATTTCCCTTTGAGGGCCGCGTCTCTCGGTGGCTCGCAGCTCATGTTGAGGTCTGCGGCACCAGGCCTGCGCGCCCCGCTCCGGATTATGATGGGGAATGCTCCCCTTTCATGTGGCTTTCCTTCAGCTGACGAGCGCCTTCAAGGACGTGAAAGGGCAGCTGCGCGCCCTCGTCGCGGCTGAAGCCTGCGGTGCGCTGTTCAGAGAGCACAATGAGCTGAGAGCCGCCCCACAGGTTACAAAGCCGCCCCTTTGTTAACGCACATCTTTACATTCAGTGTCTCTGGAGACCCCACCGCACAGAGATGTGGATGGAGTCTCTGGAGACCCCACTGCCCAGAGGTGTGGATGGGGGACTGTATATTCAGTGTCTCTGGAGACCCCACCGCCCCAGAGGTGTGGATGGGGGACTGTATATTCAGTGTCTCTAAAGACCCCACTGCCCAGAGGTGTGGATGGAGTCTCTGGAGACCCCACTGCCCAGAGGTGTGGATGGAGGACTGTATATTCAGTGTTTTTAAAGACCCCACTACCCAGAGGTGTGGATGGTGGACTGTATATTCAGTGTCTCTGGAGACCCCACTGCCCAGAGGTGTGGATGGAGGACTGTATATTCAGTGACTCTGGAGACCCCACCGCCCCAGAGGTGTGGATGGTGGACTGTATATTCAGTGTCTCTGGAGACCCCACCGCCCAGAGGTGTGGATGGAGGACTGTATATTCAGTGTCTCTGGAGACTCCACCGCCCAGAGGTGTGGATGGAGTCTCTGGAGACCCCACTGCCCAGAGGTGTGGATGGGGGACTGTATATTCAGTGTCTCTGGAGACCCCACCGCCCCAGAGGTGTGGATGGGGGGCTGTATATTCACTGTCCATGAAGACCCCACCGCCCCAGACGTGTGGATGGTGAACTGTATATTCAGTGTCACTAAAGACTCCACCACCCAGAGGTGTGGATGGGGGACTGTATATTCAGTGTCTCTAGAGACCCACTGTCCCAGAGGTGTGGATGGAGGACTGAATATTCAGTGTCTCTAGAGACCCAACCACCCAGAGGTGTGGATGGAGGACTGTATATTCATTGTCTATAAAGATCCCACTGCCCCAGAGGTGTGGATGGTGAACTGTATATTCAGTGTCTCTAAAGACCCCACCGCCCAGAGGTGTGGATGGTGGACTGTATTTTAGTGTCTCTAAACACCCCACCGCCCCTGAGGTGTGGATGGACGACTGTATATTCAGTGTCTCTAGAGATCCCACCGCCCCAGAGGTGTGGATGGACGACCGTATATTGATTGTCTCTAGAGATCCCACCGCCCAGAGGTGTGGACTGTATATTCAGTGTCTCTAGAGATCCCACTGCCCCAAAGGTGTGGATGAGGCACTGTATATTCAGTGTCTCTTGAGACCCCACTGCCCCAAAGGTGTGGATGAGGCACTGTATATTCAGTGTCTCTTGAGACCCCACCGCCCCAAAGGTGTGGATGAGGCACTGTATATTCAGTGTCTCTTGAGACCCCACCGCCCAGAGGTGTGGATGAGGGACTGTATATTCAATGTCTCTAAAGACCCCACCGCCCAGAGATGTGGATGGTGGACTGTATATTCAATTCCCCTAAAGATCCCACGGCCCCAGGAGTGTGGATGGAGGACTGTATATTCAGTGTCTCTGGAGACCCCACCGCCCCAGAAGTGTGGATGGAGTCTCTGGAGACCCCACTGCCCAGAAGTGTGGATGGAGTCTCTGGAGACCCCACTGCCCAGAGGTGTGGATGGAGTCTCTGGAGACCCCACCGCCCAGAGATGTGGATGGAGGACTGTATAGATTCCTCTGTCCAGCATGTGGGAGAGTCCCCTCGTCTATCAAAGCAGCATAGACAGCAATCAGGATATGACATGAGCAAGAGAAAATAAGTGTATTTCCTCGCTAAAGCCACTGCACCAGGCATAACAAGGGAGTCTCTCTTGTGATGAAACCGCTTTTGGAAAGTTCACCAATGCCCACCTCAGCAGGGGGGACTTCTAGTGCCAAAAGATGGCATTGGACAGGTGACCCAAAAGAGAAGGAACATGTGCAGTGTCGTTACCATGCTGGGGCGGTTAAGGAGCCATTTCTGAACCCCAATCTCTGGGGCCTTTCGTGCTGTGGTGGATCGCCCACTTTGGGTCTGGTGCCCATGTTCCACTCTTTGTGGTGCACTGTCCTCTGCAGCCCCTTCTATGGGGTCTTTCATGGACCTACCCCTCTCTCCACACACACACAAGAGGTGGTGGATCACCCTCTTTCAACCAATCAAAAATGTGGTGGACTGTACCTGCACCCTCTTCCATGGGGTCTTCGATGGGGGTCCCCTCTTACACACACACAAGGTGGTGGACCACCCACTTTAGGCCTGGTGGCTCGTGGGCCACCCTTTGTGGTGGACTGTACCTGTACCCCCTTCCATGGGGGTCCCCTCTTGCACACACACAAGGTGATGGATCACCCACTTTAGGCCTGCTGGCTCGTGGGCCACCCTTTGTGGTGGACTGTACCTTCACCCCCTTCCATGGGGGTCCCCTCTTGCACACACACAAGGTGATGGATCACCCACTTTAGGCCTGCTGGCTCGTGGGCCACCCTTTGTGGTGGACTGTACCTTCACCCCCTTCCATGGGGGTCCCCTCTTGCACACACACAAGGTGATGGATCACCCACTTTAGGCCTGGTGGCTCGTGGGCCACCCTTTGTGGTGGACTGTACCTGCACCCCCTTCCATGGGGGTCCCCTCTTGCACACACACAAGGTGATGGATCACCCACTTTAGGCCTGGTGGCTCATAGCCCACCCTTTGTGGTGGACTGTCCCCTGCGGTTGGCAGACCGGTGGTGGATGTGCGGGAGTTTCCGCTGGCGGGGTGTCCACTCTCTCCCTGAATGGGAGGACCTCCTGCCGTGATGTGGCCAGTCAATCTCCGATAAACCAAACCATTCATGCTTTCCAGGGGAGATGGGACATCTCCTCTGGAATGGGCTGACCTGCTCCTGTGCGAGAGCGCTGGCACATGTCAGCAGGGCAGAGGAACGGTGAGACAGTCAGCCCCATTCAGCAGGGCACACATATCGTGAGACAGCCCTACTCAGCCTGACACTTCCAATCGGAGACAGTTAGCTTCTATCGTCAGGGTGGAGGTGCCTTGAGGCAGCTTCTCTCGGAAGAGTGGAGGGACTGCGGTGATAGCCAGCACCTCTCAGCACGGAACAGTCACTGTGAGACAGCCAGCACCTCTCAGCAGGGTGCAGAACCTGTGAGAGAGCCAATACCTCTAGGCAGGGAGCAAACACAATGGGACAGTCAGCACCTCTCAGCAGGGTGCTAGCACTGTGAGACACTCAGCACCTCCCAGCAGTCTCTGTGAGACCCTCACCCTCTCTCAGCAGGGAACAGACACTATGAGGCAGTCAGCGCTTTTCAACAGGGTGCAGTCACTGTGAGACAGTCAGCTCCTCTCAGTAGGGTGCAGGAACTCAGAAACCATCAGCATCTCTTAGCCAACACTGTGAGACAGTCAGCGCCCCTCAGCAGGGTGCACGCACTGTGAGACTGCAGCCTCCCTCAGCAGGGTGCACGCACTGTGAGACTGCAGCCTCTCTCAGCAGGGTGCACGCACTGTGAGACTGCGAGCCTCTCTCAGCAGGGTGCACGCACTGTGAGACTGCAGCCTCCCTCAGCAGGGTGCACGCACTGTGAGACGGCAAGCCTCTCAGCAGGGTGCACGCACTGTGAGACTGCTGCCTCTCTCAGCAGGGTGCACGCACTGTGAGACTGCGAGCCTCTCAGCAGGGTGCACGCACTGTGAGACTGCGAGCCTCTCTCAGCAGGGTGCACGCACTGTAAGACAGAAACCGCCTCTCAGCAGGGTGCACGCACTGTGAGACTGCGAGCCTCTCTCAGCAGGGTGCACGCACTGTGAGACTGCTGCCTCTCTCAGCAGGGTGCACGCACTGTGGGACTGCGAGCCTCTCTCAGCAGGGTGCACGCACTGTGAGACTGTTGCCTCCCTCAGCAGGGTGCACGCACTGTGAGACTGCAGCCTCCCTCAGCAGGGTGCAAGCACTGTGAGACTGCTGCCTCTCTCAGCAGGGTGCACGCACTGTGAGACTGCAGCCTCCCTCAGCAGGGTGCACGCACTGTGAGACTGCAGCCTCCCTCAGCAGGGTGCACGCACTGTAAGACAGACACCGCCTCTCAGCAGGGTGCACGCACTGTGAGACTGCGAGCATCTCTCAGCAGGGTGCACGCACTGTGAGACTGCTGCCTCTCTCAGCAGGGTGCACGCACTGTGAGACTGCGAGCCTCTCTAAGCAGGGTGCACGCACTGTGAGACTGCTGCCTCTCTCAGCAGGGTGCACGCACTGTGAGACTGCAGCCTCCCTCAGCAGGGTGCACGCACTGTGAGACTGCAGCCTCCCTCAGCAGGGTGCACGCACTGTGAGACTGCAGCCTCCCTCAGCAGGGTGCACCCACTGTAAGACAGCCAGCACTTCTTAGCAGGGTGCACGCACTGTGAGACTGCGAGCCTCTCAGCAGGGTGCACGCACTGTGAGACTGCAAGCCTCTCTCAGCAGGGTGCACACACTGTGAGACTGCGAGCCTCTCAGCAGGGTGCACGCACTGTGAGACTGCTGCCTCTCTCAGCAGGGTGCACGCACTGTGAGACTGCAGCCTCTGTCAGCAGGGTGCACGCACTGTGAGACTGCAGCCTCTCTCAGCAGGGTGCACGCACTGTGAGACTGCAAGCCTCTCTCAGCAGGGTGCACGCACTGTGAGACTGCGAGCCTCTCAGCAGGGTGCACGCACTGTGAGACTGCAAGCCTCTCTCAGCAGGGTGCACACACTGTGAGACTGCGAGCCTCCCTCAGCAGGGTGCACTCACTGTGAGATTGCAGCCTCTCTCAGCAGGATGCACGCACTGTGAGACTGCAGCCTCTCTCAGCAGGGTGCACGCACTGTGAGATTGCAGCCTCTCTCAGCAGGATGCATGCACTGTGAGACTGCAGCCTCTCTCAGCAGGGTGCTGTGAGACTGCAGCCTCTCTCAGCAGGGTGCACGCACTGTGAGACTGCAAGCCTCTCTCAGCAGGGTGCACGCACTGTGAGACTACAGCCTCTCTCAGCAGGGTGCACGCACTGTGAGATTGCAGCCTCTCTCAGCAGGATGCACGCACTGTGAGACAGCAGCCTCTCTCAGCAGGGTGCACGCACTGTGAGATTGCAGCCTCTCTCAGCAGGATGCACGCACTGTGAGACTGCAGCCTCTCTCAGCAGGGTGCTGTGAGACTGCAGCCTCTCTCAGCAGGGTGCACGCACTGTGAGACTGCAAGCCTCTCTCAGCAGGGTGCACGCACTGTGAAACTGCAGCCTCCCTCAGCAGGGTGCACGCACTGTGAGATTGCAGCCTCTCTCAGCAGGGTGCACGCACTGTGAGACTGCTGCCTCTCTCAGCAGGGTGCACGCACTGTAAGACAGCCAGCACTTCTTAGCAGGGTGTAGACACTATGAGCCAGACAGACCCTTCCAGCAGCGTACTGGCAGTGTGAGACACCCTGTTCAACAGGGTGTGGATAGTGTGAGGCGGTCAGCTCTTAGCAGGGTGCAGGCTCTGTGTGTAAGAGGCTGGCCCTCTATGTAGTGTGCAAAGCTAGGCACAGTGTGCAGGGGGTCCAGGCAACTACACACTGGTTCACAGAGGTAAAAACTAGATCACCTAAAGCTCTAATTTTTGAGGTAGCTTGATCGAGCAGTTAGGCCAATCTTGGAGAAGTGCAAAGCATTTGTTGTACTCAAAGTATCAACCATGCAACTCACATACTCAAATGAATAACTCAAGACAAATTTATAGAAATACTTCAGATGTTTATGTAATTTCTAAGACCAAAATTATCAAAATTGGTTAAGTACTTTTTGAGATATGGATTTTTGAAGTTTAATAAAAATAGTCTTTTTGTGCTTAATTACACACCATAGGAATCAATGGAAAGTCACTTTTAAAAATACATAAAAAATCGTGCAATTGGTTTACCAAGTTCTTCTTTTGCAGGTTGCTCGAGGTCGTCGATGGGCACACTGTGCCAGCTGGAAAGGTTTGGGCGTCTCCCGGTTCCGATGGGAGCAGCGGTGAAAGGTCCCTGGAGCTGGTGCAAGGCCACTGGGGGGGACCACTTGGAAAAGGACTGCACAGGTGAGTTTAGAGGTGGTTCCTTGAGGTCCCCTTGGAATGTCGAGGTCGCAAGGGGTGAGGGACCCTCAGGGCACAGCAGGTTCTAGGTTGCAGGGCACGGGGTGACCAGGAGCAGAGTGAATCAGTGAGCCAGGAGCTGTGCGCAAAGATGCCCTCTGGAGCAGGAGGTAAGTTGGTTCAAGGGTCATTTGCAGGACAACGGGGGCACTCTGGTGGGAGTCTTGGGGTGTTCCTGAAGTCCCTTGGCTGAAGTTTCCTCCTGGTCCTTTTTCAGCCCCAGGCGGGCTGGTTTTCCTGGTGTCTGACGTTAGCTGACCAATACCCGGGGTGTTGGTATGGTTTTACCACTGGAGGGTGCAGTGCCACCAAGCTTAGCACACTTGCAGGGTTTCTCCTCGCAGTCATTGGTGTGTTCTTAAGTCCAGATGTGACTTCCGGCTCAGGAGTTAGGCTGGTCGGTGACATGACCCTCACTGGTTTGCTGGATTCTTCTTCTTGCAGAGTGGTACCTCCACTATGGAGGAAGTTATTGGGTGATTTTCGAAGCCTGGAGGTCCTCTGGGTTTCTTTAGCGTTTTTCCAGTTGTCCAGCAGCTCCTCAGCGGCAACCGTCGGGT
This sequence comes from Pleurodeles waltl, assembly GCF_031143425.1. Taxonomy (NCBI): domain Eukaryota; kingdom Metazoa; phylum Chordata; class Amphibia; order Caudata; family Salamandridae; genus Pleurodeles; species Pleurodeles waltl. The sequence continues at coordinate 20,106,894 of NC_090440.1, forward strand.
CCTGGGTGCAGCAGGCAGGGTTTGGCACCTTTCATTGTTGCAGCTGGTCCATAGTTCTTGTGCCTTGGATTTTCTTGGTGCTGGTCTTCTTTTTGTCCATAGAATCTGATTACCTGGTCTAGGGTGCCCACTAAATACCGCATTTAGTGGGCTTTTTAGGGGGAACATGGTAGTGCCCAATGGGACACCTACGTTGTGCGGCTACACCCACTACAGTGAAAATTTCCTTCCATCCAAGATGGAGGATATTGAAATGGAGTGTCCACCTCGCAGGCAACACCCTAGGGGTGGTGCATGCCAGGTGGATCCACTCCTCCTACTCTTTGTATAATTTCCCGCCTTTGCTCCAGCAGCAGGCCTGGGGGCTTGAGTTTCGGGGGAAGTAGCCCTTTGAAGCTCGTCACCAGGGCAGTGCATATTCCTGAGGGAGTGGGTGTTAGCTCCTCCACCCAGGAAGGACTTTGTTCTACAAACCAAAGAGCCATGGCTCTCCCCCAAGGTATGTCGTTTGGGTGTCTGAAGGTGGCAGGGTGATCAGGACCAGTCAGCCACCATGCCAGGGTAGTTAGCTTTTGCAGGGGGCACCTCTAAGGTGACCCCTGGGTACATTTAAGGATACATCAATCAATACCGGTACCAGTTTGGATTTATCATTCTGAGTTGTTTGATACCAAACAACCCAGGGTTCAGCGTGGCTATCATGTGGCTGGGAAACTCGTGTTGACCAGTGTCCAACACATGTATTAAAATGGCTGCTCTGATCACTAACTATGTCCCAGGTTTAGCAAGGACACAGTAGGGACATATTGCTCATGCAGCTATGCCCACACGTACAATATAGTGCACCCTGCCTTAGGGTGAAAGGACTGCCAGAGGGGTGATGTGCCTATATGGTGTGCAGTGTAGGGTGGACAGGGCACAGAGGCAGTGTGCTATGTCAAGTTTGTATTTTAGATTTGCACCAGTCCACTCAGCCTGCCACGGCAGTGCTGGGTGCATCTGGGTTCAGTGCCCTAGAGGGTGGCACAATCAGTGCTGTTGCCCTCAGGGGCCTACCCTTTGTACCCCATGCCCTGCATACCTAAGTACCATTTACTAGGGACTTATAGTGGCAGCTAAAGGTGTATCCAATTACTTTTACAATGTTTTAGGGAAAGAACACTGGCACTGGGAACCTGGTTAGCAGGATCTCAGTGCACTCCAGGCCAAGTTGCATCCACAAACCAGGCAAAAAGGGAGGGGGGGTACTGTAACAAAGTGCCAGTTTCCCACAGTGTGACACAGTCAGCTCTTCTCAGCAGGGTGCAGGCACTGTGACACAGTCAGCTCCTCTTGGCAGGGTGCAGGCACTGTGACACAGTCAGGGGTGCAGGTACTCTGACACAGTCAGCTCTTCTCGGCAGGGTGCAGGCACTGTGACACAGTCAGCTCCTCTCGGCAGGGTGCAGGCACTGTGACACAGTCAGGGGTGCAGGTACTCTGACACAGTCAGCTCTTATCGGCAGGGTGCAGGCACTGTGACACAGTCAGGGGTGCAGGTACTCTGACACAGTCAGCTCTTCTCGGCAGGGTGCAGGCACTGTGACACAGTCAGCTCCTCTCGGCAGGGTGCAGGCACTGTGACACAGTCAGGGGTGCAGGTACTCTGACACAGACAGCTCTTCTCGGCAGGGTGCAGGCACTGTGACACAGTCAGCTCCTCTCTGCAGCTCCTCTCGGCAGCATGCAAGCAATGTGACACTGTCAGCTCCTCTCGGCAGAGTGCAGGCACTATGACACAGTCAGCTCCACTCGGCAGGGTGCAGGCACTGTGACACAGTCAGCTCTTCTCGGCAGGGTGCAGGCACCGTGACACAGTCAGCTCCTCGTCAGCTCCTCTCGGCAGGGTGCAGGCACTGTGACACAGTCAGCTCCTCTCGGCAGGGTGCAGGCACCGTGACACAGTCAGCTCCTCTCGGCAGGGTGCAGGCACCGTGACACAGTCAGCTCCTCTCGGCAGGGTGCAGGCACCGTGACACAGTCAGGGGTGCAGGTACTCTGACACAGTCAGCTCTTCTCGGCAGGGTGCAGGCACTGTGACACAGTCAGGGGTGCAGGTACTCTGACACAGTCTGTCCTTCTCGGCAGGGTGCAGGCACTGTGACACAGTCAGCTCCTCTCGGCAGGGTGCAGGCACTGTGACACAGTCAGGGGTGCAGGTACTCTGACACAGTCAGCTCTTATCGGCAGGGTGCAGGCACTGTGACACAGTCAGCTCCTCTCTGCAGCTCCTCTTGGCAGCATGCAAGCACTGTGACACTGTCAGCTCCTCTCGGCAGAGTGCAGGCACTGTGACACAGTCAGCTCCTCTCAGCAGCTCCTCTCGGAAGGGTGCAGGCACTGTGACACAGTCAGCTCCTCTCGGCAGGGTGCAGGCACCGTGACACAGTCAGCTCCTCTCGGCAGGGTGCAGGCACTGTGACACAGTCAGCTCCTCTCGGCAGGGTGCAGGCACCGTGACACAGTCAGCTCCTCTCGGCAGGGTGCAGGCACTGTGACACAGTCAGCTCCTCGTCAGCTCCTCTCGGCAGGGTGCAGGCACCGTGACACAGTCAGCTCCTCTCGGCAGGGTGCAGGCCCCATGACACAGTCAGCTCCTCTCGGCAGGGTGCAGGCACTGTGACACAGTCAGCTCCTCTCGGCAGGGTGCAGGCACCGTGACACAGTCAGCTCCTCGTCAGCTCCTCTCGGCAGGGTGCAGGCACTGTGACACAGTCAGCTCCTCTCGGCAGGGTGCAGGCACCGTGACACAGTCAGCTCCTCGTCAGCTCCTCTCGGCAGGGTGCAGGCACCGTGACACAGTCAGCTCCTCTCGGCAGGGTGCAGGCCCCATGACACAGTCAGCTCTTCTCGGCAGGGTGCAGGCACTGTGACACAGTCAGCTCCTCTCGGCAGGGTGCAGGCACTGTGACACAGTCAGCTCGCAGGGCGTAGGTACCGTGATAGCCACTGCATGAAATCTTAAGCCACTGACGTACCTTTAAGTGTCATAGGACGGCACTGCATCATGTACTTCACACTGTGAACCAGAGGATGGCGCACCTGTCCCGTCTGCGTCATCACATAGGGAGACCCAGACTACTGGTTCACCTGCCCTTTGATACCTTTGCAAGTCACTCCCCAGGCCCCCATCCTCAGCCTACCCACCTGAACCTACCAAGCCGCTCGTGCCTCTGTCAGCTTCACGGTCTGGTAGAGACATACACTGCCCCCCCCACCCCCATGCACTGCGAACACCCCACCTGTTGTCACCCTGTTACTGTGGCTCACAGCCTCACTCACTGCTCACGTTGTCCTCTCCTCTCCTTCTCATCCTCTTGAAGGCTACAGTGGTTGGATTGAATCTCTGACTTTGCACAACTCGGGCAGGACATTGATCATAAACTGAGATATAACTTACATTTATGCTGTAATAGCCCTTGGACATGTTGTCTGTATGTACGGTACATGCACGTTATATGTGTATATGAAGAAATAACAAGAAAATGCAATAAAGAGATTCAAACAAAACAAATGAACCTGAGGATGACTTTGTGCCATAGGCTCCCTGCCCCCCCCCCCCTCTCTACTGCCCCCCACACTTTCGTGTTCTGTCCCCTGTGTTTAATTTGTAAATAAAAAGGTGCCGGTGCCCAAAGCTCTCCTCTGAAATACGCGGCTGCTGCAATTAAATGTGCGAGCACAGAATACTGAGGCAGCATAATCCTGAAGCCATCTCGGGCCTCTTCAATCCATTTACAGCCACTCCCTGCCCCTCCAGCTCACTCCTGCAGCTTTCTGCTTTTCCCCTTTGTGACGCTTTTTCGTTTTCTCTCCTTCCGTCTTTCCCATATGTGTATTTTCCTCGCACTAAGTGGTTGAACCCGAAAAATAAGTGCCGGCCCTCAAAAATAAATGCCGGCCCTCAAAAATAGGTGCCGGTGTCCCGAATAGGAAACCACTGGCTCAAATTAAGCACTGTCTGTCCTCATCTCCCACTAAGCCCGCTGCAGTGAGGAGCTCGCACGGTCTCTACACCAGCCTCTTGGTCGAGCCTGAGACACAGGTGGGGTCCTCTCGAACCAGAACGCGGAGGACCCCTGCGATACCCAAGCCCCAGTCTCAAGGACTGGACAGCAAGGACCCCGGCTGTTGTGCGTCCGTGGGGCTGACACTGTAATCACGGAGATCAGCAAGAGAGGCCCCTTGACCTGATACTGTTATCCTAGCGGTGGGCTGTTCTTAGACCCAGGGAACCCCTGGACCAAGAGATAGCCCCAACTCCCTGACCAATCCACCGCTTCAAAGCACTTGTCTGTATAAACGTCCGGGAACTTGTACCCAGGGGCGTAGCTTCACGGGGAGTGCTTGGGGTGTTGCATGCCCCTAATAAATGTATTTTCTGGCAAATAGTTGGGTACCGGTGCCTTCCGTCGGGTATGTCGAGGTATTCGTTGGATTTCACCAGGAATTTTTACATAAACACAGACCAAAACGTTCACTCCCTCCTTGAAAATCTTCAAAAATGTTGGTTATTTTATAAAATATTGTTTTCTCACACTTACTACCCTAGGTATTTTAACAAAATTCAGCAGTGTGATTGTTGGAAAATCTGAAGCCTCCCCGCATCCCTCTCACCCCCCCACCAAAGGGTTACTGACCAAGCTGCTCCCCTGCTTGTACCAAGGGAGTTTTAATTTTCCCCAGAGAATTAGTAGCACATGTTGGGGCGCACTGAAGCATCCTTCTATAGTTATTGGGGTCGATTAGGAGTTGACATATAACTACTTCACTCTTTAAGTGTATTTTAGCTTTAATTCCACTCTCTTCCTACTGTTTCTCATTGGCTTGTGTTTCAAAATTACACCATAACAAATTCGAAGTAGTCCCCCAGGGCACAATGCAAAGCCAAGAGCTAATGTTCTCTGATAAGCGCCCCAGGGGTACAATGCAAAGTATAGAGCTAGTGTTCTCTGATAAGCGCCCCCGGGGTACAATACAAAGTCATGAGCTAGTGTTCTCTGATAAACACCCCCGGGGTACATCTGGACGTTCATGTGAACTGAGCGCAACTCTCTGTGCCGCTGGGAGCTCTCCACTGTGCTGAACCCCCCAGGAGTGCATCGGCCCTTTGTGCCCTACCTGCAATCAGTGTCTGCTGGCACAGTGTTAGTGCAGTGGGCATGAACAATACATCCCTTCAGACCTGGCCCTGTCTGGGGATCTGCAACCTGGCTGGAGGGCCGCAGGGCACAACCCTCTGTCAGTGTGTGCTGGAGAGATCAGTGCTATGTTTTTACTGTTTGACCAGATTAAGGCCCAGATTTATGAGAGCCTAGTGCCGCCTTTGAGTCATTTAGGCGGTGCTAAGGTGGCCTTTTCCCCGCGCCATAGTTACAAAGTGGCACAATGCATGCATGGCACCACATTGTAACCCTTTGTGCTACAATATGCATATGCCAGGCACAATGTATGCAAAGGGGGGATGTTCCACCATTAGGGGGGTGGGGACAAAAAATGGTGCACAGAAATCCTAGCGATTTCTATGCATCATTTTTTTCGGCACTTTTAACACCTGCTCAGAGCAGCCGTAAAAAGGGGGCACACCGTTGTTACACTGGGCCCCTATGTACTGATCAGGGTTAGCCCCAAAATGTTGGTGCTAACCCTGAAGAGCCCATCAATAGCCTCAAAAATTATGAAACTATTGCCCCCTACCCTGCGCCTATCTTAGATACAGCGCGCACATGGTGGCGGTAGGGGGGCACTAAGGGGCACAAGGAATGTGGCGCTGCCCCGGGTGCAGCCACTTTCCTTAAATCTGTCCCTACGGTTTTACTGAAATGCTGTCCCTTTTTCCCAGAGAAATGGTCCTGCCTGGGCCTGGGCCTTTCATTCTGAGTCTCAACCTCCCAGGAGGGAGGCCTTGTCTGCTCGGGGTACCCCCAAAGAGGCTTGGACGCCCCTCTTTCCGTGCAGACCAGGACCCCACACCCTGGTCGGCAGGGGGCACGTGCCGTCTCCCCTGTGGCACTGCCAGGTATAAGTGCAAGGACCTGGGAAACATACAGGCACGAAGGTGAAGACATCACCACCAGCCAGAAACAGGCAGGTTAGGGGAGTGGTGTGGGTTTTTAGGGAGTCGCTCGTTGCTTCTGGGTGCAAATCTCGAGCTTAGCTAAACGGTAAATCTGCGATTTATGTAAATCCAGTGACTTTGAAACGAGTGGAAGGGCTGGGCCAGAGCAGGAGCAGGTCAGGCGGGTCTGACTCGCAGCTAGTTGTAGGTGGGGCTGGGACGGAGTCAGTCACAGCTCAGGCTGTTAGGCCTGTATCTACTGCATCTCAGTGGTGCTGGTAGGGCTCGGAAGAGTTACCCTCCTGTCGCTGCCTGACCTCGCCCCAGCCTTCCACACACCGGAAGGGCCATCAGGGCTGTGCGCAGTGCCTGCTTGGCAATCTGGCACTACCAGAAGGGCCCTCGAACGTGCCGGTGTGTGAGCCGCTCTTTCAGTCCTCAGAAATGATCAGCTACATGTCGTGCTTATATCCTGAGAAAGGGCGCTGGGGCCGGGGAAGGGTCAGTCACACACAAGACTCACACTGCGGACACCAGGGGAGTGAGGAAGAGTTACCTTCTGTCCAGACTGTGCCCTGCAAGGGGAGGGGTGGGGGCACTCTACGTTATGTCAGGCTTATACCTCGGAAAGGCCGGTGGAGCCGGGGCGGGGTAAGTTCCATGCCAGGCTGAAAACCTTTGAACCACCAGCCATGGCTCACATCCCAGGCCGGCTGCGATCGGACAGAATCAGTCACATTTCATGCTTCGATCTTCACAAGACCAGGACGGATGTTTGGGGGATAGTTAGCGAGGCCAGAAAATATCAAAATATTACCGGACAAGCGTCAGTCTTTTCTAGTACACCCCCCAAAACAGTCCACTGTCACTCAAGGTTGTGCCCTCCTCCAAACGCGGGTTGCCCACAGCCACTTAATCTGAAGCAGGGCCCCTCAGAGAGGCACTAGCCGAAAAGTCATATGCTTCCAGCAAGTTTATTAATACTCCAGTTTATCATTCAAGAATGCTCCTTCAGGAGTAAATTTTACCCATTTATACCTTATGTGCCCGTTAACTAACAATTCACCACAGGCATCCAGCCAACACGTTTCGCTCTTCACAAAGAGGGCTTCTTCAGGGCTACTGAGAGCTGTAATTGGTTTACTAAAAACTATGAGTCCTCGTCTTCAAAATGAAGTGTACACGAGTGAGCACACATTAGCAACTTTTTAGATCACAACAAGCGTTCGGGGACTGGAATATGTGTGAAGGCGCATAGGCACTTTATACTAACTAATAGGACTTATAGTTTTTAGTAAACCAATTACAGGTATGATTAGCCCTGAAGAAGTCCTCTTTGTGAAGAGCGAAACACGTTGGCTTTATGTCTGTGATGAATTGTCAGTGAATGGGCCTTAACGTTTCAGTGGAAACAATTTACTTCTGAAGGAGCATTCTTGAATGATAAATTGTAGAATTATAAATAAACTTGCTTGAAGCAGCGCCTCGAGACCCTTGGGGTGATATGCAGCGCGGTTGATGGATGGAAGCATATGCCTTTCTCAGTTGGTGCCTCTCTCTGGAGTCCTGTTTTTAAGGCCAGAGCAAGGTTTGTATGTCTGAAAGTCATTAGGGTTGGGGAAGGGTCAGTTGTGGCTTAGGCCTACATTTCTAGCAGCTACCTGTCAGTCCTAAACTTCTGAAAGTCCAGTGGCAGCTCACACGTCACCCCTGAAGGTCAATCAAACTAGGCCACAGTCGTTTTCATGGCAGGTTAAAGACCCGACAGGCCCGTAGAGCCGGGGCAGAGCCAGTTACAGGTCACCTTAGATCCTAGAAAGTTCAGTGGCGCTGGAAATAGTTAATGTTTGTCTTTGAAAGAGTGTGGGGGCGGGAAGCTGGAGGAGTCCGTTCTATGCACGGCTAATAAGTGAACTATTTAATCACTTCCTTCCAGAGGCCCACCTAGACCTGCCGGGAACTTTCCTGATCTCCCCAAAGGCCCAGGTGGAGTTCCACATCTTTCACGCCACATATACCGCATAACTTTGATGCCACACACCGCGCACATCCTTCTTGTCACATACACCACACATCCTTCACGCCACACACCACACATCTGCTCCTCGCTCGCACAAACGAGCCGACCCAGCGAAGCAGAGAGCGCCGGGGAAAAGCGCGCAGAAGCGCCTGACCCATTTAGAGACTTCAAGAGCACTGCAGGCAATTAAGGGACGGGCGCCTTCAGAAAGTCAGACCTCTAGGAGCATGCTGGGAAGGGTTGGGGTGCCCAGGAGAGACTTCCAAGGCCAGCCCACCTCACGTGCAGGAGAGAGACCAGGCCCAAGGCTCCGTGCGCAGCTGTGCCCTGGCTGAGCTGGAGACACTCACCCAAGAGACAGCTGTCTGCACTGGCACGCGATGAGTGAGAGCTGGGTGACTGTCTCAAGCTGTCTGCACCCTGCTGAGAGGGGCTGACTGTCTCACACTGTCTGTACTCTGCTGAAAGAAGCAGTCTGTCTCACAGTGCATGCACCCTGCTGAGAGAGGCTGACTGTCTCACAGAGCCTGCACCCTGCTGAGAGGGGCTGCAGTCTCACAGTGCATGCACCCTGCTGAGAGAGGCTGACTGTCTCACAGAGCCTGCACCCTGCTGAGAGGGGCTGCCTGTTTCACAGTGCCTGCTTCCTGCTGAGAGAGGCTGCCTGTCGCACAGTACCTGCTTCCTGCTGAGAGGAGCTGACTGTCTCACACTGTCTGTACTCTGCTGAAAGAAGCAGTCTGTCTCACAGTGCATGCACCCTGCTGAGAGAGGCTGACTGTCTCACAGAGCCTGCTTCCTGCTGAGAGAGGCTGCCTGTCGCACAGTGTCTGCTTCCTCTTGAGAGGGGCTGCCTGTTTCACAGTGCCTGCTTCCTGCTGAGAGAGGCTGCCTGTTTCACAGTGCCTGCTTCCTGCTGAGAGAGGCTGCCTGTCGCACAGTACCTGCTTCCTGCTGAGAGGAGCTGACTGTCTCACACTGTCTGTACTCTGCTGAAAGAAGCAGTCTGTCTCACAGTGCATGCACCCTGCTGAGAGAGGCTGACTGTCTCACAGAGCCTGCTTCCTGCTGAGAGAGGCTGCCTGTCGCACAGTGTCTGCTTCCTCTTGAGAGGAGCTGCCTGTTTCACAGTGCCTGCTTCCTGCTAAGAGATGCTGCCTGTCTCACAGTGCCTGCTTCCTGCTGAGAGGAGCTGCCTGTTTCACAGTGCCTGCTTCCTGCTGAAAGATGCTGCCTGTCTCACACTCATCCAGAATGACCGTTGCTTTTGCTTTAATGAGCTCTCGATTGGAATATTGTGATAATCTTTCAGCAGGGTCACCTGAACAAACTATTCAGAAACGTCCGGTTGTTCAGAACGCGGGGGTTGGGCTTGTTTACAACTCCCCAGGTGTCCATGGACCTCAGCAGCCCTAAGCACCCTTCACTGGCTTTCAGTCCACAAGAGACTCTGGTTATCGATCATTTTGCTCACTTTTAGAGCGTATACATCTATGGGACTTACTTATTTAAGGGCGAGATTGACACTTTATGTACCTTCGAGATCTTCCAGATACTCTGCGCAAATGTTCTTAAGCCGCCATCTTTTAGACTAAAAACACGAGATGAAAAACCCTTTTTGGTCCTGGAACTAAGGCCTGGGACCTGCTCCCCCAGTATCTAAGGTTTATTGAATCAGAAAAACTGTTTAAAAAACAGCTAAAGACGGATTTTTTGGCAACAGATACTCTCTGATACTCTTCGATTCTTTGAACAATAGTCTTTCAGAGCTCCTTCTCTTCTCAATTGGGTCAAATCTATCTGCATAGCGCCGAGATGCTTCCGTGGGAGTGGCAGTGCGCTCCGTTCATTCATTCATTCATTCATTCAGCGCTTGCACCCTGATGGAAGGACTACCTGTATCACAGTGCCTGCACTCTGACTGTTTAAGGAGCTGCCTTTTATCAGAGTGCCTGCTCCCTTCTGAGAGATGCTGCCTGTCTCACAGTGCCTGCTCCCTGCTGGAAGGAGCTGCCTGTCTCACAGTGCCTGCTCCCTGCTGGAAGGAGCTGCCTGTCTCACAGTGCCTGCTCCCTGCTGGAAGGAGCTGCCTTTTATCACAGTGCCTGCTCCCTTCTGAGAGATGCTGCCTGTCTCACAGTGCCTGCTCCCTACTGAGAGAGGCTGTCTGTCTCACAATGTCTGCACTCTGCTGAAAGACACAGGGGGTCATTCTAACCCTGGCGGTAAAAACCGCCAGGGCGAATGACCGCGGTAGCACCGCCAACAGGCTGGCGGTGCACCGCTGGGCATTCTGACCGCGGCGGTTCTGCCGCGGTCAGTAGCGGGAAACCGACGGTCTCCCGCCGGTTTCCCGCTGCCCTGCAGAATCCCCCATGGCGGCGGAGCGCGCTCCGCCGCCATGGGGATTCTGACACCCCCTACCGCCATCCTGTTCCTGGCGGGTCTCCCGCCAGGAACAGGATGGCGGTAGGGGGTGCCGCGGGGCCCCTGGGGGCCCCTGCAGTGCCCATGCCAATGGCATGGGCACTGCAGGGGCCCCCGTAAGCGGGCCCCAAAAGGAATTTCAGTGTCTGCTTTGCAGACACTGAAAATCGCGACGGGTGCTACTGCACCCGTCGCACTCCAGCAACTCCGCCGGCTCCATTCGGAGCCGGCTTCATTGTTGCTGGGTCTTTCCCGCTGTGCTGGCGGGCGGCCTTTTGGCGGTCGCCCGCCAGCACAGCGGGAAAGCCAGAATGGCCGCCGCGGTCTTGTGACCGCGGTGCGGTCATTTGGCGGTAACCGCATGGCGGGCGGCGACCGCCGCCCGCCGTGGTTAGAATCACCGCCACAGTCTATCTCACAGTGCCTGCTCCCTTCTGAGAGAGGCTGACTGTCTCACAGTGCCTGCATCCTGATGAGAGATGCTGCCTGTCTCACAGTGCCTGCTTCCTGCTGAGAGAGACTGACTGTCTCACAGTGCCTGAACCCTGCTAGAAGGAGCTGCCTGTCTCACAGTGCCTGCTTCCTGCTGAGAGAGGCTCACTGTCTCACTGTGTATGAACTCTGCTGAAAGAAGCTGCCTGTCTCACAGTGCCTGCACCGTGCTGGAAGGAGCTGCCTGTCTCACAGTGCACCCTGCTGGAAGGAGCTGCCTGTCTCACAGTGCACCCTGCTGGAAGGAGCTGCCTGTCTCACAGTGCCTGCTCCCTGCTAAGAGAGGCGGACTGTCTCACAGTGCCTGCACCCTGATGGAAGGAGCTACCTGTCTCACAGTGCCTGCTCCCTTCTGAGAGAGGCTGACTGTCTCACAGTACTGCATCCTGATGAGAGATGCTGCCTGTCTCACAGTGCCTGCTTCCTGCTGAGAGAGACTGACTGTCTCACAGTGCCTGCACCCTGCTAGAAGGAGCTGCCTGTCTCACAGTGCCTGCTTCCTGCTGAGAGAGGCTCACTGTCTCACTGTGTATGAACTCTGCTGAAAGAAGCTGCCTGTCTCACAGTGCCTGCACCGTGCTGGAAGGAGCTGCCTGTCTCACAGTTCACCCTGCTGGAAGGAGCTGCCTGTCTCACAGTGCACCCTGCTGGAAGGAGCTGCCTGTCTCACAGTGCCTGCTCCCTGCTAAGAGAGGTGACTGTCTCACAGTGCCTGCACCCTGATGGAAGGAGCTACCTGTCTCACAGTGCCTGCTCCCTTCTGAGAGAGGCTGACTGTCTCACAGTGCCTGCACCCTCCTGACAGAAGCTACCTGTCTCACAGTGCCTGCTCCCTACTGAGAGAGGCTGTCTATCTCACAATGTCTGCACTCTGCTGGAAGGAGCTGCCTGTCTCACAGTGCCTGCTTCCTGCTGAGAGAGGCTGACTGTCTCACTGTGTATGAACTCTGCTGAAAGAAGCTGCCTGTCTCACAGTGCCTGCACCGTGCTGGAAGGAGCTGCCTGTCTCACAGTGCACCCTGCTGGAAGGAGCTGCCTGTCTCACAGTGCCTGCTCCCTGCTAAGAGAGGCTGACTGTCTCACAGTGCCTGCACCCTGATGGAAGGAGCTACCTGTCTCACAGTGCCTGCTCCCTTCTGAGAGAGGCTGACTGTCTCACAGTGCCTGCACCCTCCTGACAGAAGCTACCTGTCTCACAGTGCCTGCTCCCTACTGAGAGAGGCTGTCTGTCTCATAATGTCTGCACTCTGCTGAAAGACACAGTCTATCTCACAGTGCCTGCTCCCTTCTGGGAGAGGCTGACTGTCTCACAGTGCCTGCATCCTGCTGAGAGATGCTGCCTGTCTCACAGTGCCTGCTTCCTGCTGAGAGAGGCTGACTGTCTCACAGTGCCTGCACCCTGCTAGAAGGAGCTGCCTGTCTCACAGTGCCTGCTTCCTGCTGAGAGAGGCTGACTGTCTCACTGTGTATGAACTCTGCTGAAAGGAGCTGCCTGTCTCACAGTGCACCCTGCTGGAAGGAGCTGCCTGTCTCACAGTGCACCCTGCTGGAAGGAGCTGCCTGTCTCACAGTGCCTGCTCGCTGCTAAGAGAGGCTGACTGTCTCACAGTGCCTGCACCCTGATGGAAGGAGCTACCTGTCTCACAGTGCCTGCTCCCTTCTGAGAGAGGCTGACTGTCTCACAGTGCCTGCACCCTCCTGACAGAAGCTACCTGTCTCACAGTGCCTGCTCCCTCCTGAGAGAGGCTGTCTGTCTCACAATGTCTGCACTCTGCTGAAAGACACAGTCTATCTCACAGTGCCTGCTCCCTTCTGAGAGAGGCTGACTGTCTCCCAGTGCCTGCATCCTGCTGAGAGATGCTGCCTGTCTCACAGTGCCTGCTTCCTGCTGAGAGAGGCTGACTGTCTCACAGTGCCTGCACCCTGCTGGAAGGAGCTGCCTGTCTCACACTGCCTGCTTCCTGCTGAGAGAGGCTGACTGTCTCACTGTGTATGAACTCTGCTGAAAGAAGCTGCCTGTCTCACAGTGCCTGCACCGTGCTGGAAGGAGCTGCCTGTCTCACAGTGCACCCTGCTGGAAGGAGCTGCCTGTCTCACAGTGCACCCTGCTGGAAGGAGCTGCCTGTCTCACAGTGCCTGCTCCCTGCTAAGAGAGGCTGACTGTCTCACAGTGCCTGCACCCTGATGGAAGGAGCTACCTGTCTCACAGTGCCTGCTCCCTTCTGAGAGAGGCTGACTGTCTCACAGTGCCTGCACCCTCCTGACAGAAGCTACCTGTCTCACAGTGCCTGCTCCCTACTGAGAGAGGCTGTCTGTCTCACAATGTCTGCACTCTGCTGAAAGACACAGTCTATCTCACAGTGCCTGCTCCCTTCTGAGAGAGGCTGACTGTCTCACAGTGCCTGCATCCTGCTGAGAGATGCTGCCTGTCTCACAGTGCCTGCTTCCTGCTGAGAGAGGCTGACTGTCTCACAGTGCCTGCACCCTGCTGGAAGGAGCTGCCTGTCTCACAGTGCCTGCTTCCTGCTGAGAGAGGCTGACTGTCTCACTGTGTATGAACTCTGCTGAAAGAAGCTGCCTGTCTCACAGTGCCTGCACCGTGCTGGAAGGAGCTGCCTGTCTCACAGTGCACCCTGCTGGAAGGAGCTGCCTGTCTCACAGTGCCTGCTCCCTGCTAAGAGAGGCTGACTGTCTCACAGTGCCTGCACCCTGATGGAAGGAGCTACCTGTCTCACAGTGCCTGCTCCCTTCTGAGAGAGGCTGACTGTCTCACAGTGCCTGCATCCTGATGAGAGATGCTGCCTGTCTCACAGTGCCTGCTTCCTGCTGAGAGAGACTGACTGTCTCACAGTGCCTGCACCCTGCTAGAAGGAGCTGCCTGTCTCACAGTGCCTGCTTCCTGCTGAGAGAGGCTCACTGTCTCACTGTGTATGAACTCTGCTGAAAGAAGCTGCCTGTCTCACAGTGCCTGCACCGTGCTGGAAGGAGCTGCCTGTCTCACAGTGCACCCTGCTGGAAGGAGCTGCCTGTCTCACAGTGCACCCTGCTGGAAGGAGCTGCCTGTCTCACAGTGCCTGCTCCCTGCTAAGAGAGGCTGACTGTCTCACAGTGCCTGCACCCTGATGGAAGGAGCTACCTGTCTCACAGTGCCTGCTCCCTTCTGAGAGAGGCTGACTGTCTCACAGTGCCTGCACCCTCCTGACAGAAGCTACCTGTCTCACAGTGCCTGCTCCCTACTGAGAGAGGCTGTCTATCTCACAATGTCTGCACTCTGCTGGAAGGAGCTGCCTGTCTCACAGTGCCTGCTTCCTGCTGAGAGAGGCTGACTGTCTCACTGTGTATGAACTCTGCTGAAAGAAGCTGCCTGTCTCACAGTGCCTGCACCGTGCTGGAAGGAGCTGCCTGTCTCACAGTGCACCCTGCTGGAAGGAGCTGCCTGTCTCACAGTGCCTGCTCCCTGCTAAGAGAGGCTGACTGTATCACAGTGCCTGCACCCTGATGGAAGGAGCTACCTGTCTCACAGTGCCTGCTCCCTTCTGAGAGAGGCTGACTGTCTCACAGTGCCTGCACCCTCCTGACAGAAGCTACCTGTCTCACAGTGCCTGCTCCCTACTGAGAGAGGCTGTCTGTCTCACAATGTCTGCACTCTGCTGAAAGACACAGTCTATCTCACAGTGCCTGCTCCCTTCTGGGAGAGGCTGACTGTCTCACAGTGCCTGCATCCTGCTGAGAGATGCTGCCTGTCTCACAGTGCCTGCTTCCTGCTGAGAGAGGCTGACTGTCTCACAGTGCCTGCACCCTGCTAGAAGGAGCTGCCTGTCTCACAGTGCCTGCTTCCTGCTGAGAGAGGCTGACTGTCTCACTGTGTATGAACTCTGCTGAAAGGAGCTGCCTGTCTCACAGTGCACCCTGCTGGAAGGAGCTGCCTGTCTCACAGTGCACCCTGCTGGAAGGAGCTGCCTGTCTCACAGTGCCTGCTCCCTGCTAAGAGAGGCTGACTGTCTCACAGTGCCTGCACCCTGATGGAAGGAGCTACCTGTCTCACAGTGCCTGCTCCCTTCTGAGAGAGGCTGACTGTCTCACAGTGCCTGCACCCTCCTGACAGAAGCTACCTGTCTCACAGTGCCTGCTCCCTCCTGAGAGAGGCTGTCTGTCTCACAATGTCTGCACTCTGCTGAAAGACACAGTCTATCTCACAGTGCCTGCTCCCTTCTGAGAGAGGCTGACTGTCTCACAGTGCCTGCATCCTGCTGAGAGATGCTGCCTGTCTCACAGTGCCTGCTTCCTGCTGAGAGAGGCTGACTGTCTCACAGTGCCTGCACCCTGCTGGAAGGAGCTGCCTGTCTCACAGTGCCTGCTTCCTGCTGAGAGAGGCTGACTGTCTCACTGTGTATGAACTCTGCTGAAAGAAGCTGCCTGTCTCACAGTGCCTGCACCGTGCTGGAAGGAGCTGCCTGTCTCACAGTGCACCCTGCTGGAAGGAGCTGCCTGTCTCACAGTGCACCCTGCTGGAAGGAGCTGCCTGTCTCACAGTACCTGCTCCCTGCTAAGAGAGGCTGACTGTCTCACAGTGCCTGCACCCTGATGGAAGGAGCTACCTGTCTCACAGTGCCTGCTCCCTTCTGAGAGAGGCTGACTGTCTCACAGTGCCTGCACCCTCCTGAGAGAAGCTACCTGTCTCACAGTGCCTGCTCCCTACTGAGAGAGGCTGTCTGTCTCACAATGTCTGCACTCTGCTGAAAGACAGAGTCTATCTCACAGTGCCTGCTCCCTTCTGAGAGAGGCTGACTGTCTCACAGTGCCTGCATCCTTCTGAGAGATGCTGCCTGTCTCACAGTGCCTGCTTCCTGCTGAGAGAGGCTGACTGTCTCACAGTGCCTGCACCCTGCTAGAAGGAGCTGCCTGTCTCACAGTGCCTGCTTCCTGCTGAGAGAGGCTGACTGTCTCACTGTGTATGAACTCTGCTGAAAGGAGCTGCCTGTCTCACAGTGCACCCTGCTGGAAGGAGCTGCCTGTCGAGCTGCCTGTCTCACAGTGCACCCTGCTGGAAGGAGCTGCCTGTCTCACAGTGCCTGCTCCCTGCTAAGAGAGGCTGACTGTCTCACAGTGCCTGCACCCTGATGGAAGGAGCTACCTGTCTCACAGTGCCTGCTCCCTTCTGAGAGAGGCTGACTGTCTCACAGTGCCTGCACCCTCCTGACAGAAGCTACCTGTCTCACAGTGCCTGCTCCCTCCTGAGAGAGGCTGTCTGTCTCACAATGTCTGCACTCTGCTGAAAGACACAGTCTATCTCACAGTGCCTGCTCCCTTCTGAGAGAGGCTGACTGTCTCACAGTGCCTGCATCCTGCTGAGAGATGCTGCCTGTCTCACAGTACCTGCTTCCTGCTGAGAGAGGCTGACTGTCTCACAGTGCCTGCACCCTGCTGGAAGGAGCTGCCTGTCTCACAGTGCCTGCTTCCTGCTGAGAGAGGCTGACTGTCTCACTGTGTATGAACTCTGCTGAAAGAAGCTGCCTGTCTCACAGTGCCTGCACCGTGCTGGAAGGAGCTGCCTGTCTCACAGTGCACCCTGCTGGAAGGAGCTGCCTGTCTCACAGTGCACCCTGCTGGAAGGAGCTGCCTGTCTCACAGTACCTGCTCCCTGCTAAGAGAGGCTGACTGTCTCACAGTGCCTGCACCCTGATGGAAGGAGCTACCTGTCTCACAGTGCCTGCTCCCTTCTGAGAGAGGCTGACTGTCTCACAGTGCCTGCACCCTCCTGACAGAAGCTACCTGTCTCACAGTGCCTGCTCCCTACTGAGAGAGGCTGTCTGTCTCACAATGTCTGCACTCTGCTGAAAGACAGAGTCTATCTCACAGTGCCTGCTCCCTTCTGAGAGAGGCTGACTGTCTCACAGTGCCTGCATCCTTCTGAGAGATGCTGCCTGTCTCACAGTGCCTGCTTACTGCTGAGAGAGGCTGACTGTCTCACTGTGTATGAACTCTGCTGAAAGAAGCTGCCTGTCTCACAGTGCCTGCACCGTGCTGGAAGGAGCTGCCTGTCTCACAGTGCACCCTGCTGGAAGGAGCTGCCTGTCTCACAGTGCACCCTGCTGGAAGGAGCTGCCTGTCTCACAGTGCCTGCTCCCTGATGGAAGGAGCTACCTGTCTCACAGTGCCTGCACCCTCCTGACAGAAGCTACCTGTCTCACAGTGCCTGCTCCCTACTGAGAGAGGCTGTCTGTCTCACAATGTCTGCACTCTGCTGAAAGACACAGTCTATCTCACAGTGCCTGCTCCCTTCTGAGAGAGGCTGACTGTCTCACAGTGCCTGCATCCTGCTGAGAGATGCTGCCTGTCTCACAGTGCCTGCTTCCTGCTGAGAGAGGCTGACTGTCTCACAGTGCCTGCACCCTGCTAGAAGGAGCTGCCTGTCTCACAGTGCCTGCTTCCTGCTGAGAGAGGCTGACGGTCTCACTGTGTATGAACTCTGCTGAAAGAAGCTGCCTGTCTCACAGTGCCTGCACCGTGCTGGAAGGAGCTGCCTGTCTCACAGTGCACCCTGCTAGAAGGAGCTGCCTGTCTCACAGTGCACCCTGCTGGAAGGAGCTGTCTGTCTCACAGTGCCTGCTCCCTGCCAAGAGAGGCTGACTGTCTCACAGTGCCTGCACCCTGATGGAAGGAGCTACCTGTCTCACAGTGCCTGCTCCCTTCTGAGAGAGGCTGACTGTCTCACAGTGCC
Source organism: Pleurodeles waltl (assembly GCF_031143425.1). Taxonomy (NCBI): domain Eukaryota; kingdom Metazoa; phylum Chordata; class Amphibia; order Caudata; family Salamandridae; genus Pleurodeles; species Pleurodeles waltl. The sequence continues at coordinate 20,124,651 of NC_090440.1, forward strand.
TGCACCCTCCTGACAGAAGCTACCTGTCTCACAGTGCCTGCTCCCTACTGAGAGAGGCTGTCTGTCTCAAAATGTCTGCAGTCTGCTGAAAGACACAGTCTATCTCACAGTGCCTGCTCCCTTCTGAGAGAGGCTGACTGCCTCACAGTGCCTGCATCCTGCTGAGAGATGCTGCCTGTCTCACAGTGCCTGGTTCCTGCTGAGAGAGGCTGACTGTCTCACAGTGCCTGCACCCTGCTGGAAGGAGCTGCCTGTCTCACAGTGCCTGCTTCCTGCTGAGAGAGGCTGACTGTCTCACTGTGTATGAACTCTGCTGAAAGAATCTGCCTGTCTCACAGTGCCTGCACCGTGCTGGAAGGAGCTGCCTGTCTCACAGTGCACCCTGCTGGAAGGAGCTGCCTGTCTCACAGTGCCTGCTCCCTGCTAAGAGAGGCTGACTGTCTCACAGTGCCTGCACCCTGATGGAAGGAGCTACCTGTCTCACAGTGCCTGCTCCCTTCTGAGAGAGGCTGACTGTCTCACAGTGCCTGCATCCTGCTGAGAGATGCTGCCTGTCTCACAGTGCCTGCTTCCTGCTGAGAGAGCCTGACTGTCTCACTGTGTCTGCACTCTGCTAAAAGAAGCAGTCTGACTCACAGTGCCTGCACCCTGCTGGAAGGAGCTGCCTGTCTCACAGTGCCTGCTCCGTGCTGAGAGAGGCTGACTGTCTCACAGTGCCTGCACCCTGCTGGAAGGAGCTGCCTGTCTCACAGTGTCTGAACTCTGCTGAAAGAAGCTGCCTGTCTCACAGTGCCTGTACCCTGCTGGAAGGAGCTGCCTGTCTCACAGTGCCTACTCCGCTGAGAGAGGCTGACTGTCTCACAGTGCCTGCACCCTGCTGGAAGGAGCTGCCTGTCTCACAGTGCCTGTAGCCTGCTGGAAGGAGCTGCCTGTCTCACAGTGCCTGCACCCTGCTGGAAGGAGCTGCCTGCCTCACAGTGCCTGCTCCGTGCTGAGAGAGGCTGACTGTCTCACAGTGCCTGTAGCCTGCTGGAAGGAGCTGCCTGTCTCACAGTGCCTGCTCCGTGCTGAGAGAGGCTGACTGTCTCACAGTGCCTGCTTCCTGCTGAGAGAGGCTGCCTGTCTCACAGTGCCTGCTTCCTGCTGAGAGAGGCTGCCTGTCTCACAGTGCCTGTACCCTGCTGGAAGGAGCTGCCTGTCTCACAGTGCCTGTAGCCTGCTTGAAGGGGCTACCTGTCTCCCAGTGCCTGCTCCGCTGAGAGAGGCTGACTGTCTCACAGTGTCTGCACTCTGCTAAAAGAAGCAGTCTGACTCACAGTGCCTGCACCCTGCTGGAAGGAGCTGCCTGTCTCACAGTGCCTGCTCCGTGCTGAGAGAGGCTGACTGTCTCACAGTGCCTGCACCCTGCTGGAAGGAGCTGCCTGTCTCACAGTGTCTGAACTCTGCTGAAAGAAGCTGCCTGTCTCACAGTGCCTGTACCCTGCTGGAAGGAGCTGCCTGTCTCACAGTGCCTACTCCGCTGAGAGAGGCTGACTGTCTCACAGTGCCTGCACCCTGCTGGAAGGAGCTGCCTGTCTCACAGTGCCTGTAGCCTGCTGGAAGGAGCTGCCTGTCTCACAGTGCCTGCACCCTGCTGGAAGGAGCTGCCTGCCTCACAGTGCCTGCTCCGTGCTGAGAGAGGCTGACTGTCTCACAGTGCCTGTAGCCTGCTGGAAGGAGCTGCCTGTCTCACAGTGCCTGCTCCGTGCTGAGAGAGGCTGACTGTCTCACAGTGCCTGCTTCCTGCTGAGAGAGGCTGCCTGTCTCACAGTGCCTGCTTCCTGCTGAGAGAGGCTGCCTGTCTCACAGTGCCTGTACCCTGCTGGAAGGAGCTGCCTGTCTCACAGTGCCTGTAGCCTGCTTGAAGGGGCTACCTGTCTCCCTGTGCCTGCTCCGCTGAGAGAGGCTGACTGTCTCACAGTTCCTTCACCCTGCTGGAAGGAGCTGCCTGTCTCACAGTGCCTGCACCCTGCTGGAAGGGGCTACCTGTCTCACAGTGCCTGCTCCGTGCTGAGAGAGGCTTACTGTCTCACAGTGCCCCTGCACCCTGCTGGAAGGGGCTACCTGTCTCACAGTGCCTGCTCCGTGCTGAGAGAGGCTGACTGTCTCTCAGTGCCTGCACCCTGCTGGAAGGGACTGCCTGTCTCACAGTGCCTGCACCCTGCTGGAAGGAGCTGCCTGTCTCACAGTGCCTGCTCCGTGCTGAGGGAGGCTGACTGTCTCACAATGCCTGCACCCTGCTTTAAGGAGCTGCCTGTCTGACAGTGCCTGTAGCCTGCTGGAAGGGGCTACCTGTCTCACAGTGCCTGCACCCTGCTGGAAGGAGCTGCCTGTCTCACAGTGCCTGCTCCGTGCTGAGAGAGGCTGACTGTCTCACAGTGCCTGTAGCCTGCTGGAAGGAGCTGCCTGTCTCACAGTGCCTGCTCCGTGCTGAGAGAGGCTGACTGTCTCACAGTGCCTGCTTCCTGCTGAGAGAGGCTGCCTGTCTCACAGTGCCTGCTTCCTGCTGAGAGAGGCTGCCTGTCTCACAGTGCCTGTACCCTGCTGGAAGGAGCTGCCTGTCTCACAGTGCCTGTAGCCTGCTGGAAGGAGCTGCCTGTCTCACAGTGCCTGCACCCTGCTGGAAGGAGCTGCCTGTCTCACAGTTCCTGCTCCGTTCTGAGAGAGGCTGACTGTCTCACAGTGCCTGTAGCCTGCTGGAAGGAGCTGCCTGTCTCACAGTGCCTGATCCGCTGAGAGAGGCTGACTGTCTCACAGTGCCTGCACCCTGCTGGAAGGAGCTGACTGTCTCACAGTGCCTGCTCCGCTGAGAGAGGCTGACTGTCTCACAGTGCCTGCACCCTGCTGGAAGGAGCTGCCTGTCTCACAGTGCCTGTAGCCTGCTGGAAGGGGCTACCTGTCTCACAGTGCCTGCTCCGTGCTGAGAGAGGCTGACTGTCTCACAGTGCCTGCACCCTGCTGGAAGGGGCTATCTGTCTCACAGTGCCTGCTCCGTGCTGAGAGAGGCTGACTGTCTCACAGTGCCTGCACCCTGCTGGAAGGGGCTGCCTGTCTCACAGTGCCTGCACCCTGCTGGAAGGAGCTGCCTGTCTCACAGTGCCTGCTCTGTGCTGAGGGAGGCTGACTGTCTCACAGTGCCTGCACCCTGATGGAAGGAGCTACCTGTCTCACAGTGCCTGCTCCCTTCTGAGAGAGGCTGACTGTCTCACAGTGCCTGCACCCTGCTTTAAGGAGCTGATGTAGATTGTGGCGGATGGGGTTACGGATGGGGGCGACGGATATCTTGCCCCCCTTATTATGATTCCATTATGTCCCACGCATCACAATATGGCGGACGGGATATCAGTCACGTTTGTAATGGAGTAACCCGTCTGCCAAACGCTAAATCAGGCCGTTAGTCTTTCACAGGAGCTCTGTGGCACTGAAAGCCCTCTTTGGGACTCTGGTGGGGTCCCTTGTTCATTTCAAGTGGTGGATTTAGGTAGCAGAAAGAACAATTTAAGAGAGTGGCACAAGATAATTCAGAAATTGTACTCTTTTGAGATAAAAAACAGTGAATATCTGGTGGAGAGAACCAGGGCCGTAGCTCGGTCAGTATGATTGGGGAGGGGGAGGGGGGCCGTATAGGGGGGTGCTTCTGATTTTCCAGCAATCAGGCTGGCATATAATATTTAAATACATTTTCAACAAACTGGGCACAAAGCAGGGGCCTAAGGGGTGGTGGACAGGGAGGGGAGTGCGGTTTGGTAGGAGTACTTAGAGCGAAAATACAATATTCTGTAAAATAGCCAATATTTTTGAGGACTTCCGCATAGCGTGTGTGTAAAAATTCCTGCTGAAATTCGACTGACATCTCACAATAAACCCAACTATTTATAAGAAGATAGCTTTATTAGGTGGGTGTACCACCCCAAACCCCCCATGAAGCTACGCCCCTGCAGAGAACTTCAGCGCAGGAGGCATCAATCTCCAACTGCGGGTAATCTTGAGGCGGCCGCACAAGACCACAGTGAGTGTAAGACATCCCTACAGCAAAAATAATTCACACCCAACAGATCTGTGACGTAGAGAATTCGTCAAGACACGTTTTAAAAATTGAGCGCTTTCCCCGAAGCTTTAATGAGATGTACGCAAGCGCGTCATATGATGAATTGCAAAGTGATGTTATATTCAAAATAAATAACATTTCTCAGCCCATTGCTGACACAAAGATGTCGCTAGTAAATGACTCATAGAAGCTGCTTTACCTTAGAATTGAGCTACGCAAAGGATAGAATGGAAAGATGAACACTGTCAAACATTCACCCCCAGTCACACACTTGGGTTTAATCCATTATTTTTTTGCCCATCAGCCACCCCAGTTTGACCCGCACCATATGCAAATCAGCCTTGACCCTGCTCCCCATGGGAACAGTCCAACCTGAACTGCTAAGCCAGGTCCTCCCTGGACCAGAACAAACATCCTGGGACCGGTGTTAGGAATCTCCCTTCATCAGCCAGGCTAGCTTGAATCTGGTGGGATATTGAGCACAGGACCCACGTCTGGGCATACCCTTGCCACTTGGGGCGACAAAAGAAAAAAGAACAGATGATGGACAGAATGCTGAACAATGCAAACATTCACCAGATCTGGGTTCAATCCATTGGTTTTTTGCTCACCACGTCACCCCAGTTTGGACCGCGCCATATCCAAATCAGTCTTGACCCTGCTCCCCATGGGAACCGTCCAGCCCAAACTTTGATTTGTTCAGTATTCTCTCCATCATCTGTTCTTTTTGCATTTGTCATTGTAAGTGGGAAGTGTATACCCAGATGTGGGTCCTGTGTGCTCACTCAAGGTTAACAACCTGGTTTAGATACTGGCGGAGGCGTTACTCCGTCACAACAGTTACGGATATCCTGTCCACCGAAATCTAAGTCTCATAGCATAGGATGGGAGTTAGATTTCGGCGGATGGGTTATCCATCACCGTTGTGACAGAGTAACCTTTTCACCATTATATAAATCAGGCCCTTTGTCAGGAGGGAGGGTTAGTAAATGCTTTAAAGTTCATTTTAGACATAAATAATAATAAATGAATGTCAACGCAATGCTGTGATATACTATACCAAACTGAAACATTTCCATGTGTTAAAGAAACACTTTCAATATTTTAAAGTGTTTATCGTGTTTGTTTGTTGTGCAATTTGTATCCCAAATATTTTGAAGGTCCCTGGTGCTCTTTCGCAGTGCAGGATGGGCCAGTCCACTGGATCAGGCTTTGCTCAACTGCAGAGACATTATAAGACACGGACAGAGTGGGCAAGTGCCCAGGGCCCAGCATTTCAAGGGCCCGGTGTAGGAGGCTGGACTGGCTTGTAGTGAGTACCAAGGGGTACTTGCACCTTGCACCAGGCCCAGTTATCCCTTATTAGTGTATAGGGTGTCTAGCAGCTTAGGCTGATAGATAATGGTAGCTTAGCAGAGCAGCTTAGGCTGAACTAGGAGACGTGTGAAGCTACTACAGTACCACTTAGTGTCATATGCACAATATCATAAGAAAACACAATACACAGTTATACTAAAAATAAAGGTACTTTATTTTTATGACAATATGCCAAAGTATCTTAGAGTGTACCCTCAGTAAGAGGATAGGAAATATACACAAGATATATATACACAATAGCAAAAATATGCAGTATAGTCTTAGAAAACAGTGCAAACAATGTATAATTACAATAGGATGCAATGGGGAAACATAGGGATAGGGGCAACACAAACCATATACTCCAAAAGTGGAATGTGAACCACGAATGGACCCCAAACCTATGTGACCTTGTAGAGGGTCGCTGGGACTATTAGAAAATAGTGAGAGTTAGAAAAATAACCCTCCCCAAGACCCTGAAAAGTGAGTGCAAAGTGCACCAAAGTTCCCCTAAGGACAAAATAGTCGTGTTAGAGGGAGAATGCAAGGAAAACACAAATCAGCAATGCAACAACGATGGATTCCTGTCTGAAGGTACCTGTGGAACAAGGGGACCAAGTCCAAAAGTCACAAGCAGCTCGGAGATGGGCAGATGCCCAAGAAATGCCAGCGGTTGGTGCAAAGAAGCTCTTACTAGGCTGAAGAACTGTGAATACTGCAGGAACGACAAGGGCTAGAGACTTCCCCTTTGGAGGATGGATCCCCCACGCCTTGGAGAGTCGTGCAGAAGTGTTTTCCCGCCAGATGGACGCCAACAAGCCTTGCTACACGCAAATCGTGCGTTTGGCGTTTTTGGACGCTGCTGGGGCCCAGGAGGGACCAGGAGGTCGCAAATTGGACCTGCAGAGAGAGGGGACGTCGAGCAAGGCAAGGAGCCCTCACTGAAGCAGGTAGCACCCGGAGAAGTGCCAGAAACAGGCACTACGAGGATGCGTGAAACGGTGCTCGCCGAAGTTGCACAAAGGAGTCCCACGTCGCCGGAGACCAACTTAGAAAGTCGTGCAATGCAGGTTAGAGTGCCGTGGACCCAGGCTTGGCTGTGCACGAAGGATTTCCGCCGGAAGTGCACAGGGGCCGGAGAAGCTTGCAAAGTCGCGGTTCCCAGCAATGCAGCCCAGCGAGGTGAGGCAAGGACTTACCTCCACCAAACTTGGGCTGAAGAGTCACTGGACTGTGGGGGTCACTTGGACGGTGTCGCTGGATTCGAGGGACCTCGCTCGTCGTGCTGAGAGGAGACCCAAGGGACCGGAGATGCAGCTTTTTGGTGCCTGCGGTTGCAGGGGGAAGATTCCGTCGACCCACGGGAGATTTCTTCGGAGCTTCTGGTGCAGAGAGGAGGCAGACTACCCCCACAGCATGCACAAGCAGGAAAACAGTCGAGAAGGCGGCAGGATCAGCGTTACAGAGTTGCAGTAGTCGTCTTTGCTACTATGTTGCAGGTTTGCAGGCTTCCAGCGCGGTCAGCGGTCGATTCCTTATCAGAAGGTGAAGAGGGAGATGCAGAGGAACTCGGCTGAGCTCATGCATTCGTTATCTAAAGTTTCCCCAGAGACAGAGACCCTAAATAGCCAGAAAAGAGGGTTTGGCTACCTAGGAGAGAGGAAAGGCTACTAACACCTGAAGGAGCCTATCACAAGGAGTCTCTGACGTCACCTGGTGGCACTGGCCACTCAGAGCAGTCCAGTGTGCCAGCAGCACCTCTGTTTCCAAGATGGCAGAGGTCTGGAGCACACTGGAGGAGCTCTGGACACCTCCCAGGGGAGGTGCAGGTCAGGGGAGTGGTCACTCCCCTTTCCTTTGTCCAGTTTCGTGCCAGAGCAGGGGCTAAGGGGTCCCTGAACCGGTGCAGACTGGCTTATGCAGAATTGGGCACATCTGTGCCCAACAAAGCATTTCCAGAGGCTGGGGGAGGCTACTCCTCCCCTGCCTTCACACCATTTTCCAAAGGGAGAGGGTGTCACACCCTCTCTCAGAGGAAGTTCTTTGTTCTGCCATCCTGGGCCAGGCCTGGCTGGACCCCAGGAGGGCAGCTGCCTGTCTGAGGGGTTGGCAGCAGCAGCAGCTGCAGAGAAACCCCAGGAAGGGCAGTCTGGCAGTACCAGGGTCTGTGCTACAGACCACTGGGATCATGGAATTGTACCAACAATGCCAGGATGGCATAGAGGGGGCAACTCCATGATCATAGACATGTTACATGGCCATATTCGGAGTTACCATGGTGAAGCTACATATAGGTAGTGACCTATATGTAGTGCACGCGTGTAATGGTGTCCCCGCACTCACAAAGTTCAGTGAATTGGTTCTGAACAATGTGGGGGCACCTTGGCTAGTGCCAGGGTGCCCTCACACTAAGTAACTTTGCACCTAACCTTTACCAGGTAAAGGTTAGACATATAGGTGACTTATAAGTTACTTAAGTGCAGTGTAAAATGGCTGTGAAATAACGTGGACGTTATTTCACTCAGGCTGCAGTGGCAGGCCTGTGTAAGAATTGTCAAAGCTCCCTATGGGTGGCAAAAGAAATGCTGCAGCCCATAGGGATCTCCTGGAACCCCAATACCCTGGGTACCTCAGTACCATATACTAGGGAATTATAAGGGTGTTCCAGTAAGCCAATGTAAATTGGTAAAAATGGTCACTAGCCTGTTAGTGACAATTTGAAAGTAATGAGAGAGCATAACCACTGAGGTTCTGGTTAGCAGAGCCTCAGTGAGACAGTTAGGCACCACACAGGGAACATATACATGCACACCTATGAGCACTGGGGCCCTGTGTGACAGGGTCCCAGTGACACATACATATAGGCCACAAACCTATGAGCACTGGGGTCCTGACTAGCAGGATCCCAGTGACACATAACAACCATACTGAAAACATAGTGTTTTCACTATGAGCACTGAGGCCTAGCCATCAGGATCCCAGTGAGACAGTGAAAACAGTGACAAACATCCTGACATACACTCACAAACAGGCCAAAAGTGGGGGTAACAAGGCTAGAAAGAGGCTACCTTCTCACACCCGGCCCCTGCCTGCCGTCTACAAGCACTACCAATGGACCATCGCCCTGGAAGAGTTTGCCAGGTTGGGAGAGTTCTGCTTCGGCAGTGCCTGGTCTGTTTCTGGCCTCTCTCCTGAAACTACTATCCAGGTATGCAATACTTTCCAGTACTCATAGAGAGTCTATCCGATTTTAGGAATAATCCCACCTCGTTCTTTTATTTATCTGGGTCTTAGCAACGACCCTTTGAATCAGTTGCTGTGGATCTCCCATCTGATCTTGACTTCATCCTTAATTCTTTGTCCGGTGGTCGGGCTCTCAGTTCTGAGATAAATATAGAGTCCCTGACGCACTCTAATGCAGCAGTCGGACCTTCTTGGTGCTGTGAGACTACAGACAAGTTGTGGGGACCTCACATCCTGACATTTGGTGTGAGACTGTCACCTGCACCATCTGCTCTGCCTCATTAATTCTTTTAGGTTTGACATCTAGTGGAGGGTCAGGTGAGCCAGATGTTTGTTTGGCTTGGCTGAAAGGTGAAAAGGTCACTTACCTTAATGTTTGCCATGTGTATTGAAATGTTTAGAAACATAATCAAAATGTTACTTTCACTCCAAAAAAGGTTGGGTATATTTGGGTAGGAGTGATGCCCTTAACACTGTCCCCAAGGGCACCAATTTACTATTGAACCAGAACATAATGTGCCACCTGCATCTAGCATGCCTAGAGGCAATCTCATGCACAACACAGTGACTAAGCAGTGCCATGTGAAAATAGTAAATAAATCCATTGATAAACCAGTGGGGTAAGGCCGCTCCTCCTTTTCTCCTGAATTTTTGTCCTGAATTTTGACCCTCTGTACTGATTTTTTTACAGTCCCATCCTGAATTTGCCTCCATGCCAGCTGGTCGTCCTAGGCATGGTGAGAAAAAAACGATGGATTAAACCCAGATCTGTGACTGGGGGTGAATGCTTGGTTTGTGCAGCGTTCCATTTATCATCTGTTTCCTTGTCTGAACTGGGGCACTGCATCCAATAATTGGTGACAACAAAGGTGGCGCAGGTAACTCCGCTGACCTCGGCTGTTTTTAAACATTATTTACCTCTCTCTCATTTTGATCTTTTACTAAAATACTGGAAAAGACACTAAACCGGTACCGCAGGTGCCTTTGGAAGGCTGATTCTGTGTGACCTCCAGTGTGACCTTGGACCACAGAGGGACACGAGACAGATGTGCTACAGTGGCATCATCCCTAGTTGACATCATGGACTCTGAGGGATGGGGGCTGATAGACACCCTTAACCACTCGCTCCCTCTATTGAAGCTTGATGCAGTGCTGAGGGTTCATGGGTGCATGGGAAAAGCATCCTCTTGTGAACTGTCTCTCAAGTGTGGAGCTACTCTGAGCTCATGGATGTCTCCGTTCATGTCTGTGCAGTCTTATCTTCAATCCTAATCCCTCTGGAGATCTTGTTTCTGCAGCCCCGTCATCAAATCTTAATCCCTCTGGTGATCTTGTCTCTGCAGCTGCTTCATCAGATCTTAATCCTCCAGGAGATCTTGTTTCTGCAGCCCAGTCATGAAATCTTAGTCCCTCTGGCAATCTTGTCTCTGCAGCTGCATCATCAGATCTTAATCCGTCTGCAGATCTTGTCTCCGCAGCCGCTTCATCAGATCTTAATCCTCCAGGAGATCTTGTCTGTGCAGCCACTTCATCAGATCTTAATCTTCCAGGAGACCTTGTCTATGCAGCTACTTCATGAGATCCTAATCCTCCAGGAGATCTTGTCTATGCAGCTACTTCATCAGATCGTAATCCTCCAGGAGATCTTGTCTATGCAGCTAGTTCATCAGATCCTAATCCTCTAGGAGATCTTGTCTATGCAGCTAGTTCATCAGATCCTAATCCTCCAGGAGATCTTGCTTATGCAGCTACTTCATCAGATCCTAATCCTCCAGGAGATCTTGTCTATGCAGCTACTTCATCAGATCCTAATCCTCCAGGAGATCTTGACCCAGCAGCCTCTTCATTAGCCCCATCTTTCTGAATAACTTGTCTCTGCAGCTGCTTCATCAGCTGTTAATCCTTCTGGAGATCTTGTCTCTGCATCCTCTTCACCAGCTCAATCTTTCTGGAGATCTTGTCTGTGCAGCCACTTCATCAGATCCTAATCCTCCAGGAGATCTTGTCTGTGCAACCGCTTCATCAGATCCTAATCCTCCAGGAGATCTTGTCTGTGCAGCCGCTTCATCAGATCTTAGTCCTCTTGGAGATCTATTCTCTGCAGCCTCTTCAACAGATCTTAATCCTCATGGAGATCTTGTCTGTGCAGCCGCTTCATCAGATCTTTATCCTCCTGGAGATCTCGTCTAAGCAGTCCTGTCTTCTACCCTGAATCCTGCTAGAGATATTGTCTCTGCAGCCCCTTCATCAGCTCAGTTTTTTGGGAGATCTTGTCTGTGCACCCGCTTCATCAGATCCTAATCCTCGTCTCTGCAGTCTCTTCATCAGCTCTTAAGCTCCCTGGAGATCCGATCTGAGACCTTTGCAGGTGATGCTTCAGCAGTGTTCAGATTTACTGACCTGGAAAGAGATCTCCAAGACTCTAGATCAGTGGTTCCCAACCTGTGCTCTCTTTCAGTCTTCCTTCTCTCTTTCCTCCGACTCCTATTTCCCTATTCATCTCTCTATTCCTCCTTTATTTCGACCTTTGTCTTACCCGCTCCTGCCTCCTCTCGTTCGTAATTCTGATTAGTTCAAATGGAGCTTTATTGCATGCTTTACGGTCACACAGGCACTGCCGAAGCTTGACGCATACGTTATCAACAGAGGTGTATTCGGTCAGTCTAAAGCCCAGGTGGTGTTTGCTTATCCCAAGTGACTGCTTCTGTCTTATCTACCTGTGCCTGTAGGCCTCTGAGTGACTGGTCTCAATCAATCAATCAATCCGGATTTGTAGCACGAGCTAATCACCTGTGAAAGTGCCCCGCTGCTCGGGGGTTTCAGTCGAAAAGCCAGGTCTTGAGTCTCCTTCTGAACTCCTGCGGGAAGGGAGGGATCGAAGGTGGATGGGGGGGCGAGGTGGGAGAAGGAACGACCCCGCTGATGCTGCGGTGGATGTGGGTGGAGCAGTGTGAGCGAGGTGGAGTGAGGCGGGCACAGGACTCGGGATGGTAGGAGGAAGCTCTGGCCTTGGTTGTGGAGGCTCTTTAGGCATGCGGCAGAACCCTGAGTTGGCATCTTTTGTGGACAGGGATCCAGTGGAGCTTCTTCAGGTGGGGGGTGATGTGGGCCCCTTCGTACCTTTCTGGTGTCAGGCAGTGCCTGATATCTATGGGTGAGTAATAGCCTTGCTTGGGACCTCACTCTAGTTTGGTTTGGCTGTGGGATATCTCTGGGTATCTATCAGTTTGTGTTGCTTGGGGTCTGATTGTCCAATCATTATTGAGTTTGTTTGTGAAGGCTTTGATTATCGCTTTTTGTTGTATGTTGTCTGTTTATTTTTGGGTGTCTGATTATGTTCATTTCCATGTGTTTGACAGTGTCTATTGGTTTCTGGGCATCTGGGTGATTTTGTCTGGTTCCCAGGTTGCTGGCAGCGTTTGTCTGTTCATTTCTGGCGTATAAGGGCATTTGCTGTTCTTTGTGTGTCTGATCGTTTTGGTTGGTTTGTGGGATTCTGACAGTGTTTGTCTGTTAGTTTCCATGTGTCTCGTTGTAGCTTGTTCTCTGGGTGTCTGGCTGTTTTATCTGCTCTCTGGGTTCCTGACTCAGGGTCTGAATTAGATTTCAGCCAGCTGGTCAGTCCATCACAACGGTGACGGAGAACCTGTCCGCAGAAATATAATTCTGATAGGATAGAATGGGATTTATATTTCAGCAGACGGCATATCCCTCACTGTTGTGAAGGAGTAACTCATCCCCCGGGATATAAATCAGGCCCAGAGTCTGCCTGTTGCAGTTGGTGTCTGATATTATCTGTTGTTCTTTGGGTGTCTGACACCTGTAGCTGCTTCTGAGGTTTCCTGCAGAATCCTATGTTGGTGTCTGGAAATCTGATTGTTTGTGTTGCTTTTAAGATTTCTGAAAGTTGTAGCTGCTTCCTGCGTTTCTGACAGTGTCTGTTAATTATTAGATGTCTGATTATTTTGATTTGCCTTGAGTTTCTGGTAGTGTCTGTTGATTTTTAGATGTCTGATTGTTTTGACTTACCCTTGAGTTTCTGACAGTGCCTGTTGATTATCAGATGTCTGATTATTTTGGTTGGTCCCTGAGTTTTTGGCAGTGTCTTTTCATTATTAGGTGTCTGATTATTTTGGTTTGTCCTGAGTTTCTGATAGTGTCTGCTGTTTATTATATGTCTGATTATTTTGGTTTGCCCTGAATTTCTGACAGTGTCTGTTGATTTCTAGGTGTCTGATTACTTTAGTTTGCCCCTGTGTTACTGGCAGTGGCTGTTGATTTGCAGGTGTCTGATTACTTTGGTTTGCTGACAGTCTGTTGATTCCTGTGTATCTCATTGCTTTGGCCGTCCCTGTAAACTTTGCACTTGTGTAGCGCACTACTCACCCGTTAGGGTCTCAAGGCGCTGTACTCATACCGCTATGGAACCCCTCCTGGCTTTTCTCTGTGAGGTGCCCACTCCTGGGCACCCCAGGGTGAAGCCAGGCATCCAAGCGCTGTTGGGGCCGTTGTGGAGATTAAGCAAGCTATTGCCCAGAGTTGCAGAGTGGGACCCATTAATCAGATTAGGCACCGAGGCGAGAATTATCTGGTCCAAGGGAATTGAGCCCAAGACCTGCCGAAGCGGGACTTGAACCCTGGTCTTGAGCCAGATCTCTGCTTCAGGGTATGCCGCTCTAACCATTGTGCCACACTTCTCCACTGGTTTTCTCTGTGTCAGTCTGCTGGTTTCAAGGTGCCAGTTTTAGTTTCTGGCAGTCTCTTGGTGTCTCCAGCACTGGGGCAGCAGGCAGGTCCCTGTCTGACATTGTGGGAGCCTCAGGGGAGTCCACTCTGCTGTTGTCAGACTGGCAGGTGGTAGGTCTGTGAGGCCTGGGGGTCCCTGCACCAATTATCGATAAAAATATGGGTAACCTTTCAGGTAGCCAGCTTGACTTCCACACGCCTCCTGGGTCTGGCCCTAGGGCCTATAATCCCCAATATGTCAGACGTTTGAAAGGTCATTGTCTCACTACTTACGGCTTTAAACTTGCATCAAAGGGCACATATGTCTCTGTTATCCAAGCAGCGCAGAGTTTCGCCCCCTCAGTGCTCCACCTGGAGCACGGCGTACCTGCAAAACTCTACCAACCACGCGTGGTGGAGTTTTTTCTGGTGCACAGCTCCTCGACATTAAGATTTCTCAACTCGGGCGGTCACGGCCGGCCACGACCATTTGTGTTGCGACAGCTGCTGCTCGCGTAGAAAACCTACTCGAGCGGTAGAACGAAGCAGCTCCTCCCGGCGCGCTGCTTGATGCAGTTCATGCTGATTTTACAGCGCGGAACAAGCTCCCAGCACTAAAAGGCACTGCAAGCAGGGCAGCATGCCTGAATTCTGCCCGGTCGGGGAGCTCCAGAGAATCTCGCAGAGTTTTAATGTAACTACGCAGAATTCACTGAGTAAAACCCAGCGAGTTCCACCCAGGTCAACTTCCAATCAATATGCGCTTGTGCATCGACTTTACAACTTCAGGTGTCTGTTCATTTTACTCCTATTCTAGTTACAGCACTTAAGTCTTCTCTGCCACGAGGCCCTCCCCGGGTAAGAGTGTGCTAGGTAGATGCATTAACTCAGTCTCATTCAGTCAGTGTCTAATGGTGCCTGTTGGTGACTGATGGTGTCTGCTGGTCTGAGTTTATCGGATTGTGTATGTTTTGACGTTTGGATGTCTGCTAGTGTCTGTTGGTCTTTGAGTTGCTGCTAGTGTCTGTTTGGCTCTGGGTGTCTGCTACGTCTGCTGGTCTTTGAGTACCTGATAGAGTCTGTTGGTCTGTGGGTGTCTGATGGAGTTCATTGTTCTCTGTGTATCTGTTAGTTCCTGGGTGTCTGATAGCGTGTATTGGTCTCTGGGAATCTGTCGGTGGCTGTTAGGCTCTGGGCATCTGATGGTGTCTGTTGGTCTCTGAAGGCCTCATAGTGTCTTAGTCTCTGGAAATCTGATGGTATCTGATGATGTCTGTTGTCTCTGGGTGTCTGATAGTGTTCATTGGCCTCTGAGGGTCTCCTAGCGCCTGTTAGTCTCTGGGTATCTGATAGCGCCCGTTGCTTGCACGGTGTATTCTTCCGTGTATGGCTGTCTAGTCTTTGTCTGTTACTCCATGGGTATCTGAAGGTGTCTGTTGGTCTCTGGGTGTCTGATATTGGTGCTTGGTGTCTGTTGGCGTCTGTTAGTCTTTGGGTATCTAATAGCGCCTGTTGCTGCTGCGGTGTCTTCATGTCGGCTATCTGGTGATACCTGTTACTCGCTGGGTATCTGGCGGTGTCTGTTGCTCTCTGGGTGTCTGATAGTGTTGATTGGTCTCTGATGGCATCTGTTACTCTCTGGGTGTCTGACAGTGCCTGTTGCTCTCACATTGTCTTCTTTCGTCTGTCTGGTGGTATCTGCCCCTCTCTGGATACTTCGAATAACCCCTTTATTTTTGGTGTCTGGCACTTACTTTGGCTTCAGGTGTCTGACATCGTTCTGTGAAAGGCTGGCAGCACCAGTCTATTTCCACAGACCCTGGCAGTGCGCAGCCGGGCCTGCATCTGGTCCTTGCTGCGCGTGGGTCTGGCTAATGGTCGGTGAAAGCCCCCTGGACTCTCGGGCGGCTCAGAGGAGCAGTGATTGGCACTGTGCCTAGGACCAGACCGCTGAAACGTTTAAAGCTCTTATAGCGCCTAGTTAGGCCAGAAGTTGTACGTAAAAGCGATTTCGTCTTTAAGAAAACCTTTGTTTAAGAGAACAGCAAACTACGAAGAACGGTGAAAACAGATATTCAAATGACCTTTCGGGCACAGAAGGGAACGGACCGGGGAGTGGCGTAACAAAGGCCCCCGCAGCCCCCGCGAAGCTGGGAGGCCCCCGAGCTCCAGTGCCCACCCCCTCAGCACAGTACACTGTGCATGGGCGGCAGACCCCTGACTGGGTCCGGTAGGGGGGAAGGGGCACAATGTACTTTGCAAGGGGGGGGCTCATGTTTGATTAAGTCAGTGCCCAGGGGAGTAAGGAGACTTGAAGGGGCCCCCCGCAATATACCTGGAGGGATTGACTCTCCGGTGCACGCACGAGCCTTGTAAATATGCCCCTAGACTAAATTAGAAGTGGGTAGAATTCTGTTATTTCTGTCTGGCGTAATGGCGCAGTGTTACCTTACAGGGAGTGCAGAATTATTAGGCAAATGAGTATTTTGACCACATCATCCTCTTTATGCATGTTGTCTTACTCCAAGCTGTATAGGCTCGAAAGCCTACTACCAATTAAGCATATTAGGTGATGTGCATCTCTGTAATGAGAAGGGGTGTGGTCTAATGACATCAACACCCTATATCAGGTGTGCATAATTATTAGGCAACTTCCTTTCCTTTGGCAAAATGGGTCAAAAGAAGGACTTGACAGGCTCAGAAAAGTCAAAAATAGTGAGATATCTTGCAGAGGGATGCAGCACTCTTAAAATTGCAAAGCTTCTGAAGCGTGATCATCGAACAATCAAGCGTTTCATTCAAAATAGTCATCAGGGTCGCAAGAAGCGTGTGGAAAAACCAAGGCGCAAAATAACTGCCCATGAACTGAGAAAAGTCAAGCGTGCAGCTGCCACGATGCCACTTGCCACCAGTTTGGCCATATTTCAGAGCTGCAACATCACTGGAGTGCCCAAAAGCACAAGGTGTGCAATACTCAGAGACATGGCCAAGGTAAGAAAGGCTGAAAGACGACCACCACTGAACAAGACACACAAGATGAAACGTCAAGACTGGGCCAAGAAATATCTCAAGACTGATTTTTCTAAGGTTTTATGGACTGATGAAATGAGAGTGAGTCTTGATGGGCCAGATGGATGGGCCCGTGGCTGGATTGGTAAAGGGCAGAGAGCTCCAGTCCGACTCAGACGCCAGCAAGGTGGAGGTGGAGTACTGGTTTGGGCTGGTATCATCAAAGATGAGCTTGTGGGGCCTTTTCGGGTTGAGGATGGAGTCAAGCTCAACTCCCAGTCCTACTGCCAGTTCCTGGAAGACACCTTCTTCAAGCAGTGGTACAGGAAGAAGTCTGCATCCTTCAAGAAAAACATGATTTTCATGCAGGACAATGCTCCATCACACGCGTCCAAGTACTCCACAGCGTGGCTGGCAAGAAAGGGTATAAAAGAAGGAGATCTAATGACATGGCCTCCTTGTTCACCTGATCTGAACCCCATTGAGAACCTGTGGTCCATCATCAAATGTGAGATTTACAAGGAGGGAAAACAGTACACCTCTCTGAACAGTGTCTGGGAGGCTGTGGTTGCTGCTGCACGCAATGTTGATGGTGAACAGATCAAAACACTGACAGAATCCATGGATGGCAGGCTTTTGAGTGTCCTTGCAAAGAAAGGTGGCTATATTGGTCACTGATTTGTTTTTGTTTTGTTTTTGAATGTCAGAAATGTATATTTGTGAATGTTGAGATGTTATATTGGTTTCACTGGTAATGATAAATAATTGAAATGGGTATATATTTTTTTTTGTTAAGTTGCATAATAATTATGCACAGTGATAGTCACCTGCACACACAGATATCCCCCTAATATAGCTAAAACTAAAAACAAACTAAAAACTACTTCCAAATATATTCAGCTTTGATATTAATGAGTTTTTTGGGTTCATTGACAACATGGTTGTTGTTCAATAATAAAATTAATCCTCAAAAATACAACTTGCCTAATAATTCTGCACTCCCTGTAAAGTTCCACAAGAGTATGCGGGATTACGCAGGAAGAGTAATTCTGCATGGAGCATTCTTTTCTTAAGGCCCCCCTTGCACCCAAAATGGACTTGGGGATGCATTTTGCACTAAGAAATAGCACTAAATGCAACAGAACACGAATAGCTAGTGCAAACAGGCTCTCGTGCTTTCTAAATGTGCATTTGGGGTAGGATTTTCCCCCAACATACTACCAGCTTTTATGGCTAGTTTTGTAGTGCAAAATGCACCCACAAATTCAAAATGGGCACAAGGATGTATTTTATCCTAAGAAGATAGAACAAAATGCAGCAGAAAATAAACAGCAGACTGAGCAACTGCTCTCACTCGGTAAATGCACTCTTGAAGCAAGATGTCATTCTCCCAAATTACTCTTAATTATGTGAGCAGGTGTAATCACGTTATCATTGGTAATTCCGCATCAAAGAGTAACTCAGAATCACCAAAATGACTACGATTACTCTGGTGTAATTGAAATTCCGCCCAGGTCTACCTTAACCAGCAAATTAGGACTTTGAGTCCCACAAACCTCTCAGCCTTAGGTGGGGAGTGATATCATGCCGAGAATGGGGTCTGGAACAAATTAGTGGACACTGCTCAGCCTGAATGTAAGTTATGTCTGCAAACAGAACTTCTCAGAGACCAGCCTTGCTTCTGTAGCTGTGGTGGTGTAGTCATCACTTTGTGCATCCGAAAACAGGAGTGTAAATTGTTTGGCTTGCAGGAAGCACTGGCCACTTGATCTGACCAGGCATGTCAGCGGCAGATTAAAAAAGAACGGATGATGAGTGAAATGTTGAGCAATGTCACCCCCAGTCACATATCTGGGCCTAAGTCCAAGTTTTTTTTTGCTCGCCACGCAATTCTAGTTTGGACCCAGCCATATGCAAATCAGTCTTGACCCTGCTCCCCATGGGAACAGTCCAGCCCGAGCTGCCAGGCCAGGTCCTCCTTGGACCGGAAACAACCACCCCTGAACCAGTTTTGGGGTATCACCCATCACCAGCCAGGCTATCTTGAATCCAGTGGCACATTGAGCATAGGACCCATGTCTGGGGATGCCCTTCCCACTTAGAGCAACAAAGCAAAAAGAACAGATGATGGATGGAATACTGAACAATGCAAGAATTCACCCTCAGTCGCAGATCTGGGCCTAAATCCATCATAGGCCAGTATTGGCATGCTAATGGGTGCAGTAACCCTGAAGGGTTTCCACTGGCAGTGGGTTGCTCTGCGCATGGCCACGGGTGTCGAGCTGAGAGTTCACAGGAAGGAGTATGATGGTACGGAGGATCAGAGATGCTGAATAGATGAAGGGGAGGATGTCAGGCCTCCACTCTCTCTTCTTGTGCCTCCCATCCAAAGAGAAGACTTTTTTCCAGTGATGGTGGGTGTGCATAGGTTCTTATTGAAGATAACACATCTGCAAAGTACTGGACCAAGTGGCCCCCAGTTTTCTATTTGGTTTTGGAGGAGCCGGAAAAGGATGCAGCTTCCAACATGTAATAAAAAGTATTGAAACATCTCAGCTGGTCTGTCCCCATGGGAAGCAGGGTCAAGACCGATTTGCATATGGCTGGGTCCAAACTGGGGTGCATGGTGAGCAAAGAACGATGGATTAAACCCAGATCTGTGACTGGGGGTGAGTGTTTGAAACATTTTAGCACTTAGTCCATCATCCTTTTGTGCTGCTAACGTTGCCCTAAGTGGTAGGGTATGTCCAGATGTGGGCCCCGTGCTCACTGTGCCACTGGATTCAAGTTAGCCTGGCTGTTGAGGGTGATACCCCGAAACCGGTCCCAGGATGCTTTTTTCCGGTCCAGGGAGGATCCGGCCTGGCAGTTCAGGCTGGACTGTTCCCATGGGGAGCAGGGTCAAGACTGATTTGCATGTGGCTGAGTCCTAACTGGGGTGACGTGGTGAGCAAAACAACAATAGTATAAACCCAGATCTTTGACTCCGGG
Organism: Pleurodeles waltl; assembly: GCF_031143425.1. Classification (NCBI taxonomy): domain Eukaryota; kingdom Metazoa; phylum Chordata; class Amphibia; order Caudata; family Salamandridae; genus Pleurodeles; species Pleurodeles waltl. Next base: position 20,144,062 of record NC_090440.1, read on the forward strand.
TGAGTGTTTGAAAAGTTTCAATGCTCCGTCCATCATTTTATTTTATGTTGTTACTGAATTTATTTCCAATCTATCAGCACAGCCCTTTCCTATGAAACCTGTAAAAAATATTAAGGCTGGGGAAAATTCATAATACGCTGGAGTGATTTATGTAATTTTGAGAAATTCGTATAACGCTTGATGCGTGAAATTTCCAAAATTGCAACTTTATGCCACATTGTGTAATTATTCCCTGTTATTGATCTATTAAATTCATAACGATTAATAGCATACTGATTAATTCGCATTTCTCCTGCTTTAGTCCCCAGGTACATATACTGCGATGCGTCTTTGCTTACCATGCATTGTATTGTTTATCTCATAGTACATATCTTATATGTGTCACATCACTTCTGTTAGACCTGGCATCATTGGCATGGTCTGCCCTGACCTTTTGCCCTCTGAGCTCCTGTGTTTTGACCTCTTTTTGCTGGCCTTTAGGGATCTGGGCACTTTACCATGGCTGACCAGTGCTAAAGTGCAGGTGTTTTGTCGTACCAAACGTGTCAACCTTGGCTTCTCCCCAACTGGCATACTTAATTTACCTGTATGTCTCAAGTAAAGTGCACCCTGTGTGCTCAGGGCTTGTAAATTAAATACTACTGGTGGGCTTGCAGCACTGATTGTGCCACCCACCACAGTAGCCTTTCAACCATGACTCAGGCCTGGCACTGCAGAGCCTGTGTGTGCAGTTTTAAGCTGCCACTTCGACCTTCCAAGAGCACCCACTTGCCAGGACCAAATCTTTATTTTTATTACATATATGTCACCCCCAAAGAAGGCACTAGTTGCCCCCAAGGCCAGAGTGCAGCGTACATAAAAGGTTGATCATGTGCTTTTTAAGTGTAATCTGCCCAGATTGTGAAAAACTGCTAAATTCATTTCTCACTAGTGCAAGGCCTGTCTTGTCCATCGAACAGCATTGGGGTTGGCTCAAAACATCATTTAAGTCTAACTTCCCAATGGGATGAGATAGGAATATGGAGTTTGGTGTCCGCGGACTCACAATTTAAAATCACAACTTATGATGAAGTTGGAGTTTAAATATTAAGCCAGAAAATGCCATCTTTAGAAAGTTGGCCTTTTCTTACTTAATCCATGCTGTGCCTCTGCCTGTTCCTGAACACACGTTTGAGGTAGATGCCAGCTGGGCTTTGTGCATTCCCACTAGTCAGTCACACACAAAGGGAGACTGGGTGTGGCGTTAGCAAATTTATGGCCCATCACCAGGCTGATGGGTCTTCCTGGAGCAGGTGGGAGGGAGGAGCTGACACTTGCCTCTGAATGGGGCTCTGCCTCTCCTCACACAAAAGGCTGCATACCCCCTGCCTAGTGTCTGGAGCCGGGTAGGGCATGGAAGGGACTTCAAAGAAAGGCCCGGAAGTTTTCCCAGTATTCTAGATGCTGGGCACTAAGGAATAAAAGTTGGACCCCAAGCCCCACAGTTTTTAGTCTTCTACTGGGGCAAGGACACGCTTCCAGGAAGAAGGACTGTCAGGCTGCCAGGAGGGACTGCCACTTTGCTCTGTATTGCTGTGTTAGCCTCCTGCTGCTGTGCTGGACTGTAAGAGAGACCGCCGCCTTGCTGCTGCCCTGTGTGCTGGCCTGTGGCTAGAGAAGGACTGAACTCTTTCCAAGTGACCTTTGCCCCAAGGGACTCCAAGGGCTTGTCGGCTTGCCCTCAGTTCTCCAGAGGTCCCCAGGACATCAAAGACCTCTCCATGGGACTGGGTACAGTGAGAGCATGACGGGCTGTGCCTTAGGGGACTGAGCGCCGTGTCTGGCCTGACCCCGCTTTTGCCAAAACGTATCTCGCCGAGTGCAGGAGCACCGCGAGTGCGGCTCCACTCTTTCCCTCGCACCATGCCTGTTAGCATAACTGTTCCCCCTTCTGGCCCGCCGTCATTGCTTTAAGACGGGTGGAGGTGCGAGCAGCGCTTCAATACCCCCGACTCCGAGCGCGGCCGCAGGACACCTCCTCATTCCGCCGGCTGTGCTGTGAACCATGCTGCTCCCCCGGCGGGGCTGTGCTCAAGTGCCAAAGAGCAGCACCACCACAGCCTCACCTTGCTGTCTCACCGTATGCGGTCCGTGCTCCCCTCCTCAATCTACTGAGCGCGGCTGCCGCACTCACCCGACCCACACCCACCCTGCCGCTGCATCGTGACTCCCTCCGGTGAGGCGGTGCCTTGCGCTCGGGCAGCCCGCCTGCCATCTCTGCAGCCTGGAACCTCCGCCGTTGCGGCCCAGGGCCGTACATACTCGAGCAGAGGTGCACTCAGCATCGATACGGACCGGAGCAAGGAGGCGCTCTGCGCCTGCACCACAGTCTTGCTGCAGGAGTGCCACAGACGTCTCCTGCTGACATTGTGGTACCATACTCCTCCTAGTAGGAGCACCCTCAGTTTCCCCCACAACTGCCGGCTCCCCTGCCCCACTTGAGGTCCCGGGGGAAGGACACACAGTAGGAAAGAATCTGTCTTCAACTTCGCGACTTAATCTGGGCACCTCGGAACTGTAAATCCCCCCCCGGATACCCTGAGGGGACTTGTAGCAATCTTTCCCTTGATCCTCACAGTTAAAACCTTGTGCAACTTAACTTACGATCTAACTGCTAACCAATTTACTAGATTTTTTTTACCTAACCTAAGTTATTAGATAAATAGTATTTATTTTTTCTAAACTGTTGTTGTGTATTTTTGTGGTGTCCTTCACTGTGTTACTGTCCACAGGCGTTGTACAAATACTGACACATTGCGTTCTAAGTTAAGCCTGCCTGCTCTGTGCCAAGAGGGTGAACACAGGGTAATTTAGATTGTGTATCTGACTTGCTCTGATTAATACTGTGGTCCCTACTTGGACAGGGCACACGCCCTGCCAAATAGTGACCCCAATCTATAACAACATCATGTTAAAGTGATGTTTTTTGTTTGTACAGTTTGTAACTTTACCCACCATAAAGAACTCTGGGCCTGATACAGAGCCTGGCGGACGGATACACTATCACAAATGTGACGGATATCCTGTTCACCTTATTACACATGCATTATATCCTAATGTACATGTAATAAGAAAGACAGGATATTCGTTACGTTTGCGATGGAGTATCTGTCCGCCAAACAGCAAATCAGGCCCTCTGTCACCTACTAGCCTTTTACATTATCGAAATGCTTTTCACACATTACATTTTTAGGCACGGGAAGATGAAGTGATTTGCCCAGAATCACAATATGCTGCGCTTAGCACGGCGGCCGGGATTCGAACCTGGGTTGTAAGGTTCCAAGGTTGCCAGCTCTAACCACCAGCCCACATCTCCTTATTTCTTCCTGTCACTCGTACTAACTCAGTGGTTCCCAACCTCTGGTCTGGGGACCCGTGGGGGTCTGCGAAGCCTCCTCGGGGGTCCGTGACTGCTTAGAAAAAAGTCAAGAGTATTAACAGATTAGGTCCCCAGCTTTCAGTAATGACTTAGTGGGGGATCCCCAGACTCCAATAATCGTTTAGTGGGGGTCCCTGGGTTCCGGTAATGATAAAGTGGGGGTCCACAGAAGTCAAAAGGTTGAGAACCACTGTACTAACTCATAGTTTTGTCTGATTTACAATGTTACTTATTTTAAAATATGTTTTAATTGTGTTTGAATGTGGTGATTTATATGGTCTTGTCGCTTTTGTCGGGAATAAATTCAAATTTGACTCCACCTGGTCAATAACTACATGGGAGCACCCCCCCCCCCGGCTAATAATATAATGTTTAAATAAATAAATGCATGAAAACACAATTATTGCACCTCAGAGACCACAGCTGGGAAGTACCTTCACATCTGCTGTCACAGGGTCATGTGATCGCCATAGGAGACTTGTTCACACTGTTCAGCTCATTATTAATTTATAGCCCAACGGATCATAGCAATACCACACAGATTATAAAATTCAGGAAATTAGCAAAAAACATGTTGCATTCACCGTATTACAACATGAATTTTGAAAATCCATCAAAACCACAAGGCATATTTACAAGCCCTGCGGCGCACGGCAACGCAGTAAGTCTCCAGGCTGCGCTGCCCAACACAGGGAAGGCGCAGGAATGCACTGAATTTACAAGATTTGGTCTATTTCTGTCTTTTGCCCTGCGCTGGTGCACAAATTGCTGCTACTGCCAACGCAGACACCCTTGTGTCATGGTGCAGGGGTGCCTGCGTTGCACGCAGGATTGTTTTCGTGCAGGAAGGGCACCTCCTGGAGCAAAATCAATCTAGAGGTGTTTTCCTCTTTCTATGTGCGCTGCAGAAGGAAACAATGAGGGATGCGTCTGCCCTGGAGAGGCGTACAGATGTGACACATTCCCAGGCTTACAGATTCTTTTAAATCTGGGAATGCGTCAAAACCCATGGGTGTTGCATGGGAACACCCACCGCAACGCCCATGGTACGTCTCCCTGATGCAGCGTAAGGCAACGCAGCGACTTGCCATGAAAAGCCATGCAAAGTGGCTTTCCGTGGCCGTGCAGACGTGGGTCTACACTAAGCGCCGTGACGCACCATTGCAGGAGCTTGTAAATATGCCCCCATGTTCACTGCTGAGATAATCACAGCTGGGACACCGCTGCCCTGCCCCGGGTTAAATGCCCTTTCTGTTGGCAAGAAGCCTTGTTCAGTTCTCTGTCAGTTCAGTTTGGTGATCTGAGGAACGCAGGATGTGTGAGTAGATGATGTGTGAGGCTGAGCATCCCCGGGGAGGCGCAACATGTCCTTTACAGGTTGGAGTGCAGTGTACAGGCGTTGCATTCATTATTAAACAGGCACATTGGTTTGTGATCTGATTCATACGATGAGCAGAGCCCGCCGGAGCTGCGGGTCTGCAAAGATAGATGTAATGTTCAGAAACCGAGGGCTTGCTGTTCCACGGAGCAGGACATGTGGTCTGTCTAATTAAAACTTAATTATAAACTTATTTTCAAGTCAACGCATTAAATCTGATAAAAAACATTATTCTAACCCATAAAAACTAGGTTGTCATTTTTTGACCTCTGGTATTCTGGCCTCTGTGGGGTGCAATCTCTCCTAATGGGGTATCGCCACTCTGGGTATTGCCCACCTAGGGCTGTTCTGCCCACCCTTACACCCCGTGGGCAGAGACAGGTACTCTGGGCGGGCTGCAGGCAGTGCTTAATTTGTAAATAAAAATTGAAGTGTAAGGCTTGTTCCGGCCCCCTCATGCTTCCGCAGGGGTGTCACTGTTGCCGACTACGAAACCCTCCCCCTCTTTTGTTCCTTTGGCCCAGGTTCCAGTGTCGGGGTACACCCACCTCCCTCGGCCCCTGCAATGTGAGGGTCTAAGGCTTCAGCCTCACCAGTCTAGGGCGAAGAAACAAATTGTTGGGAACTTCCTGACACCAGCTCCAGAGACTCCTAGGTCTGAAGATGTAAGGATAAACACTGAGGGCCAGATTTACAGGGACTTGGCACAGGGCTGAGCACCGTTACCTTGCTGCGCTTCCCGGAGCCAAAGGGAAAGGGCAGGAAGGCACCGTATTTATGCATTTCAGTGCATTTCTGTCCTCTCTCCCCGCCCTGGTGCAGATTTGGCAGTCGAGCTCCAATACAAGCACATTTGCACCATGGTGCAGGGATGTCTGCGTTGCGTGCAGGGTTGTTTTTGTGCAGGAAGGGGCACCTTACTTCACAGAAGCAATCACTAGAGGTGCTTCCCTCTTTCCATGTGCGCTGCACAGTGCAGCACACATGGAAACAGGAAAAAATAGAAATATTTATCCTTGTATCTGTCCTGGGGAGACGTAAGGGTCTGGCCCATCCCCAGGGTTGCAGGCTCTCATGAATCTGTGGGGGTGTCAAAATCCACAGGTGTTGCGTGGGAGCATCCACTGCAACGCCCATGGAACGCCTCCCTGGAGCAGAGTAAGGCAACGCTGCACTTGTGCATTACTCCATAGCCAGGAGGCCATTGAAGGCCACGCAACGTGGCTTTGAGTGGTTTATTAGATATGATTTTGAAGTCTGCGATCCTGGAGCATCAAAAAAATTTAACGTTCCGGCGGTTCACGGGCTCATAAATATGCCCCTGAGTACAAACCAGAAGTCAGTACCCAGTACTCTCAACGACCAGAGGCTGGATCCGGTGGGGGTGGGAATTACTAGACCCGCAGAATCAGGATCTCAGGTGGGTTCCTTCCAGGTGTGGAGGACCTGGGCAGGACCCTCCATGGACAGCTCCTGTAGCCTGCCCGGGGAAGGAGGAGCCTGCTGCCCGCTGAAGAGACGGCGAGCGACCTGTCCTGTAGAGTCGCCCGGTGACTCAGGAGCTTGCAAAAGGCGTAGGTCCTAACCCTGCTGGAGAAGCTGCATCTGCCTTGAGAGCCAGGACCAGTTCAATGTGGAAACTGGTGTGTCCTGCAGGAGAAAAAGATAAACAACTGAAATCAGCCAAGTCAGGGGGTTAGGAGACCCCTGTGAGGCGTTGCTGATGGCCGAAGCTGCCACCGGTAAGAGAAGACGTGTCCAGTCCCCCTTCAGAAGAACCTGCCCCAACCTAACCTGCTTTGCAACAATAGTTTTTATGAGACATAGAAGGGGAATCATTGCAGGAGAGTAGACTCAGAGACAAGAACCGCTACTCTGTACATCTCTATAATGAAACTAATCTAATATTCCTGCTTAGAGCGTTACCCCAGGGAGGACCAACTTAATACAACAGCGCGCTGTAAATATGTCCGATGACACTGTGCGTATAGAGATGCCGGAAGATTAAATAGATTAAATAGGAAAAAATGGGAAACAACTCCGCCAATAGCAGTGCCAACCCACACCGATACTGCCTGCAGCAATTCCACCTCGCATCGACACATCCTGCCACTGCTTTGGAGCATGGACCTAGCACAGCTTCCTGTCTGTGGCCGGTGTCCTTCCACTGGCCGCAAGCTCCTGCAAATACTTTAAAAAAAAAAACTTTGCGGCATGCACTATCGAAGAGTGGTCGTCTGCAGTCTGTCTCTTGCCACCTCCCTCCCTCGTGTCCTCCCCCCCCCCCCCCCCCCCCCCCCCCCCACCACCACCATCTCCGCTGTCCTTTGTGGCTATTTAGATTTGCTTTAGGAAACTCTGTCACTACAGTGCAAGGAATCCGCTAATGACTGACACAATATGAATACAGTTTACAGACTGGCACAGCATGTTTATGAAAATGCTAAGCAACACGAGAACTTCACGTGGTCCCCAATATTTACAAATGGCAGAACCACTGAAAATACGTTTTTCGCAGGCTGTTATCTGTTAAGGAAATTCAAGACTTTAAGGACATTCACAACGTGAACACAGCTGACTCGGCGCTGAAAACTCTTAGCCAAAATGCCGTAAACTTCACGGATGGGCAAGCCAACAGGAGCCTGTCACAAACAAGCATTGGCAATGCCAATAGCTTTCCCCCATGCGAATTCTAGTGGCTGTGATATTGATTTTTAGGCAAGTTGCACAGCAGCATGAGCTGCTGTGCAATATTTCTTAAAGTTAAGACAAAAAGTTATGAAGTGGCCAGCGTTGATCATGTCACAGCGCTTTGTATTTTCTTTACTTTGAGCCATGTTGCACAGCAGCCTGTGCTGCTGTGCAACACGCCTAAAACACAACTAAGCCGCTAGATCTTCTATAGGTGAAACCTATTGGCTTTGACAGTGTTTCTCTCTTTTTTAAACGTTTAGTCATGCAGCACAGCATATTACCGATGTACATTGGCCTGTACAACGCAAAAGGCACTAAAAACGGCAATAGGTCCTAAAAGTAAGACCTATTGGCTTTACTAATGCTTGTCTTACATCGAGACTGTTGTACTCACACACGTTGACAAAGATATGTGGAAAAATAAAGTCTGTGAATGGAGACTTTGTATCCTAGCAACACGGAGGGGGTGGCATCCATGCAGAGGTAAATGCGGGGCTCCTGAGAAGGGGTGGGGTCCTCGTCTGAACCCCTGGTGTGATGTCAGACCCCCCATACTGAACTTGCCAGCTATCAGAGGGAGTCCACTCCGGGAGAGGGGGGGGGGGGGTGCGGTGTACCCCGGCGGAGTCTGATGACCTGCAATGAGCAGACATCTTTCTAGTTCTCTTTCGTCTGTATTTTTAACATTTGCAGAAGCTTCTTCCTGGAGGGGGCCTTGCAGGGAGCTCGACGTCCGCGCCCCCTAGTGGGGAGGGACTGTAACTCGGGGGCGCGCCTGGGGTCTGCGCTGCGCGCCCCCGCTCACTACCTCCTCACACGCTGCACGTGGCTGCCAGTGTCGGTGTTTTATGCTTGGATCACTTTTTAATCTCGTCGTTTTATTGCCTTGCCTCAAAGCGCTCGTAAATGGCTGGAATGTGACAGGCGCTGTGTAAAACACCTCTCTATTAATTATGAATATTTTGACACAATGCTGCCCTCTGTGCACCAATGCTTCCTGTGGTGAGACACTAGTGATCGGGGGCTCACCCCTCACTCATTTAATCTAGCTCTTCCTGTAATCTCTCCTGACCCTTCTTTTCCATTTCCTTCCCAGCGCTTTGAGGCGGCCTTGTGATGGTGCAAAGCGCTGTGCACGTAAGGGCAGGGGGCTCGGTCTCTCGATGAGTGGCCCCTGGTTTTAAACTCCTCGCCGGGGTCACGTCAGGCACCTCCTCCATCAGCTTCTGTGGTGGGCGCCTCGAGGCCTCGGCGGTGGCGCTTGGAGGTCAGTCTCTTTCTGAGCTGTTCAGTGAGAGCCCTGGGCCTGGGGCTCTCCAGAGGAGACTGTGAGCCAGTGATGAGGACGCTGAGCAGGTCGGGTTGGGGTTGCAGCCGCCTGATCTCAGGCTCCTATTCTAGTTACACGTCACAGCAGATCGAGGCACATGTAGGTTTGTTGATGCCATGGGCCTTCATCCTCTGATGGAGAGTCACAGAGAGCCGTGCAGGGGGTGGGCGAAAAAGTCCCACTCCGCTCTCACCCGGCCTCACCCCTGGCCTCTCACCTCACCTGACCTCTCACCCAGTCTCTTACCTGGCCTCTCATCCGGCCACTCACCCGGCCTCTTACCCGGTCTCTCACCTGACCTCTCACACAGCCTCTCACCAGGCCTCTTACCAGGTATCTCCCCTGGCCTCTCATCTAGCCTCTTACCTGGCCTCTCACCTTATCTCTCACCCGGCCTCTCACCTGACCTCTCACCCAGCCTCTGACCTGGCCTCTTACCTGACCTCTCACCCAGCCTCTTACCTGGCCTCTCACCCCCGGCCTCTCACCTGGCCTCTCACCTAGCCTCACCCCCGGCCTCTCACCTGGCCTCTCACCCCCGGCCTCACCCCCGGCCTCTCACCTGGCCTCTCACCCAGCCTCACCCCCGGCCTCTCACCTGGCCTCTCACCCCAGCCTCTCCCCCGGCCTCTCGCTTGGCCTCTCACCCGGCCTCACCCCCGGCCTCTCACCTGGCCTCTCACCTAGCCTCACCCCCGGCCTCTCACCTGGCCTCTCACCCCCGGCCTCACCCCCGGCCTCTCACCTGGCCTCTCACCCCAGCCTCTCCCCCGGCCTCTCGCTTGGCCTCTCACCCGGCCTCACCCCCGGCCTCTCACCTGGCCTCTCACCCCAGCCTCTCCCCCGGCCTCTCGCTTGGCCTCTCACCCCAGCCTCTCCCCCTTGCCTCTCGCTTGGCCTCTCACCTGGCCTCTCACACAGCCTCACCCCTGGCCTCTCCCCCGGCCTCTCGCTTGGCCTCTCACCCAGCCGCTCCCCGGCCTCTCGCTTGGCCTCTCACCCGGCCTCACCCCCGGCCTCTCACCTGGCCTCTCACCTGGCCTCACCCCCGGCCTCTCACCTGGCCTCTCACCCCCGGCCCCTCACCTGGCCTCTCACCCAGCCTCACCCCCGGCCCCTCACCTGGCCTCTCACCCAGCCTCTCCCCCGGCCTCTAACCTGGCCTCTCACCCAGCCTCACCCCCGGCCTCGCGCCTGCGCAGATGACTCTCCTTTGACATTGATTCAGCTCCGGAGTCCCCTGTGGCGCAGCACAGCCCCCACTGGCACCCCAGGCTTTGTAGCACTATAGAAATAGCGCCAAATACATTACTCAAACAGTTCCCCCATACTGCTTCCTGCGGTAACGTCCACTCCCGGAGGCCTTTAGCTCGAATTATTGAAGATTACATTTCAGTAGTTTTTTAGCAGGACCCCATTTCCAGTTGTTCTACACGTTTGCTGTTCAGAATCTGTGAGGTGAGAATCTGATCCGTAATTGGTGGTCTGTCAGACCACTATAGACTCACTAAAGTGCTGCCCACTAGGGACGTAGCTCAGACCCTGCAGCCCCTGCGGCGCAGGCGGGGTTGGGGAGGGCAACGCTTCTGGGAGCCCCCAACGCTTCAAGGGGATCCCATTCAGCTCAAGGCCAAGGAATATCTGTGAGATATGGGGGGCCTGGGGCCCCATCACATTCTACAGGGGCCCCAATCATTTTAGTCCATGTCTTAACTCACTCACAGATACATTTACTGCTGATCCAGTTTCCACAGATGCCCCCCCGTAGGTGCTTGGGTTGGAGGGTCTCCCCATCTTCATAGATGTCTGTGTCGTACCACTCAGGCCACCTACGTGGGGTGATGAAGGGTGATGATTATGTTAGATATGTTGCCTCATCAGTGTCTTCAGGGATCTATCTATCTATCTATCTATCTATCTATCTATCTATCTATCTATCTATCTATCTATCTATCTATCTATCTATCTATCTATCTATCTATCTTTGTATATATTCTCTCTCTCTACATATATATATATATATATATATATATATATATATATATATATATATATATATATATCTGTTTATAAGCATATTCCAATTTTCCCCATGTAAAAAATCTGTTAATGGGCCCCTGAGTTTTTTCACCCTGTCTTTCTGGTTTTCAGTGAGGTTTTCACCTATGCAGCATCTGAAATGTCCTTTCAATTTATTGTTAATTGTCTCTCACAGACCCCAGAAGCTGTTGTTATTTGTGACGTTAGTTCAGGTTGAGTTAGGCATTTCCATCCATCACTCTTTCAGCAGCCAGGGGTGCCCTGAGGCTGGTGCCAGCCTGGTGCTCTGAGGCTGGTGCCAGGCTGGCTGTCCTCCAGAAGGAGGCGCTGTAATGATGAAACACATCTGCAGAGAGGTCACTGGAGTTTCCATCCAGAGGGCCTTGGCTCAGTGATGACTGTGCTGGCCTTTCTGGGTGGGGCCAAGACTGATGTGCACATGGTTGGACACTTAATGCACTGACGAGCTAATAACAATTCAGTTTAAAACTTGCTTCATTTCAGTATGAAAACATCCATAAACCACAATAAATCAAAACAGCATGCAGACAATTCTACAAGGTGCGAAATTAATCTTGAAGAGGATCTCATTTTTACAGCCATGATTAAAACCCCCTACTGAGGAGCAGGTATGCAAATGTACAAGGCTGCTCCACAGCTAACACATTTCACCTCTCTGAATTATGGAAACGATAATTGTTACAAGCTGATTTATAAAAATTAAGAAAAAACTTAAAAGGTATTATAGATTGCACTGAGATATCATGAGGCATAAATACCATTTCACAGCAAAAACTCACCCCTTGGGAAACGGCATTAAATGGCGCACAACGCCAGCCCCCAATCGCGCTCGTGAATTACGTTCACTAGTGCTCGACATCCATTTAGAAAGGCTTCGAGGCCCTCGATAAATTTCACAACAATGTAATGTTATGTTGATTTGTTTAGCTCACTAATCCCACAAGAGGGTATCCAGGCGCTTGGGCACAGTGTGTTGGTGTGTGGTCCCACAATGCCTGTACGAAGAGTCAGGCCTTCAGATGCTTGCAGAAATCAGGGGGGAGGCTCTGATGCGTTGAGGAGGTCGTTCTATGGCTTGGGTGTGATGCAGGAGAATGAACAACCACCAGCTTTGCCTCAGCGGATGTGGGGAGTGCGTGCGATTGAGCGTGAGGCAGAGCGTAGCTGTCTGGTGGGTTGGCGAAAGTCGATGCGTATTCTGGTCCTGTGCTGTCTAGGGCTTTGTATGTGTGCGTGAGAAGTTTGAATTGGCTGCGCTTGTGAATGGGGAGACAGTGGAGCTTCTTTGGGTGTGGCGTGATGCGGGTGCAGCGTGGAGGGTCGAATATGAGCCTTGCAGCAGTGTCCGGGATGGCCTGGAGCCTGTGTAGAACAGTCTGGCGTGATAAGTGCTTGTGTGGCGGTGCGTCTGGTGCTCTGAGGCAACCATTTGAAGATGTTTGGCAGCATCCAAAAGATGTATAAGCCAGAGGTGAACAATAAAAGACCCGTGCAAAATCATTAAATCTAAGTCAACCATAAAGGGGACCTGACAGTCAACAGATTTCTTAAGATCTCAGCCACACTGGACATAAGTAGGGCATCATTGACGTAGAATAACACAGAGATGAACATGGGGGCCCATCGTAGGTGTGTCCTGTCCCAACTCTAGAAGTGTGGCTCTAGCGGGCTAGTAATTAAAGTACAGCCCACAGCCCTGATAGAAGCCAAATCAAAACTTTCTGTGTCCCGGATTCTAGCTGAGAGAGCCCAATGCAAGCACCTTAAAAAACAATGACAGTAGGGTCCAGCCCCATTAATGTCAGTATGGACCAACGCTTTGCCCTTCTGGCGTGGCCAAAGGCTGAGGTTAGGTCCTTTAAAGCTCCATTCAGGGAGCCTTCTTTGCCACACAGATATTTGTTTACTTCTTTTTGGAAGCGGTAAGCTTACTCATTGCTCTGTAGTGCTCAGATTAATTCTTGTCCCACATTGAGGTGCTGCCAGGATCCCGTATGATTGGTCCCAGACCTGAATTCTGGTCAGTAGCATCCATCTGGGCATCTCCCAATGGACCAATGAGGAAGAGAAGGGGCAACAGGCCAACCATGATGGGATAGGCCGCACCCGGAATAATCACCAGTGTCCACCTCCATCACTTCTGTGCCGCCTTAACAAGTCTCGCTAAGAGTCCTGGGCATCCAGATATTGTCCCACCTGGCTGTGCTGAGTAAGTTGTAGTAACGCTGCACGTGGGACTGTCTCCTTTCCAGAATGAATTGAAAAGTATTGTCTGCACAGGAGCAGGAGGGGGGTCTGTGTACAGACCCCACCAACCCCTACCCACTCCTGAGCAAAGCAGAGTTTAATGATATTTCAATGCTTTATTGAATTTTCATTACATTAAGAGAATGACACAATAAAGATACATGAATCAACCGCTGTGCAGGGCGAGAATATCAACAAAGTAAAAAATTGTTCCAAAATCCATCCGTATACCAGATCCCCATTAAAGAAATTAACGAGCAATGACAGAAAAGAGGGGGAAAGAACAGAAATCAACCATCGAAAGAGGTGAAGGGAAAAAGAAGCACGCAACCGTAATGAAGGTAGAGGATGGCATGATAGAAGACCCAAACAAAAGAACAAAAAAGTAAAGACCTCCTATTCCAAACCTCTTATAATGCCGGACAGTATCATATAGGGTTGAAGGCTGGAGAACCTTAAACGAAAGGGGACTGGGAACGGAGCATATGAATCTGCCTGGGACGTGGAACAGAACGTGATACCCTACAGATGCGTCAATAAAGGACATCCCTAGTTAATAAAAGGGCCCCATATCGCTTGAAATATCTGCAATTTGTCATTTATCTTATGAATGAGGTGTTCAAAACTTGCGATGTCATACTTTATTCAAGCAGTTCTGAAAAGTGGGTTTTAGGGTCGATTTCCAAAGTTACAGTCACTAATTTAGCCACCTCTAGTGCAACGGAAAGCCATGTGTTACTATGTTCGGTCACTGAAGGGAGGTCAGAAGTATCACGCAAGATCATGGTCTATCTTCCCAAAGGCCTTCTCTCATAGGACCCCAAACCTGCGAGCAGAAAGGCCTTCAGTCGATCACATTCCCATAAAACATAGACCTATGCCGCAGCCCGAAAGGCCATGCAGGGACACCGTGAGCCCACGCTAAGGCAGGCCTTCTGTGACCTTGCTGGAGACCAGTGCCAACGGTGAAGGATCTCAAAAACACCACATTTAGGACAAGCTTCCCGCAATCCTTTAATGTAATCCGAAATTAGAGAATCCCAATCATCATCCAGGAATTGTGTTAGGACGAGATTCCCACTGGGCTCTCAGCGGACTGGATGTGGGGGCAGAAAAACAGCGATCGGGCGAGTTTAATGGACCCAGCTGGGCACCCCAAAGATGCGGTGTGCAGAGATGCCTGTGAAGGCCTGTGTACAAGCAACTGGGAGGGAGGGACTGCAGCACAGCGGCCTTTAAAAGCATGTTTTTACCTTTAGTGATGGTAATGTGGGGGTTTGTGACAACTGCTGTGAAGCAACCCAACCCTATAGTGAAGCGAGACCCGTGTGCTCATTACCACTTTGACGTAATGGTCAGACTGCCCCTGACAAGCTTAAAAGGATGGAATGAAATGTTCTCAGAGTAATTGCCAGGAGTTGAGATGATTCAAGCATTTCCATCCAGGATCTGTCTGTCATGTCACCTTGGCGGTAGCACATCCGCGCTGCTTTGCTTATGACGTGTTTTGCTTTTTTTTCTTCTTGTTGTTTGATTTGCACTCTGCTGGTATGCTGTGGTCTGAGATGCGTCCTTGTGAATGCACCGAAGCGTGGTGTCTGTGCGCAGTAATTGTCTACCTGTGGAGTGACGCACATCTGGGCTCCCATCACTGCTTTCCTTCCAGAGTGCCTGGCGCCCTCCATCACTGCGGGATCCGGGGCGTCTTCGCGGCTCTTCAGCGCTGCTTCCACAGCCGAGGAGGATGCCGTCTGCGGTTTGTATCTGTCAAGGTCTCGGGAAGGATTTTCTGAGGGCTGTATGTGTCACACATATTAATTCCCGGGTGCGAGAAGCAGAAACATATTTTGCGTTGCTCGCCCAGCACCAATCACATTCAGTAAGCCGACAGGCCAGGCTTTCTGTCCATTTATTTCGCTTTGCTTGCAGAGATGATTCGCGCGACGGGGCTGTGGGACGCTGGTCTGAGAGGCGCTGCTCTTATTAAAGCATTCATCTGGGGGGGCTGTGAAAGGATAGTCAATGAAACTGCTCTCTGTGCTGAAATCAATGCAGATTGTCTGCTGAAGTCACCCCCTCCCGGGACACACTCATCCCAGGCTGATACATGACTGCAATCACCCCTGTGGATGGCTGATGTTGTGCCGCCGTCTCAGAGTAATAGGTGTCTCAAGGCGTGGGCCTCATGTTATGTTATTTGATGGTCTGACGTTAGCTGTCCATGGGCCGTGCCTGCCATCTGTAGGACTCTTAACTTCAGAATAAAGGCCACCCTTGGGACAGACCCTCATTTTACACTTAGGTATTCATTCAGAATAACAGGAGTTTAATTGCCAATATATAAAACGAGCAAAACAGTTTTACTCACAGTTTAAATATATAAAAAAAATCACCACAGCCATTACAAGTTTACAAAACGCAATGAACAACACGTGACGTATGATTCCGTTCGCCTTTCCTTGTTCAATCCTCTAAGCCGCTTTAGCAGATGTACACGCGGCGCAATTCCGCCCAAATTGAATCTATCGATCTTCTAAGGGGTTTAAAGAACGCGTTTGCATCCTTTAGATTTCTCTCTATTCCCAGTCATGTCTCACACTCGCTGCCGGCCATATGTACACAATCGTTAATTATTGGTAAACCATTCACAGCTCTCTTATCCTGTAAAGCGCCTTCTTGCAATAAACCCGGCCATATGTCCCGATTGATTCTGTGACGCGGCCGCACGCGCCTTTATCCCTCGGAATGCTGGCGCGGCCACTGGCCACTGGCCACGGGCTACCTGGCAGGTGGCCAGGGCGGACCCGCGCGGATGGGCCCCGAGCGTCTGTCTGCTTAATAACCGATAAGAGGGTAATGGCCTATAATTGCAGGCCCGGGAGCCATTTTCAGCTGGAAGGTGACAACGAGTTCGCACGTTCGCCAGCCTCAAAGGACTCATAAATACCTCTCTAAAGTCCGCTTCAAAGCGCCTTCGTGGCAGGTGGGTCATTAAATACAACTCGCGCCACGTATAGCGCTTATAGCGCTCACTACCATACTCGGAATAATGTGCCTTAAAGAGACAAGAGGGCCCCAGGTACCCCACCAAGCTTCACACGCAGCAGAGGTCTCGAATGGCGCTATTTACTGGCCTCCCACCATCAACCACCCACTGCTGCACCAAACTGCCCATATTTACAAGCCACCATCAACCACCCACTGCTGCACCAAACTGACCTTATTTACAAGCCACCATCAACCACCCACTGCTGCACCAAACTGCCTTTATTTACAAGCCACCATCAACCACCACTGCTGCACCAAACTGCCCATATTTACAAGCCACCATCAACCACCCACTGCTGCACCAAACTGACCTTATTTACAAGCCACCATCAACCACCTCCGCTGCACCAAACTGCCCATATTTACAAGCCACCATCAACCACCCACTGCTGCACCAAACTGATCATATTTACAAGCCACCATCAACCACCCACTGCTGCACCAAACTGACCTTATTTACAAGCCACCATCAACCACCTCCACTGCACCAAACTGCCCATATTTACAAGCCACCATCAACCACCCACTGCTGCACCAAACTGACCTTATTTACAAGCCACCATCAACCTCCCACTGCTGCACCAAACTGACCATATTTACAAGCCACCATCAACCACTCACTGCTACACCAAACTGACCATATTTACAAGCCACCATCAACCACCCACTGCTATACCAAACTGACCTCATTTACCAGCCTCCATCAAGAACGCACTGCTGCACCAAATTGACCTTATTTACCGGCCGTCGTGAACCTCCACCACTGCACCAAACTGACCTTACTTATCAGCCACCATCAACCACCCACTGCTGCAACAAACTGACCTTATTTACCACCACACTCAACTAACAACCACTGCACCAATCTGACATTATTTACTGGCCACCACTAACCACCTCAATGCGGCAACAAACTGACCTTATTTACCAGTCACCATCAACCACCGCCGGTGCACCAAACTGACCTTGTTTACCAGCTACCATCAACCACCACTGCTGTGCCAAACTGACCTTATATACCGGCCACCATCAGCCTCCCACGGCTGCACCAAACTGACCTTATTTACTGACCACCATCAACCACCCACTGCTGAACCAAACTGACCGTAATTACTTGCCACCTTCAACCACCCCCTGCTGCACCAAACTGACCTTATTTACCAGCCAACATTAACCACCAGTACTACATTAAAGTGACCTCATTTACCAGCCATCAAGCACCCACCGCTGCTCCAAACTGACCTTATTTAACAGCCACCATCAACCACCACTGCTGCACCAAACTGACCTTATTTACCTACCACCATCAACCACTTACCGCTGCACCAAACTGACCTTATTGACCAGCCACCATCAATGACCCACCGCTGCACCAAACTGACATTATGTACGAGTCCCCATCAACCACCCACTGCTCTACCAAACTGACCTTATTTACCTGCTCCATCAACCACCCACTCCTGCACCGAATTTACCTTATTTACCGGTCACCATCAATTACCCACCGCTGCAGCAAACTGACCTTATTTACTGGCTACCATCAACCACCTCAATGCAGCAACAAACTGATTTTATTTACTGGCCACCATCAACTACCTCAATGCAGCAACAAACTGACCTTATTTACCGGTCACCATCAACCATCCACCTCTGCACCAAACTGACATTATTTACTGGCCACCATCAACTAACGCCGCTGCACCAAACTGACCTTATTTACCAGCCACCATCAACCACCACCGCTGCGTTAAAATTACCTTATTTACCCGCCACCATCAACCTCCCACGGCTGCACCAAACTGAGCTTATTTACTGGCCACCGTCAACCACCCATTGCTTAACCAAATTGATCTTATTTACTGGCCACCATCAACCACCCACTGCTGCACCAAACTGACCTTATTTAGCCTCCACCATCAACCACCACTGCTACACTAAACTGACCTTATTTACCAGCCACCATCAACCACCACCGCTGCACCAAACTGACTTTATTTACCGGCCACCATCAACCACCATTGCTGCACCAAACTGACTTTATTTACCAATCACCATCAACAACCGACTGCTGCATCAAACTGACCTTATTTACCTTTGTCCATCAACCACCCACTGCTGCACCAAGCTGAGCTTATTTACCTTCGTCCATCAACCACCCACTGCTGCACCAAGCTGAGCTTATTTACCTTCCTCTATCAACCACCCACCGCTGCAGAAAAGTGACCTTGTTTACCGGCCACCATCAATCACCCACCACTGCACCAAACTGACATTATTTACTAGTCCCCATCAACCACCCACTGCTGTACCAAACTGACCTCATTTACCAGCCTCCATCAAGAACGCACTGCTGCACCAAATTGACCTTATTTACCGGCCATCATCAACCTCCACCGCTGTACCAAACTGACCTTACTTACCAGCCCCCATCAACCACCCACCACTGGACCAAACTGACCTTATTTACCAGCCACCATCAACCACCACTGCTGCAAGAAACTGACCTTATTTACCACCACCATCAACAACCAACCACTGCACCAATCTGACATTATTTACTGGCCACCACCAACCACCCCAATGCGGCAACAAACTGACCTTATTTACCAGCCTCCATCAACCACTCACAGCTGAAGCAAACTCACCTTGTATACCAGCCTCCATCAACCACCACCGCTGCACCAAACTGGCATTATTTAGTGGCCACCATCAACCACCACCGCTGCACCAAACTGACCTTATTTACCGGTCACAATCAACCACCCACCGCTGCAACAAACAGACCTTATTTACCGGCCACCATCTGCCGCCTACCACTGAGAAAGTGAAATTATTTACCAGTCCCCATCAACCACCCACTGATGTACCAAACTGACCTTATTTACCAGCCACCATCAACCTCCACTTCTGCACCCAACTGATCTTATTTCCCAGCCACCACCCACCTCTGCAGCAAACTGACCTTATTTACCACCCACCATCAACAACCTCAGTGCAGCAACAAACTGACCTTAATTACCGGCCATTATCAACCACCAACCACCGCACCAAACTAACATTATTTACTGGCCATCATCAACCAGCTCAATGCAGCAACAAACTGACCTTATATACCAGCCACCATCAACCACCACCGCTGCACCAAACTGACCTTATTTATCAGCCACCCTCAACCACCACCGCTGTGCCAAACTGACCTTATTTACCGACCACCATCAGCCTATCACAGTTACACCAAACTGACCTTATTTACTGGCCGCCATGAACCACCCACTGCTGCAACAAAATGACCTTATTTGCTGGCCACCATTAAACACTCACCGCTGAAACAAACTGACCTTGTTTGCCAACCTCCATCAACCACCACCGCTGCACCAAACTGACATTATTTACTTGCCATCATCAACTACCACTGCAGCAGCAAACTGACCTTATTTACCGGCCACCATCAACCACCTACCGCTGCACCAAACTGAACTTATTTACCGGCCACCATCAACCACCACTGCTGCACCAAACTGACCTTATTCACCAGTCATGATTAGCTGCCCACCACTGCACCAAACTGACCTTATTTACCTTCCTCCATCAACCACCCACTTCTGCACTAAACTGCGCTTGTTTACCTTCCTCTATCAACCTCCCACGCTGCACAAAACTGATCTTATTTACCGACCACCATCAACCAACCACTGCTGCACCAAACTGATCGTATTTACCAGCCACCATCAACCACCCACCGCTGCACCAATCTGACATTATTTACCAGTCCCCATCAACCACCCACTGCTGTACCAAACTGACCATATGTACAAGCCACCATCAACCACCACTGCTGCACCAAACTGACCTTATTTACCGGCCACCATCAACCACCTCAATGCAGCAACAAACTGACCTTATTTACTGGCCTCCCGCCATCAACCACCCACTGCTGGACCAAACTGACCATATTTACAAGCCACCATCAACCACCACCACTGCACCAAACTGACCTTATTTACCAGCCACCGTCAACCACCAACAAACTGACCTTATTTACCATCTACTATCAACCACCGCCGCTGAACCAAACTGACTTTGTTTACTAGCCTCCATCAACCACCACCGCTGCACCACGCTGACCTTATTTATCATCCACCATCAATTACCTACCGCTGCAGCAAACTGACCTTATTTACCGGCCACCATCAACCACCTCAATGCAGCAGCAAACTGATCATGTTTACCGGCCACCATCAACCACTGACCACTGCACCAAACTGACATTATTTACTGGCCACCATCGACTACATCAATGCGACAACAAACTGACCTTATTTACCAGCCACCATCAACCATCACCGCTGCTCCAAATTGACCTTAGTTACTGGCCACCATCAACCAAGTCTGATGATTTGTTCGTGTTCACGTCAGAGCAGTTGAATAAAGGACACTGATTTGAAGCACATACCATGCCTTCCACGTGAACTACAGGCCCCAAAGCTGCTCAGCCCCTATGGCTGTATTTTTCACAACACACCTTGTACTGACCTTCACTCCTGTTGGGAGGTCTGTGAGTAATTTCTGCAGCATGGATAATAGCGCCTCTCATCTCTTCTCACATCTGAGAGGCTTGTAAATGCCAGCTGGGTGTTTACACATAAGAGGGGTTGGTGTTTGTCTCTCCTCTCTCTAGGATTAATCATCCCTCCTGCTCCCCTCAGCCTATGCAGCAGACATCACCATGGCATTCCATCCAATCTCTGGTTCAACCAGGACACCCATAGTTCTGCTGACATTTCTGCTTTTCATCTGTGTCTCCAGGGTGATAGTCACTCAAGAAAATGCATTTGCCATCTTCTCCAATATTGATAACTTCTGTTGCTGACTGCTTGTAATCTGGGCAGGTAATTTGAACCTGGCCAATTTATTGCTGATGTTTTATTGATAGTTATATTTTACATCCCTAATTAAACCCACTGATTATCAGGGGATAGGTTATCACTGGAGCATTAATCAATTTGTTATAATGCCAATAATTTTCTTTACATGTGGACATTAGAATACAATTTGACAATGTGTTTGCTTCTTTAAAGGCTTGAAACGTTTTAGTCTCTTTTGAGACTTAGGCCCATATTTATACTTTTTCACGCAAAACTGCGCTAACTGAGTTTTGCGTGAAAAAGTTTACCGGCGGCTAGCACCATTCCAAGATGCCAGCCGGGCATCTGGTTTATGGAATGGCGCAATCCGGTGCAAAGGATGGGCTAACGGCATGGACGTTAGCCGGGTGGGGCTGGCGGTATGGATGAAGGGGGTTTTTGGCCAAGAAATGACGTTAGGCTGGTTAGAGTAAAAAAAGATAACTCTAACCAGCTTACGGTCATTTCTTGACACTAAACCTACCATACCACATGACTCCTGCCTTATAAAAGACAGGCATCATGCCCACAACCCCAATGGCAAGCACAGAGGACAAGGGTCCCCTGGGCATGGCCACTGCACCCAGTGCCATGTATGGGGGCCCATTTTGGGGCCCCCAATGGCACTTAAAAAAAAATACTTACCTCTACTTACCTGGAATGGGGACCCTCCATCCCCTGGTGTGCTTCTGGTGTGGGTGGGGGGGTCCCTGGGGTCTGGGGAGGGCACCTGTGGACTTATACCATGGTGTTCCACCATGGAAATAGGCCCACAGGTCCCCTAACACCTGCCCTGACCCAGGCGCTAAATAATGGCACTAAGCAAACTTAGCACCATTATTTAGGCCCGCCTCTCTCCAGTGCACCATTTTTGCACGTGAGGATAAATAAGGCGCCTGGGCCTTAGAGTTATTTCTTGCCCGGGAACGCCTACCTTGCATCTCATTGACACAAGGTAGGTTCAAGCTAGCAAAAAATGACTTTAACTCCAAAACTTTGGGGCTAGATGGGTTTAGCGCCAAAGTATACATTTGGAGTTACATTGTAGGAGGCTGGCCTGGCTTGTAGTGGGTACCAAGGGGTACTTACACTCTGTGCCAGATCCAGTTATCCCTTATTAGTGTAGAAGAGGTGTTTCTAGCAGCTTAGGCTGATAGAAGGTAGCTATAGCAGAGCAGCTTAGGCTAAACTAGGAGACATGCAAAGCTCCTACTATACCACTGGTATCATATGCACAATATCATAAGAAAACACAATACACAGATACACTAAAAATAAAGGTACATTATTTTTATGACAATATGCTAACATTATCTCAGTGAGTACCCTCAGTATGAGGATGCCAAATATACACAAGATATATGTACACAAGACCAAAAATATGCAGTAATAGCAAAAGGAAGTAATGCAAGCAGTGTAAAGTTACAATGTATTGCATTAGGAGCACATAGGTATAGGGGCAACACAAACCATATACTCCAAAAGTGGAATACGAATAACGTATGGACCCCAAACCTATGTGAGCTCGTAGAGGGTCGCTGGGACTGTAAGAAAACAGTGAGGGTTAGAAAAATAGCCCACCCCAAGACCCTGAAAAGTAGGTGTAAAGTGCACCTATATTCCCCAGAGAGCACAGAAGTCGTGATAGGGGATTTCTGCAAGAAATACCAACACCAGCAATGCAACCAAAGTGGATTTCCGGACGAGAGTACCTGTGGAACAAGGGGACCAAGTCCAAGAGTCGCGACAAAGTCAAGAATGGGCAGATGCCCACGAAATGCCAACTGAGGGTGCAAAGGAGCTGCCACCGGATGGTAGAAGCTGTGGATTCTGCAAGAACGAAGAGGGCTAGAAACTTTCTCTTTGGAGGATGGATGTCACACGTCGTGTAGAAGCTTACAGAGGTATTCCCACGCAGAAAGACCGCAAACAAGCCTTGCTAGCTGCAAGGGTTGTGGTTAGGGTTTTTGGATGCTGCTGTGAACCAGGAGAGACCAGGATGTCGCCACTTGGATGAGGAGACAGAGGGGGCGCCCAGCAAGTCAGGGAGCCCTCACAGAAGCAGGCAGCACCCGCAGAAGTGCTAGAAAAGGCACTTGGAAGAGGAGTGAACTGGAGCTCACCTGAAAACACAAAAGGGAGTCCCACGACGCCGGAGGACAACTCAGGAGGTTGTGCACTGCAGGTTAGAGTGTCGGGGACCCAGGCTTGGCTGTGCATGAAGGAAATCCTGGAAGAGTGCACAGGAGCCGGAGCAGTTGCAAATCACGCGGTACCCAGCAATGCAGTCTAGCGTGGGGAGGCAAGGACTTACCCCCACCAAACTTGGACTGAAGAGTCACTGGACTGTGGGAGTCACTTGGACAGAGTTGCTGAGTTCCAGGGACCACGCTCGTCGTGCTGAGAGGGGACCCAGAGGACCGGTGATGCAATCTTTTGTTGCCTGCGGTTGCAGGGGGAAGATTCCGTCTACCCACGGGAGATTTCTTCAGAGCTCCTAGTGCAGAGAGGAGGCAGGCTACCCCCAGAGCATGCACCACCAGGAAAACAGTCGAGAAGGCGGCAGGATCAGCGATACAAGGTTGCAGTAGTCGTCTTTGCTACTTTGTTGCGGTTTTGCAGGCGTCCTGAGCAGTCAGCGGTCGATCCTTTGGCAGAAGGTGAAGAGAGAGATGCAGAGGAACTCTGATGAGCTCTTGCTTTCGTTATCTGAAGAAGTCCCCAAAGCAGAGACCCTAAATAGCCAGAAAAGGAGGTTTGGCTACCTAGGAAGGAGGATAGGCTAGTAACACAGGTAAGAGCCTATCAGAAGGAGTCTCTGACGTCACCTGATGGCACTGGCCACTCGGAGCAGTCCAGTGTGCCAGCAACACCTCTGTTTCCAAGATGGCAGAGGTCTGGGGCACACTGGAGGAGCTCTGGGCACCTCCCCTGGGAGGTGCAGTTCAGGGGAGTGGTCACTCCCCTTTCCTTTGTCCAGTTTCGCGCCAGAGCAGGGCTGGGGGATCCCTAAACCGGTGTAGACTGGCTTATGCAGAGATGGGCAGCATCTGTGCCCATCAAAGCATTTCCAGAGGCTGGGGGAGGCTACTCCTCCCCAGCCTTCACACCTATTTCCAAAGGGAGAGGGTGTGACACCCTCTCTCAGAGGAAATCCTTTGTTCTGCCTTCCTGGGCCAGGGCTGCCTGGACCCCAGGAGGGCAGAAACCTGTCTGAGGGGTTGGCAGCAGCAGCAGCTGCAGTGCAAACCCTGAAAAGGCAGTTTGGCAGTACCTGGGTTCTGTGCTAGTGACCCGGGGGATCATGGAATTGTCCCCCCAATGCCAGAATGGCATTGGGGTGACAATTCCATGATCTTAGACATATTACATGGCCATGTTCGGAGTTACCATTGTGACGCTATACATAGGTAGTGACCTATGTATAGTGCACGCGTGAAATGGTGTCCCCGCACTCACAAAGTCCGGGGAATTTGCCCTGAACAATGTGGGGGCACCTTGGCTAGTGCCAGGGTGCCCACACACTAAGTAACTTTGCACCCAACCTTCACCAAGTGAAGGTTAGACATATAGGTGACTTATAAGTTACTTAAGTGCAGTGGTAAATGGCTGTGAAATAACGTGGACGTTATTTCACTCAGGCTGCACTGGCAGGCCTGTGTAAGAATTGTCAGATCTCCCTATGGGTGACAAAAGAAATGCTGCAGCCCATAGGGATCTCCTGGAACCCCAATACCCTGGGTACCTCAGTACCATATACTAGGGAATTATAAGGGTGTTCCAGTATGCCAATGTGAATTGGTAAAATTGGTCACTAGCCTGTTAGTGACAATTTGTAAAGCTGAGAGAGCATAACCACTGAGGTTCTGGTTAGCAGAGCCTCAGTGAGACAGTTAGGCATCACACAGGGAACACATACATATAGGCCACAAACTTATGAGCACTGGGGTCCTGGCTAACAGGGTCCCAGTGACACATAACAAACATACTGTAAACACAGGGTTTTCACTATGAGCACTGGGCCCTGGCTAGCAGAATACCAGTGAGACAGTGAAAATACCCTGACATACACTCACAAACAGGCCAAAAGTGGGGGTAACAAGGCTAGAAAGAGGCTACTTTCTCACACAACCCCCCCCAAACGAAGGACAATAAGGCTAACCTTGGCCAGTTGAGACTTTATTGTCTAAGTGGTGATAAGTAGAGAGTAGCTCTGCAATAGACTAGTTACTCCCTTTATCATCCACTATATGGTTACTTCCCTGTGGGAATGTAAACCACCCTGTTTGAAGTTTTTTAGCTAGCCAACAATGTGAAGATGTATTTTCAGAGTTTCTATCAGTAAGTTTTAGTTTAGAGCAGTGGGAATTGTCCACTGAACCTATTTGTAGTGATGGAAATGCCAGACAGGGATGCTGTCTCAGAAAAGCCATAGCTGGGCAAAAACGTTGTCCATATGGCTGGAAGAGAGAACAGGGATGCTGTTTCTCTTGGGTTGGAGCAGGGCAGGGATGCTGTCCTATGAGCTTCACACTAGGGCAGGGCTGCTGTCCTAAGTGTTGTAAGGCAGTGCAGGGTTTCTGCACTAAAGTTTCTCTGGGAGGGTTAGAGGGATGCTCCATGTTAACTAAAATGGTGCTCTTTTTCTCACCGATGTTAGTTATCCCACAGAGAGGTACTTCTACCTCAGGGAGTACAGCTTTGCCAGCTGACGATTCCCTTGGAACAGGTGCCACCCCAGGAGAGGTTTCTCCCACCACAGGAATGGTATCCTGAATGGTAGGGTGGGTAGGGGATACTGTGATACCCTTTTTACCTGTTGTTGGAGAGGGATCCTGAGTTTTCAGGCCTTTTTCTCTCCTTTGCTTTTTCATTTCAGTTGAAATGAGGGAACAATTCTCGGGGATACCCAGCATGGCTGCATGGGCATAAAACTCTACCTCAGCCCAACCTGAGGTCTCTAGGTCATTACCTAAGAGACAGTCTACAGGTAAGCTAGGTGATACTACCACCTGCTTAGGGCCAGTAACTCCACCCCAACTAAGCTGAACTATAGCTAAGGGAAGAAGCTTAGTGGAGTTATGGACATCAATAATTTTATACTGTTGTCCAATGATGTGTTGTTCAGGATGCACTAGGTTTTCAGTCACCAAAGTAATACTGGCACCTGTGTCCCTGTAGGCCAAGGCCTCAACACCATTTATTGAAACTGTCTGCCTGTACTTATCCATTGTAAGGGGACAAGCAGCCAGTGTGGCAAGGCCAATGCCACTAGGTGTGACAGAAACTGTCTTGGGACTGACTACCCCAGTTTCTATGATGGACCCATAAGTGAACCCAACTACTCCCTTAGTTTGACTGTTGCCAGCAGTCCCACCACTAGTACCACTACTGCTAGGGGCACTAGAGCTTGATGTATTAGTGGTGGTAGGCTCAGGGGGTTTTCCTGGACAGGACTTATCCCCTGGCCTATGGCCTCTGTTTTTACACACAAAGCACCAAGGCTTTTTAATGTGTGTATGTTGTGAAGAAGAGGAAGAATTTGATTTATCCCCACCCCCTGAAGAGTGTTTAGGATTTGAAGAAGGATCTTTGGTTTTACCCTTATCCCCATGCTTATCCTGAGATTTCTCACCATCTTTCTTCTTGCCATCCTTGTCACCCCCTGTATGAACTTTTCTGTTCACTCTTGTTCTGACCCATTTGTCTGCCTTCTTTCCCAATTCTTGGGGAGACGTCAGATCTGAGTCCACTAGATATTGGTGCAACAAATCAGACACACAGTTATTCAGAATATGCTCTCTCAAGATTAGATTGTACAGGCTGTCATAGTCAGAAACTTTACTGCCATGTAACCACCCCTCCAAGGCCTTCACTGAATAGTCAACAAAGTCTACCCAGTCTTGTGAGGACTCTTTTCTGGTTTCTCTGAACGTAATCCTGTATTGTTCAGTGGTTAAGCCAAATCCATCCAAGAGTGCATTCTTCAAAACTGTAAAATTATTGGCATCACTTTCCTTCACAGTAAGGAGCCTATCCCTACCCTTTCCACTGAAAGAGAGCCATAGGATGGCAGCCCACTGCCTTTGAGGGACCCCCTACAACACAGGCCCTCTCAAGTGCAGCAAACCACTTGTTAATGTCATCCCCCTCCTTGTAAGGGGGAACTATCTTATGCAGATTCCTAGAATCATGCTCTTTCACAGGATTACTCTCTGTAATACTGCTGCTGCCACCATGGAGTCTAAACCCCAACCTCTGTCTTTCTTTTTCTAAGTCTAAAGATTCCCTGTCTAGAGCCAGCTGTTGCTGTTTAAGCTTCAGCCTGGTCTCTTCCACTCTCAATTTATTGAGTTCCCTTTCTAACATTCTGTCATCAGGGTGGGTGGGTTGGGCATGCTTTGACACAGAAGAATGATGTGAATGAACAGAGGGAGACCTTTCCCTAACAGTAGGCACCCTAACAACCTGGCCTGCAGGAATAACATTCCTACTGTGATGGGAGCTTCCATTACTACCAGTTATGCTAGGTGGCCTGCTAAGGGGCAGGTTGGGAAGGATACCATCTAACACTCTCCCTAGGGGTGCCCCAGAGTCTGGGTGTGAACCATCTCCTAACTTCTCAACAGATGTGCCAGCTAAGGCCTTATCATTTTCAATGAGTATGTTATTTAACAATTCTCTAGAGAGATTCTTCCCTACCCCTAAACCTCTATCAATGCAGAGACTCCTCAAACCTTTCCAGCTAAGGTGGTCATAAGCTGTGCTGACCAGATCAAGAGTAGGACCTGTGCCAGACATGATAGAAAAGGGTTTAGGGACAGAAAAAAGAAAGAAAAAGTTTCAGGACTTTTTAAGGAAATAGAAAAAAAACTTGTTCAACTTTTTAGAAACTTATAGAAAGTTTAGAGGTACTTTTCAGCACTTAGCAAATAGAGTAAGAGAAGAAAAGCAAAACTTTTTGGTTAGGTGTACATACACTGAACTTGTTTTGTATATTTTTCTCTTATGAAAAGTACAATATGACAAAGTGGTAAGCAGTTACAAGTACTTATCCCACCACTGCACCACCAATGTAGGAGGCTGGCCTGGCTTGTAGTGGGTACCAAGGGGTACTTACACTCTGTGCCAGGTCCAGTTATCCCTTATTAGTGTAGAAGAGGTGTTTTTAGCAGCTTAGACTGATAGAAGGTAGCTATAGCAGAGCAGCTTAGGCTGAACTAGGAGACATGCAAAGCTCCTACTATACCACTAGTGTCATATGCACAATATCATAAGAAAACACAATACACAGATATACTAAAAATAAAGGTAGTTTATTTTTATGACAATATGCCAAAAGTATCTCAGTGAGTACCCTCAGTATGAGGATGCCAAATATACACAAGATATATGTACACAAGACCAAAAATATGCAGTAATAGCAAAAGGAAGTAATGCAAGCAGTGTAAAGTTACAATGTATTGCAATAGGAGCACATAGGTATAGGGGCAACACAAACCATATACTCCAAAAGTGGAATGCGAATAACGTATGGACCCCAAACCTATGTGAGCTCGTAGAGGGTCGCTGGGACTGTAAGAAAACAGTGAGGGTTAGAAAAATAGCCCACCCCAAGACCCTGAAAAGTAGGTGTAAAGTGCACCTATATTCCCCAGAGAGCACAGAAGTCGTGATAGGGAATTTCTGCAAGAAAGACCAACACCAGCAATGCAACCAAAGTGGATTTCCGGACAAGAGTACCTGTGGAACAAGGGGACCAAGTCCAAGAGTCGTGACAAAGTCGAGAGTGGGCAGATGCCCACGAAATGCCAACTGAGGGTGCAAAGGAGCTGCCACCGGATGGTAGAAGCTGTGGATTCTGCAAGAACGAAGAGGGCTAGAAACTTCCCCTTTGGAGGATGGATGTCCCACGTCGTGTAGAAGCTTGCAGAGGTGTTCCCACGCAGAAAGACCGCAAACAAGCCTTGCTAGCTGCGAAGGGTTGCGGTTAGGGTTTTTGGATGCTGCTGTGGCCCAGGAGGGACCAGGATGTCGCCACTTGGATGAGGAGACAGAGGGGGCATGCAGCAAGTCAGGGAGCCCTCACAGAAGCAGGCAGCACCCACAGAAGTACCAGAACAGGCACTTGGAAGAGGAGTGAACCAGAGCTCACCCGAAGACACAAAAGGGAGTCCCACGACGCCGGAGGACAACTCAGGAGGTTGTGCACTGCAGGTTAGAGTGTCGGGGACCCAGGCTTGGCTGTGCACAAAGGAAATCCTGGAAGAGTGCACAGGAGCCGGAGCAGCTGCAAATCACGCGGTACCCAGAAATGCAGTCTAGCGTGGGGAGGCAAGGACTTATCTCCACCAAACTTGGACTGAAGAGTCACTGGACTGCGGGAGACAATTGGACAGAGTTGCTGAGTTCCAGGGTCCACGCTCGTCGTGCTGAGAGGGGACCCAGAGGACTGGTGATGCAGTATACAAAATTCAGTTGTCAAAAACAGTATATAACTTCTCTTAACAGGGTCTAATAAGAACCATCACAGTAAAAGTCCACTCCCAAAGTCCGCCAGAGTCGTGACCAGCACCAAAACCCTTGACAGCTATGGTTATGGTTTAGTCTACATCAGTCATTGGCTCCGTTGCTCAGTGTATGACGGCATTTTGGGATCACGTGTGTACATCCAACTCAAAACAAGTTCACTGTGTTAGGGCTGGTGGTTGGTCTTTTAGTTTTCAATGTTCTTTTATCGTTCACCTTTCACTTCTTTTTTGTTCTCTTCTTAGGTCTCAACTGAGTGCATGTGCGTCGCTGTGAGACACTTTGTTAGCTAATATTGGCTCACAGCCCTCACGCTGCTTACCATGGGTTGGCTTCGTCATCACCCATATTTGCTCACTTCAGATTTTTAACGCTGTGGACTTCAGGTCATCTTTTTCTGTTTGACCCCTCCCTGGAGCATGGACACAGTACTGTGTCCTCCCATTGTTTGTGTTTTGGGTGCTACTTTCTTGTTTTTAATGAGTCCCTCGCCTCCATGCCCACTGCCTTCCTGGTGCCTGCCCCCTCCTGTTATCTCTGTTGTTGCTTGCCACCCCACTCTACTCACACTGTCCATGTGCTTCTCACTCCTCCCTCCTCCTGGTGTCCATGTTGTAGCTTGCCCGCACCCACTATCTGTGTTGTTGCATGACCCTATTTCTGTCCGTGTTTTTGTTGAACCCTCCCACCCTCCATGTTGCTTGCCCGCTCATGCCCATATGTTATTGCTGTCCATGTTGTTCCTTGCCCCCTCACGCCCTCTGTGTTGTTGCTTGCCTCTCCATGCCCTCACTGTTGTTGCTTGGCCCTTCATGCCCTCTGTTGTTGCTTGGCCACGCCCACACCCTCCATGTTGCTTGCCCCTTCATGCCCTCTGTGTTGTTGCTTGCCCCTTCATGCCCTGTGTGTTGTTGCTTGCCCTCTCATACCCTCAGTGTTGTTGCTTGGCCACGCCCACACCCTCCATGTTGCTTGCCCTCTCGTGCCCTTGTGCTATTGCTTGCCCCTGCATCCCTTCTTGCCCTTTTTAGGTGGAGCGCACAAGTGCTCTGACGTGTTATAATCTATCTGTGGGGTTTTAACCACGCCCACCTCACGCCCATTACTACCACTCGTTCATGGGCTTTCAAAAATCCTTTCTTTTCACTGGTAAATGCTTTACGATTGTTACTGCCTCGGCCATCGACCCTATTACATGGATAATTGCACTTTTGCTGATACGTTTGACTGCGAGCAAACTTCTTTTTCCTTTTGTGTCTCTCCTTCGTGCTCACGCTCATGGCGGCCATGGCGCTGTGAATCGGCTCGCTTATGCCAACTGTTTTACTTTTCATTTTCAATTTATATGGCAAGAAAAGTCCAGTTAGGAATTTACAACGCTAATAGCTCCAACTTGAGCAAACGCAAGACCCTTTGCATTGCAAATGCTTGTTCTTTGTTGCTTGCGTCTCCCACTCACTCCCCATCTCTCTCTCTCTGTTTTGCTGCTTGCCTTCTGTAGTCCTCCATGTTGTTGCTTGTCCCTTCGTCTAATTCATGTTTCCCCCCACCCACCCGCTATAACAAAAAAAAGCACTATATGACATGACCAGAGCTGGCTACATCGTATAGCGCCTGCCATGCAACTGCCCGCCCTTCTATTGTTGTTGCTTTCCCCTCATCCCGCTTGTTGTTACATGCCGTCACCCACCCACTGTAACAAAACAAGTGATATGACATGGGCGCCGCTGGAAGCGTCCTACCCCCACACTCTCCCTGTTACATGCCGTCACCCACCCACTGTAACAAAACAAGTGATATGACATGGGCGCCGCTGGACGCGTCCTACCCCCACACTCTCCCTGTTACATGCCGTCACCCACCCACTGTAACAAAACAAGTGATATGACATGGGCACCGCTGGACGCGTCCTACCCCCACACTCTCCCTGTTACATGCCGTCACCCACCCACTGTAACAAAACAAGTGATATGACATGGGCGCCGCTGGACGCGTCCTACCCCCACACTCTCCCTGTTACATGCCGTCACCCACCCACTGTAACAAAACAAGTGATATGACATGGGCACCGCTGGACGCGTCCTACCCCCACACTCTCCCTGTTACATGCCGTCACCCATCCACTGTAACAAAACAAGTGATATGACATGGGCGCCGCTGGACGCGTCCTACCCCCACACTCTCCCTGTTACATGCCGTCACCCACCCACTGTAACAAAACAAGTGATATGACATGGGCGCCGCTGGACGCGTCCTACCCCCACACTCTCCCTGTTACATGCCGTCACCCACCCACTGTAACAAAACAAGTGATATGACATGGGCACCGCTGGACGCGTCCTACCCCCACACTCTCCCTGTTACATGCCGTCACCCACCCACTGTAACAAAACAAGTGATATGACATGGGCGCCGCTGGACGCGTCCTACCCCCACACTCTCCCTGTTACATGCCGTCACCCACCCACTGTAACAAAACAAGTGATATGACATGGGCGCCGCTGGACGCGTCCTGCTGCTTTCATCCCCACACTCTCCGTGTTACTCTGTAATAGCTGTTGTTCCATCCTCTAACCAGCAATAACAGAAAAAGGCTATCACACGGCCTGCATTGTAGCCCTTATGTGCTGTACTTTCAGATGAGCTGCAAAGCAGTCGTGCTCCTGCACAACACGACTAAAAACACTGATAATACCAATAGCTCTCTGGTAAGCGACACATACTGGCCTTGCCAATGCTTGTTTCTTAATGTTTCCTAAGAGGATACTACAGCTGTCCAGGGAGTGCTAACAGGTTGTTTGATTGCCGCTCATTTCATCTGCAGTGCGCTGCGTCCCAGGTGGGCACTTTCTCTAAACCAGGGACCATCGTGGATTCGGATTTCCACTGTCTATCGTTTCCCGCCATTCCAAGGCGGTCAGCGCGCTGCTTGTAGGTGTGACGCTCATGCGGACACTTGAAAAATGACAGCGGACTATTTACATTCCCTCTGCAATATTGCACCCGCTGCTAGCTTTAGTTTTGTTATTGCAAGCATATGTTTTTTCTGCTTGTATTCTTTGAATTTTTCTTCCCATCGCGACCACCGTGCTGATTTTGTGTGTTTTACCACAATTGTGCCAGGCGGCAAATGTACACAAGCCAGTGGATGGATGAATGGATGGATGAGAACAAAAATAAGTGCAGTCTGTTGACTTATTGGGTGCATAAATCCATCATTGACACAAAAGGCACTTTCAGTCATAAGTCAGACCTATTGTTAGTGCCAGTGCTTGTTTTCTTTTGAATTTGCTTCCCCACCCCGACTACTTCTACGTTTCCCTTTTTCACAATTACCAGGTTTCCTGCGCGTTTCTTCCCACTCGCGGTTTTAAAGAAATTGTAGTTACCTCTCTTGATGAGCGAGGACATATACGATTTATTCACTTTCTATTTCATTTCTTGCAGCTCGATAAGGGTCCTTGGGAAATCATTTGTCAAGTTGAATTTTATTTTCTCTAAACCGGCATGACCGCTGGAGAAGATGACCTTTGGTGAAATTGCACTTGTCACAGATGGATTCTCCAGCTCCTGGCTCCGTCAGATGACAGAGGCCTGGTCCTCAGGGCGTGGGGCATGCAAGATGGCCTGGGCCGACACAAGCATCATCTGTCCTCATTTAGCCCTGTCTGCAGTGCACCGGACCTCAGCATCTCTCTCACTCCCAGTCTCTCCATCACTCTGTGCTTGGAAGTCCTGTTTCTAGCATCCTGGGTCATGGCGTCCACCTGATGCATCGGTAGCTTTGGGGTCAGGGTTGGGGTTTAGATGTTCATTCTTATCCTGGGTGCTTGCCCCTGGGGGGACACACAGACCCACGTTTGGATGTTTTGTGCACATGCTCTAATATAGCACAATTCAGGCACGCAGGCAAACAAAGGATGCCCCTCTGTGTTCCTATTCTTTATTGGCATATATCATTATAACAATCAGGTGACTCAGTCACCATCCATACATGAAACCAACACAACATCAAGCTTCCAACTCTTGCAGGGTCTATAACATATCATCCGTCTTCTGCAGGGTTATCACATTCAGTAGTATTTCGAGCTTTGGAATGTTGGGAGCTCTTCAGGGCCAATAATGTCCGGTAGAAGCCCGCAGCTCCAACATTGAAACGCCTGCCTCTCTATTTCCCGTTTTTAGTTTATGTTTTACCCCCAGTGGTGGAATGTTCTAGTAGCCTTAGACCCCTTCTGCCTCGGGCTATACCAATTGTTAAAGGCCCTCTGCCTTGTTGTAGGTCCTCGCCTGAGGCCATATTGTGTGTGTTTCCCGTTCTCCTGTGTTCCCAGGGTAGACATTTAGCAGTGTCACAATATTCCTACTTTCCATCCGCTAATACCATGGAGAGCCACCTCCTGGCGCGACAGGGTATTGCGGGGACGTCTATGGTGTCAGGTTGCAGCACTGTTTTAGAGCGCAGCGCTATAACAGATTATGGCCCAGGTTTTCAAAACAGTCACAGAACGCAGCACAGCAGCCAAAAATGCTGCGTTGCATTGCGTGATGGAGAGGGAGCAGGACAGCGCCATATCTACAGACATAAGTCATTCCCCTCCCCTCTTCCTATGGCGCTGTGCACACAGCTTTGCGCCATAGTGCAAGGGTGTGTGCGTGAGTCTGCCATAGGTTTTTTACTGGAAGTGTGACCTTCATTTTGAAGGGCCTAGCGCCTCGTAGCGCCACACTAGCGTAATTTTTTACGCGAATGTGGCATTGAGGAGGCCGTTCTCCCTCGCCGTATTTACAAAGTGGCACAAAGCTTGCATTACGCCACTTTGCGCCCCCTCGCACCACATTATACCTGCGCCAGGCATAATATATGCAAGGGGGGGTATTCCCACGCAGGGAGGCCCATAAGAATTGTGCAGTAAAATTATAAACTCCAATGACTTGCAAGTGACAACTTTGTAAATGTTCTTTCTTTTTTCAAATTCACCAGTTTCACACTTTGTGAAGATTCCAAATCTTTCCTTAGTGGGAGAGTTCACCTGCGACTCAGGGCTGGGGGTGAACTGTGACCCCAGTCAGTTGTCCTAGTGGTCTCTCCTGGTCCCTCCTACTTTGAAGTGGGGTCCCCCTTCCAGATCCAGGCCGAGACCCCCCCTATTCTGGGTGTGATCGTCAGCTGGGAGCCCTCGGCCCACCCCCAAACCCCAGAAGGAGGATTCTGCCTTCTGTCCCTACTAACACTGATTACAAGAGGACGCTTGCCGTTCTGCGCAGAATGTTCACCTCAA
This sequence comes from Pleurodeles waltl, assembly GCF_031143425.1. Lineage (NCBI taxonomy): Eukaryota > Metazoa > Chordata > Amphibia > Caudata > Salamandridae > Pleurodeles > Pleurodeles waltl. The sequence continues at coordinate 20,178,953 of NC_090440.1, forward strand.
TATACAAATTAGGGAGCAAAATAAGGGACTAAAGGTTTTGCATAGGCACAGAGGGCCAAGTTTACAAGAAAATGGTGCATCAGCTGTGATGAGCCCCTTTTCTTGCACCCCCCCAACGATACCATGGTAGCGCTGCATTTACAATACAGCGCACCATGGCGCACGTTAGGACAATAGCGTCATAATTTATGATGCTATTGTGGTGCTTTGCAGGATTAGCACCATAAATTGTGTCGCTAATCCTGCAAAGTACAGGGACGCCCATTGAAAGTACTGGGCGCGTCATTTTAAAGCCCGCTCTGAGCAGGCACGAAAAATGATGCTAAAAATGGCGCAGTAAAATATATATTATTATCTAATATTGTTGCAGTCACTGGTCTGCCTTGTGTAGACACTTTTATAAAGTTGGGCCAGTCTTGCTAACTTTAGAAGCATTACTACTGTGAGTGAGGGGGTGAGGCCTGGGGGAGGCCACAGGCATTGGGGGGGTCAATGGGAGAGGGTGGACCTGGTGGAAGGATCAGGGTTTTATGCCTCCTTCTGTGCACATGAAACATGAATCTAGAAACAGGCCCTTCCGCCCCTCTACTCATGACCACGAAGCTGTTAGAGAACATATGACGCAATGTCATTCCTACTTCACATGTCAGGCTCCAGTCTTCCGTTTTTGTTGATTTTTAGAGAAATAAAACCACTGGCCCAGATTTAAGACGCTCTGGCCACATTAGTGCCATTTTTTTACGCTAATCTGCGTTAGGCTTAAAAAATCGCAGCGCCAGATTTACAAAGAGGCGCAATGTTGCGCCACTTTGCGACCCCTTGCGCCAGACATAATGTATGGACGGGGAGCGTTCCCGCGTTGGGGGTTGCCGCAGAAAATGGCACAAAGAAATCTAAAAGGTGCACAGTGTGAACTGATGTGTTTCAAAAGTGATGGAAAAGAAGGCACAGTACCATGAGGTAATCGCCCAGGATCACACAGTTTGGGAAAGTGGAAAAGCCAGGATTGACCCCAGGTTTCCTCGGTTAAAATTGCCCGATTCATCCACATGACATATATTGTTTCTCTCTCTCTTTTTTAACATCAGAGATTAATGCTCCGACTTCATATCCCTAAGGAGTTGCGCCAATACACTACACTGTGTTACAGTAATACACGTATTACATATTCAATTGTTACATCGAGTGGAAACAAGAGCTCTTTTTAATACAAAATGACAGAGTTAATTGAGGTGAAGGCTGAGTATTCTATTTTAATGTTGAGATCAAGTGCTTCCCCCTGAGTTAACAAAATGATGGAGCGTACGAGAGACTGATTAGTTCACTGAATTACACACATTACCAAAGCGAGTGCCTGGCAGCTCCGCCGGAGTTCACATGACTCAAGTGGAGTGGCTCGGCCGCCAGCTGGGTTCATGCCCAGCTCACATCATGCAGGGTGTCTCCGTCACCCCAGGTCCAGGGCATCTCTTCAGATTGGCAGACCCTCAAGGCCCTCCGGAGTGCCATCATGGGCATCAGCAGAAGATCCAGGCCTGGCAGCCTCACAGCACCCTGCAAGGTCCTCGCCATCACCCCAGGGGTGCGACTGCAGCAGGAGTGGGGAGGGGAGGAGGGCACTGAGTGACTGGGGTGAGAGCATGCCTGTATGGGCCACATGAAAGCTCGGCCCGTTCTTCAAGGGCCTCCCGGAGGACCTCGAGCTGAGCCACAGCCTGGCATCTGTGTTGAGCCCAGCTGGAGCCTTCTGTGGCCCACCGGCCTTCAGTCTACAGTGCCAGGCACTCTGCCCCAGAGCGTGAAAAGAAACGTGTAGGACTTCTTAGGACTTCTCTGCCCCCAGTATGTGAAAAGAGGCCTCCAGACGGTTCCAGGCCTCTTGGTTACCCCTCAACGGTTCCCCTAGTCTGCAGTCAGTGCCAAGCCTCCACTGGAGTCAGTGCAAGGCTTTCTCTGCACTCAGTGTCAAGCTTCAACTGGAGTCAGTGCCAGGCTTTCTCTGCACTCAGTCAGTGCCACGCTTCCACTGGAGTCAGTGCCAGGCTTTCTCTGCAGTCAGGCAATGCCACGCTTCCACTGGAGTCAGTGCCAGGCTTTCTCTGCACTCAGTGCCAAGCTTCAACTGGACTCAGTGCTAGGCTTTCTCTGCACTTGGGGCCAGGCTCCCTTTTACCCCCTAGGCAGTGCCAGACTTTCTCTGGACTCAGTGCCAGGCTTCCTTTGACACCCTAGTCAGTGCCAGGTTTTCTCTGCACTCAGTGCCAAGCTTCCACTGGAGTCAGTGCCAGGCTTTCTCTGCACTCAGTGCCAAACTTTCCCTCACTAGTCGGTGCCAGGTTTTCTCTGCACTCAGTGCCAACCTTCCACTGGAGTCAGTGACAGGCTTTCTCTGCATTCCGTGCAAGGTTTTCTCTGCGTTCAGTGCCAAACTTTCCCTCACTAGGCAGTGCCAGCTTTTCTCTGCACTCAGTGCCAAACTTTCCCTCACTAGTCGATGCCAGGCTTTCTCTACACTCAGTGCAAAGCTTCCACTGGAGTTAGTGCCAGGCTTTCTCTGCAGTCAGTGAGTGCCACGCTTCCACTGGAGTCAGTGCCAGGCTTTCTCTGCACTCAGTGCCAAGCCTTCTCTGCACTCAGTGCCAAGTTTCCTTCCCTCTAGTCAGTGCAAGGTCTCCTGTGACTGCAGTTTTTTAAATGAAACCTGACGTTGGTGGCAAGTCTCGGGTGGCCCATCGCTCCTAGTCACTGAAAGCAAACATGCATCAGTAGCAGTGCCATGCCTCCTCTATCATCCCTCGTCAGTGCCAGGGTTCCTTCGTCAGTGTCAGGCCTCCCCCTCTACTGCCCATTGTGAGTGCCAGGTCTCTTCTTCCCACCTGGGCTTCTCCTACCATCTACGTCAGTGATAATCCTCCTTTACTGCCCCTCGTCAGTGCCAGGCCTCCTCTATCATCCCTCGTCAGTGCCAGGCCTCCTGTACCATCCCTCGTCAGTGCCAGGCCTCTTCTACCGTCCCTCTTCAGTGTCAGGCCTCCTTCGTCAGTGTCAGGCCTCTTCTACCATCCCTCCTAAGTGCCAGGCCTCCTCTACTGCCCCTCGTCAGTGCCAGGCCTCCCTCATCAGTGTCAGGCCTTCTCTACCAACCCTTCCCAGTGCCAGTCCTCCTCTACAGTCCCTCCTCAGTGCCAGGCCTTTTCAACAGTACCTCGTCAGTGCCAGGGCTCCACCCTCAGTACCAGGCCTCCTCTACAGTCCCTCATCAGTGCCAGGGCTCCCCCTCGGAGCCAGGCCTCCTCTACCGTCCCTCATTTGTGCCAGGGCTCCCTTCTCAGTGTCAGGCCTCCTCAACAGTCCCTCATCAGTGCCAGGGCTCCCCCTCAGTGCCAGGCCTCCTATACCATCTCTCATCAGTGTCAGGCTCCCTTCCTCTGTTCCAGGCCTCTTCTACCGTCCCTCCTCAGTGCCAGGCCCCCTCCTCAGTGCCAGCTCCACCCCTCCTTAGCGCCAGACCTCTTGTACCATCCCCCCTCAGTGCCAGGGCTCCCCCTCAGTGCCAGGCCTCCTCTACCGTCCCTCATCAGTGCCAGACCCCCCCATCAGTGCCAGCTACCCCCCTCCTTAGCGCCAGACCTCTTGCACCATCCCCCCTCAGTGCCAGGCTCCCCTCGTCAGTGACAGGCCTCCCTCCTCAGGGTTCCCTCCTCAGTTCCAAGCCTCCTGTACCGGCCTCCTCAGTGCCAGGCCTCCTCTGCCCCCAGTCTAATCTCTGCGCCTGGTAATGCCCGGCTCGAGCTCGAGGCTATTATTAGCCGCGCATTATCCGGCAATTACACCGCATTCATTAACCCGGTGCCACTGAGCAGCGCGGGCGGCGTCAGCCAGGGACCTGGTCTCCCAGGGCGGGCGTGCGGTACACTGTAATAATCACACACGCAGGTGGGCGTAACTCTGCACGCGGGAAGAGTGCCACTGTACAATCACAACCCCTCCATGGCGCGTGCATGTTACACTCCAAGCAGGGCGTGCCTTCAACTGCAATCTTTTGATGAGGACAAATCCACGGCGCAGCGAGCTAAACTACAATACTGACAAACCACTGACGCCTTGGCGCGCGCGACGCTGGAGTGGCACTCTCAAGGTCCAGTGTGCTTTCATGTAATTACGCGCCAGGCGGCGCCAGTTCGCGTAATTACGCAGGGACAAATCGCGCACATTTCGCACAGGCTTGACACATGTTCTGATAAAATCTAGGCTTTTTCGCTCTGTTAAGTAGAGGATGTGTCCGAAGCCTGAGCTACCGACTTCGGAGCTGGGGGAAGCAGGTATGACTCTCAACATCAGCTCAACATCCTGTGATTTTGGGCAAATCACTTAGGGCCAGATATATCATCACGGTCGTTTGCGAGTCGGAAATAGCGATTTTTAAGAAATCGCTATTTCTGACTCACAAAGTGCCATGTACCACATTTGCGATTCGGTAATAGCGATTTCTTAAAAATCGCAAATGCTATTACCGAATCGCAAATTGCGATACTGGCCCCATTCGCACCTATTGGCCTGTTGGCCCATAGCTGCAAATTTTTTGCATTTCCAAAACTGCGATTTCTGAACCAGAAATCGCAATTTTGGAAATGCAAAAGCCCAGGGTGCTGGGGGCCTAAGGCCCCCTCTGCTGCACCCCAAAAATGTCTTGGGGGACATGTAAGGTGCACACATGCCAAAAGGGCATGTGTGCTTTATATGTTCAATTTAAAAATACATTTTAAATGCATTTTTAAATTTTGCACCAGGTTACCACCTGGTTTCTTTTCATGATATTTTGCATGTGCAAAATGCCATTCTGCGAAAAATCTCAATTTGCGATTTTTTGCAGCATCTCCTTGCGAGCTGGATTTTGCGAATCGCAAATTATGACTCGCAAAACCAGGTCGCAACACAAGAAACCGCAATTTTTGCGATTTCTTATTTGTGGTCTGCGAATGCCTTTCATGCATCGCAGACCACTTTTTTGCACTCGCAAATGGCCAAATTTTGCGATTTGCACCGTTTGCGAATGCAACATTTTTTCATACATCTGGCCCTTAATCTCCCTTTGCCTACAGTTCGGTTCCTTGAGACCCTCACGGGTGCTCTGCAGTGCTTTACAAATCCTGGATTTAAGTTCCAGCAGGTTTTTACCAGGGCCACTTGTAATCACGTCCAAGGAGGGCGAGATGGACCCTTGGAATGGATAGAGTGTTCTGTTGCTGGACAGTGCAGTCTCGGGCGGCTCTGGAAAATTATTATATTCTGGACCCGGATGCAATGTTAACCCTAGATACAGACAGTGCATAAATAATGGGCTGATTTATGACGTTATAGAAGAGTCAATGATGACTGGATTAATTTAAGGCAGTTGTATACAAGACATCTAGGAGGGTCATTATGACCCTGGCGGAAGGCGGAGAAGCGGCGGTAAGACCGCCAACAGGCTGGCGGTCTTTTTTTTGGAATTATGACCATGGCGGTTTCCGCCATGGTCATCCGCCGGTTCTCCGTTCCGCCCGCCAGGGTGGAGACGACCGCCGGGCTGGAGACCTGGGTCTCCAGCCCGGCGGCCGTCACTATACCGCCGGCGGTATTTGGACCCGGCTGACCGCCATGGATTTCATGCGGTTTGAAACCGCCATGAAATCCATGGCAGTAAGCACTATCAGTGCCAGGGAATCCCTTCCCTGGCACTAATAGGTGTCTCCCCCACGCCCACCCGACTCCCTCCCCTACACCCCCCACCACCCCTGCCACACCCCAAAGGTGGCAGGACCCCCCTCCCCACCCGACCCCCAACATCACAGCACTCATGCACACAAAACACGCATGCAGGCACCACCAACACACATACACGCACACACACCAACATACATGCCAACATCCACACACAGTCAGACACGCACACCCACATTCAAACATACAGGCACACAACCATACAGACATACCTACAGACATACACACACTCATTCCCATACTCACAACACCCCCGCATGCATACAGGCACTCACACATCCCCACTACATACACACACGCACACCCCCATGCACGCACACAACACACAACCCCCCCCTCCCCTCACGGACGATCGACTTACCTGGTCCGACGATCCTCCGGGAGGGGACGGAAGCCATGGGGGCTGCTCCGCCGACACCACACCGTCATCAGAACACCGCCACGCCGAATCACAGGACGTGATTCGGTGGGCGGTGTTCTGTTGACGTGGCGGTGGAGCAACCTCCACTTCCCCGCCGCCCGCCAGTATGGCTGTTGGCGGCTCTCCGTCCGAAAAAGAACGGAGAGCTGCCAACAGTCATAATACGCCGAGCGGAAAACCGCCACCACTGACGGTCTTCAGCACAGCGGTCCCTCGGCGGTCTTTAAAAAAGATCGCCGAGGTCAAAATGACCCCCCAAAGGCCTTCAAGCTACATAAGGTGGGACTGGCTTCTCTGGTTTATGTCACTCATTAGATTTTGCGCTTTTACAACACCAGAAATAGGCGAAGGAGGGTTAGTGTAATATACATGAAAAAAGATATAACAAAAATATTTTTCTCTGTAAATGATCACCTTGTAATTTTATAGGACATCCTCGGGAGAAGAGCATTGAGATTTTAAGCATTATCTGAACCAATGAGGGACACCCAAGGGCCTGATAGAAACATTAAATACACAATACAACGGTGATGTGATGATGGAATGCTTGAATGAATCTCAGCCACTGCCAATGGCTAGGGCTGCATCCCAATCCATCATTCTTTTGCTCACCGTGCCACCCCAGTTTGGATCCAGCCATATGCAAATCAGCCTTGACCCTGCTCCCCATGGGAACAGTCCAGCCCGAGCGGCCAGGCCAGGTCCTCCCTGGACCAGAGCACAAGCAACCCAAGACGCATTCCGCTCTAGTTATAGCCTCATCGACCGGGTACAGCTTGGTTCGAGTGACAGTGTACACGGGACCCACGGCTACGCATCCCCAGCACACGTAGGGCCACACACTACAGTATACCAAAAAAGTGATGAATGGAATGTTTGAATGAATCTCAGCCACTGGTAATTACTCAGGCTGCTTCCCAATCCATCGGAATTGTTCTCACCAAACCACCTCACTTTGGACCCAGCTACATGGAAATCAGTCTTTCTCTTCCTTCAGTAGGAACAGTCCAGTCCGAACTGCCATGCCAGGTTTTCCCTGAACCGGACCACAAGCATCCTAGAACCCGGCTATTCACTAGGTACGGGCTCATCAGCCAAGTACTGATTGGTTCCAGTGACACAGTGTGCACAGGACCCATATCTGGGCACACCCGTTCCTTTTGTAGAGAACAGTCATGAATGGAATGCTTGAGCTCGATGGATTCAGATGCGGCCAGGCCTGTCAGTGGCTGACATTCATTCAAGCATTCCATCCATCACTGTCTTGTTTTTGCACCTGATAGAACCGTTGCCAGGTGATTACCATGACAACTGCTTTACCTGGAAAAGAAATAGAGCACAAAATTGTACTTTGTGGGACCCTTATGGAAGACGTATGTAGATCAGATCAGTAATATATAACACATATTTATTTAAATATGATATGGCAATAATAATAATGTTTTTTTTTATTAAATGGGAAGGAGTAATTGAAATGTGTGATTAAAAGTTGCAATCTGCAGAAATCTGTGCAAAAGCATTTTTATAGTGACTTGATAGGATGTAAGGATTGGCACGTAGTTACATGTTGATTACAGTTGTGTTTTCTCTGCTGTTTCTAGATTGTTCTAATATTGTCAGACTACATTTTTTTTTACAAAACATTGGAGGACTGCATGGGCTCACGTCTTGAAAAAGGCTGAGTGAATGCATTTAAACCACTGAAACGCGTCAACAAGTGTTTTTTGATCCGCAGTTTGTCTGCACTGAATTAATGCGCATGGAATGTTGATAGCCGACGAGCCAGAAGCAGTATTGGCACGATGGGATGACTTTCAAACACTCATGATGTTTTGTTGTTGAATTCTTCTAATTTTGGTACGTGATGCATTATGTGTCTAGGTGTGCATTCCTATACACATGTAGAATGTTTTAAAATAATAATACATTTGCATCTTTGTTAAATGTGGGGCGACTAGGCTTTTTGCACAATATTTACACAGCTGGTTTGATTGATTTGGTTATATTGTTTTTCTACTCAAAGCCTGATTTAGACATTGGCAGAGGAGTTACTCTGTCACAACGGTGAAGGACATCCTGTCCACGTAAATATAAATCCCATAGGCCATGGGGCCTCATTACAACCCTGGCGGGCTGTTCTGGAGGTTGCACAGCCAATAGGCTGGCGGTGCAAACTCGCACATTATGACCGCGGCGGAAGTGCCGCGGTCACACCGCCGGGACCGGCGGTTTTCCGCCACATTGGTCCCGGCGGATTCAATCCTCCAGGGCAGCACTGCTGCCCTTTGTTATTTAATGCTCCTTCTCCTTTAAACAACTTCGGGTAGTTCCAGTGGTGTAACAAAGCCTCCCACAGACCTCCCAAGGGCCCCCTCAGCACAGCTCCTGGCCTGAGTGAGTCCGGAGGTGTGTCCCTGCCATGTTCTTTGCAGGGGGTGCAGGTGGGGGGGGGGGATGCAGTTTTGTTATGCCACTGAGTAGTTCATAGGTGTTCTTCAGGAGGGATGCCACCTAAAAACCTGCGCAGACGGGGACCATCGCTGTGGCCTGTTCAGGACATCACACAGGCAGACACCTCAGAGCATGCAAGGATCTTATAACAAAAGAAAACACAGGTCTTGGGGAGCTGGTAGACTGAGGCAGGTACTGGCATCAGATTAGACATGTGGCCTGAGAAAGGCCTGAAGTTTAAAAGTAACCCCAACTTTGTTGCTGGGGGACTGTCCAAACAGTACTGCCTGAGGAGCAATAGAATTGCCCAAGGTCAGCAGTTAAGGTTTCACACACAGGAGATTATAGTTCATGCAACAAGCAGGAAAAAGTAACTGGTCTTGGCTTTGTGACCTCTTGGCTTTGCCAATGCTTTTTGAGATACAGTGCAGCATCAGCAAAATAAATCACTGTTGCTGAGGTAGTGCAACATCAGTAAAAAAAAAAGAAAAAAAAGGCGATGATGCAAATTGGCAAGCGCACTTATATGCCTCATGCAGTATCTTTTTGTACATGGGTGCATTTATTTTTACGTATGGGAGCACTTGCGTGACAACATATGCAGATAAATCAGCACAAATGTGCATCTACTCAACGATGCAAGTGTCTTTTTTTTATTAACTGTTCAAAGATGGTGAATGCTACTTTTAACAGTAGTTAAAAAGCAAAAGCTTACAAAAAAAAATAACAGAGAAGCGCATCAGGAAATGGAAGTTACTAGACTCTACAGAAATTAAGAAAAAAAACGTATTTTGGGGATTGTGAGGGGCAGGAGTGCAAAAGAAGTTGGGAGGGGGAAGCAACGGAGAGTAGGTGGGGAGAGCAATAGGCAAACCTGTGGAGGGCTGAAAATAAAAATGAACAAAAGAAGGGTTGGGGAACGCAGTGGACAGGGTGGGGGATAAGCCCATCTTTTTATGCGCAGAGTTCTCCATCCTGACTGCCGAGTTGCCGTACTAGTAAACATACTATTAATTGTCATTGTGAATACTGAATAAGCGTAAACTTACACAAATGTCTAAATTTACTTTTGTGAATCAGACTTCATGTCTTTAATAAAGTAAGTAAGTAAAAGATTTATAGAGCACATGAACGCCTTAAGGCATCTTGGAGCTAGCATCTGACAGCAAGTCCAATACAGGAACCTAATGAGTGGCGGGGCACGCGAAGGGCGAGGTTTTTAGCTCTTTTTAAAATTCTAATAGATCTGATTGAGCTCTAAGTTTAAAGGGCAAAGAGTTCCTCAATTTACCAGTGGCAAGAAAAAGCTTCTACCGTTCCAGCGGCCCTTGTTGAATCTTGGGATGGTCAGAGGTTTGGCAGAAGATCGAAGCATGCGCTCGAGAGTGTATCTCTAGAAGGTTTTTCTAAAGTATCCATAGTGAAAGGCCTTGTCAGCCATGCACAGAGCCTTGAAATGAACCCGCTCACAACTTGGAAGCCAATGAAGGTTGACTATGGTGCGAGAAACCCAGCTCAGTTTAGGAATGTTCATGATCAGACGAGCTGCGGTATCCTGAAGGGTCTGGAGCTTCCTCAACAGATGTTTTTGGAGACCCCCTTTTAGAGTCCTCGAGATGACTAAAGCAATAATAACAGATTTCTGAAGTTCTAGTGGGATAAATGGAAAAATATTCCTCAAGATTCTCAGCAGGAAGAAGCAAGATGAAGTGACCTGATTTATTTGGTCCGAGAATGATAGTTTTTGGTCAAAGAGAACCCCAAGGTTTTTGACTTTACCAACTGGACCGGGGAGCTGGCCAAGACTTGGAGGCCACCAGGAGGCAGACCAGAAGGATGTGTCCTTGCCGAAGGAAAGCATCTCCATTTAATCTGAATTTAACTTCGGGCAATTTTCCCTCATCCAGATAACAATTTGTTCCATGTAGTTGTTAAACTGCTTGGCCACTGCTAGGACATCAGAGGAGAGTGAGACTGAAATCTACATGTCATCAGCATAGGAGAACACAGAGGAACCAAATGATCGACCCAGGTTCACCAAAAGAGTCACATAGATATTGAAGAGAGTGGGGCTTGAAGATGACTCCTGAGGGACCCCATATGGTAGGGAAGAAGGCCCCCATGTAAAATGGCCCAGAGATACCACTTGTTCTCTTTCCACTAGAAAAGAACTTAAAAGGGAGAGGGCAGAATCTCTGTTACCGACGCATTTTAGCCGGTTGATTAACACAGAGTGGTTGACGGTATTGAATGCGGCTGATAGGTCCTGAAGGATCAATGCCACGTTGCCACCCTTATTGACCAAGGGCCTGATTTCTTCTGCAGTGGCCACTGGGGTGATTCAGTACAGTGATTAGGCCTGCAACCGTACTGGTAACTATCTAGGATGTGCTGTTGTCAAGGAAAGCCATGAGATCCATGTTCAATGCTGTCTCAAGAATCGTGGCCGGCAGAGGACACAGGAGATGGGTCCATAATTTTTCACATCTAAGGGGTCCAGAGAGGGTTCTTTGAGTAGGAGAAGCACCGATGCCTTCTTCCAGGTTAATGAGAAATGTCATGAGACCACAATCTTGTTTAGTAGTTCGGATAATGGGACTGCTACAGTCCCCCTGGGTGGCATAAAGAACATTGAGGGCCACGCATCTGTAGGGGCACCTAATTTCGCAGCCTCAATGAGGGTGGCCACTTTTTTCACTGGTAAGATGGGAGAAGCCTGTCAAAATGTCAGATGTTACATTACTGTTAACATTCCTAGCCTCAGTGAAGTTGCTGTTCGGATTGGAGGTGAATTCATTAAAACTTGCATTAACCTTCAATAGGAAAAAGTCAACTAAATTATTGCACAAAGTGTGGTTGGGTTCTACGGCGTTGTTAGTGTTACAATTGGCCACAACTTTCATTGTATTGAGTGGTTTGGGGGAGTTTTTTGCAGTGCAAATTTTCTCCGTAAAGTATGGATCAGGCAAGCAGCACCATGCCTCTAAGTGTGAGTAAGCCAGGAAGCATTGTGCCTCTAATAGTGCATGTCAGGCAGGAAGCATTGTGCCTCTAATAGTGCATGTCAGGCAGGGAGCATCATCCCTCTAACAGTGCATGTCAGGCAGGGAGTAACGCCCCTCTAATAGTGCATGTCAGGCAGGGAGCACCGTGCCTCTAACAGTGCGTCAGGCAGGGAGTACCGTCCCTCTAACAGTGCATGTCAGGCAGGGAGTACCGCCCCTCTAATAGTGCATGTCAAGCAGGGAGTACCGCCCCTCTAATAGTGCATGTCAGGCTGGGAGTATCGCCCCTCTAATAGTGCATGTCAGGCAGGGAGCACCGTGCCTCTAACAGTGCATGTCAGGCAGGGAGCACCGTCCCTCTAACAGTGCATGTCAGGCAGGGAGTACCGTCCCTCTAATAGTGCATGTCAGGCAGGCAGTACCATGCCTCTAATAGTGCATGTCAGGCAGGGAGTACCATGCCTCTAATAGTGCATGTCAGGCAGGGAGTACCGTCCCTCTAACAGTGCATGTCAGGCAGGGAGTACCGCCCCTCTAATACTGCATGTCAGGCAGGGAGTACTGTGCCTCTAATAGTGCATGTCAGGCAGGGAGCACCGTGCCTCTAATAGTGCATGTCAGGCTGGGAGTACCGTCCCTCTAATAGTGCATGTCAGGCAGGGAGCACCGTCCCTCTAATACTGCATGTCAGGCAGGGAGTACTGTGCCTCTAATAGTGCGAGTCAGACAGGGAGCACCGTGCCTCTAATAGTGCATGTCAGGCAGGGAGTACCGTGCCTCTAATAGTGCATGTCAGGCAGGGAGTACCGTCCCTCTAACAGTGTATGTCAGGCAGGGAGTACCGCCCCTCTAATACTGCATGTCAGGCAGGGAGTACTGTGCCTCTAATAGTGCGAGTCAGACAGGGAGCACCATCCCTCTAATAGTGCATGTCAGGCAGGAAGCACTGTCCCTCTAATAGTGCATGTCAGGTAGGGAGTACTGTGCCTCTAATAGTGTGTGTCAGGCAGGGAGCACCATGCCTCTATGACTGCATGCCAGGCAGGGAGCACTTGTCTCTAATAGCACTAATAGTGTGTGTCAGGCAGTGACCACTTGTCTCTAATAGCGCTAATAGCGCATGTCAAGCAGTGAGCACTGTGTCTCTAATAGGCACGTGTATGGCAGGGAGCACCGTGCCTCTCATAGCGCCTGTCAGGCAGGGAGCACTGTGTCTCTAATAGCGCCTGTCAGGCAGGGAGCACTGTGTCTCTAATAGCGCATGTCAGGCAGGGAGCACTGTGTCTCTAATAGCGCGTGTCAGGCAGTGAGCACTGTGTCTCTAATAGCGCGTGTCAAGCAGTGAGCGCTGTGCCTCTAATAGCGCTTGTCAGGCAGCGAGCACTGTGTCTGTAATAGCGTGTGTCAGCCAGTGAGCGCTGTGCCTCTAATAGCGCATGTCAGGCAGCGAGCGCTGTGCCTCTAATAGCGCATGTCAGGCAGTGAGCACTGTGTCTCGAATAGCGCGTGTCAGGCAGGGAGCACTGAGCCTCTAATAGCGCTTGTCAGGCAGCGAGCACTGTGTCTCTAATAGCGCGTGGCAGGCAGCAAGCACTGTGACTGTATTAGCGAGCGTGTCAGGCAGCGAGCACTGTGTCTCTAATAGCGCGTGTCATGCGGTGAGCACTGTGACTTTAATAGCGCATGTCAGGCAGTGAGCACTGTGTCTCTAATAGCGCGTGTCAGGCAGTGAGCACTGTGTCTCTAATAGCGAATGTCAGGCAGTGAGCACTGAGCCTCTAATAGCGCGTGTCAGGCAGTGAGCACTTTGTCTCTAATAGCGCGTGTCAGGCAGTGAGCACTGTGTCTCTAATAGCGCATGTCAGACAGTGAGCACTTTGTCTCTAATAGCGCGTGTCAGGCAGGGAGCACTGTGTCTCTAATCGCGCGTGTCAGGCAGTGAGCACTGTGCCTCTAATAACGCATGTCAGGCAGTGAGCACTGTGTCTGTAATAGCGTGTGTCATGCGCTGAGCACTGTGTCTCTAATAGCGCATGTCAGACAGGGAGCACTGTGTCTCTAATAGCACGTGTCAGGCTGTGAGCACTGTGTCTCTAATAGCACGTGTCATGCGCTGAGCACTGTGCCTGTAATAGCGCCTGTCAGGCAGTGAGCACTGTGCCTCTTATAGCGCGTGTCAGGCAGTGAGCACTGTGTCTCTAATAGCGCATGCCAGGCAGTGAGCGCTGTGTCTCTAATAGAGCGTGTCAGGCAGTGAGCGCTGTGCCTCTAATAGCGTGTGCCAGGCAGTGAGCGCTGTGTCTCTAATAGCGAGCGTGTCAGGCAGGGAGCACTGTGTCTCTAATATCGCGTCAGGCATTGAGCGCTGTGCCTCTAATAGCGCTTGTCAGGCAGTGAGCACTGTGTCTCTAATGGCGGGTGTCAGGCAGTGAGCACTGAGCCTCTAATAGCGCGCACTGTGTCTCAGCACGTGACAGGCAGGGAGCACCGTGCCTCTAATAGCGCGTGTCAGGCAGTGAGCACCTGTGCCTCTAATAGCGCGTGTCAGGTGGTGAGCACTGTGCCTCTATTAGCGCGTGTCAGGCAGGGAGCACCTGTTCCTCTAATAGCGCGTGTCAGGCAGTGAGCCTCTAATAGCGCGCACGTGTGTCTGCAAGGTCGAGAAAGGCAGCACAGTATCTATAATAACGCGTGTCAAGCAGGGTCAGGAAAGGAAGCACCATGTCCATAATAACACGTGTCAGGCAGGGTCCAGGAAGGAAGCACAGTGTCTATAATAACGCGTGCCAGGCAGGGGCCAGGAAGGCAGCACAACGCGCGTCAGGCAAGGTCGAGAAAGGCAGCACATTGTCTATAATGACGCGTGTCAGACAGGGTCGGGAAGGCAGTTCAGTATCTATAATGACGTGTCAGGCGGGTCGGAGAAGGCAGCACCAAGTCCATAATAAGGCGTGTCAGACAGGTTAGAGGAGGGCAGCACAACGCGTGTCAGGCAAGGTCGAGAAAGTCAGCACACTGTCTATAATAACGCGTGCCAGGCAAAGTCGAGAAAGGCAGCACAGTGTCTATAATAACGCGTGTCAGGCAGGGTCGGGGAATGAAGCACCATATCCATAATAACGCGTGTCAGGCAGGGTCAGGAAAGGAAGCACCGTGTCTATAATAACGCGTGTCAGGCAGGGTCGGGGAAGGAAGCACCGTGTCTATAATAACGTGTGTCAGGCAGGGTCCACGAAGGAAGCACCGTGTCTATAATAACGCATGTCAGGCAGGGTCCAGGAAGGAAGCACCGTGTCTATAATAACGCGTGTCAGGCAGGGTCGGGGAAGGAAGCACCGTGTCTATAATAACGCGTGTCAGGCAGGGTCCAGGAAGGCAGCACAACGCGCATCAGGCAAGGTCGAGAAAGGCAGCATAGTGTCTATAATAATGCATGTCAGGCAGGGTCGGGGAAGGCAGCACCGAGTACATAATAACGCGTGTCAGGCAAGGTCAAGGAGGGCAGCACAACGCGTGTCTGGCAAGGTCAGGAAAGTCAGCACACTGTCTATAATAATGTGTGTCAGGCAAGGACGAGAAAGGCAGCACCGTGTCTATAATAATGCGTGTCAGGAAGGGTCGGGGAAGGCACCATCATGTCTAAAATAACGCATGCCAGGCAGGGTCAGGGAAGGAAGCACAACGCGCGTCAGGCAAGGTCGAGAAAGGCAGCACAGTGTCTATAATAATGCATGTCAGGCAGGGTTGGGAAGGCAGCTCAGTATCTATAATAACGTGTCAGGCAGGGTCGGGGAAGGCAGCACCGAGTACATAATAACGCGTGTCAGGCAGGGTCAAGGAGGGCAACACAACACGTGTCTGGCAAGGTCAGGAAAGTCAGCACACTGTCTATAATAACGTGTCAGGCAAGAACGAGAAAGGCAGCACCGTGTCTATAATAACGCGTGTCAGGCAGGGTCGAGAAAGGCAGCACAGTGTCTATAATAATGCATGTCAGGCAGGGTCAGGAAAGGAAGCACCATGTCCATAATAACACGTGTCAGGCAGGGTCGGGGAAGGAAGCACTGTGTCCATAATAATGTGTGTCAGGCAGGGTCGAGGAAGGCAGCACAACGTGCGTCCAGCAAGGTCGAGAAGGGCAGCACAGTGTCTATAATAATGCGTGTCAGGCAGGGTCGGGGAAGGCACCATCATGTCTATAATAACGCATGCCAGGCAGGGTCGGGGAAGGAAGCACAACGCGTGTCAGGCAAGGTCGAGAAAGGCAGCACATTGTCTATATTAACGCATGTCAGGCATGATCGGGAAGGCAGTTCAGAATCTATAATGGCGTGTCAGGCAGGGTCGGGGAAGGCAGCACCAAGTCCATAATAAGGCTTGTCAGGCAGGGTTGAGAAGGGCAGCACAACGTGTGTCAGGCAAGGTCGAGAAAGTCAGCACACTGTCTATAATAACGTGTGTCAGGCAAGGTCGAGAAAGACAGCACTGTGTCCATAATAACGCGTGTCAGGCAGGGTCGGGGAAAGAAGCACTGTGTCCATAATAACGCGTGTCAGGCAAGGTCCAGGAAGGAAGCACAGTGTCTATAATAACGCGTGTCAGGCAGGGTCCAGGAAGGCAGCACAGCGCGCGTCAGGCAAGGTCGAGAAAGGCAGCACATTGTCTATAATAGCGCGTGTCAGACAGGGTCGGGAAGGCAGTTCAGTATCTATAATGACGTGTCAGGCAGGGTCTGAGAAGGCAGCACCAAGTCCATAATAAGGCGTGTTAGATAGGTTAGAGGAGGGCAGCACAACGCGTGTCAGGCAAGGTCGAGAAAGGCAGCACAGTATCTATAATAACGCGTCAGGCAGGGTCAGGAAAGGAAGCACCATGTCCATAGTAACACGTATCAGGCAGGGTCCAGGAAGGAAGCACAGTGTCTATAATAACGCGTGTCAGGCAGGGTCCAGGAAGGCAGCACAATGCGCGTCAGGCAAGGTCGAGAAAGGCAGCACATTGTCTATAATAATGCGTGTTAGACAGGGTCGGGAAGGCAGTTCAGTATCTATAATGATGTGTCAGGCAGGGTCGGAGAAGGCAGCACCAAGTCCATAATAAGGCATGTCAGACAGGTTAGAGGAGGGCAGCACAATGCGTGTCAGGCAAGGTCGAGAAAGTCAGCACACTGTATAATAACGCGTGCCAGGCAAGGTCGAGAAAGGCAGCACAGTGTCTATAATAACGCGTGTCAGGCAGGTCGGGGAATGAAGCACCATGTCCATAATAATGCGTGTCAGGCAGGGTCGGGGAAGGAAGCACTGTGTCTGTAATATTGCGTGTCAGGCAGGGTCCAGGAAGGAAGCACTGTGTCTATAATAACGCATGTCAGGCAGGGTCCCGGAAGGAAGCACTGTGTCTATAATAACCCATGTCAGGCAGTGTCGGGGAAGGAAGCACCGTGTCTATAATAACGCATGCCAGGCAGGGTCCATGGAAGGCAGCACAACGCGCATCAGGCAAGGTCGAGAAAGGCAGCACAGTGTCTATAATAATGCATGTCAGGCAGGGTCGGGGAAGGAAGCTCAGTATCTATAATTACGTGTCAGGCAGGGTCGGGGAAGGCAGCGCCGAGTACATAATAACGCGTGTCAGGCAGGGTCAAGGAGGGCAGCACAACGTGTGTCTGGCAAGGTCAGGGAGGTCAGCACACTGTCTACAATAACGTGTGTCAGGCAAGGACGAGAAAGGCAGCACTGTGTCTATAACAATGCGTGTCAGGCAGAGTCGGGGAAGGCACCATCATGTCTATAATAACGCATGCCAGGCAGGGTCGGAGAAGGAAGCACAACGCGCGTCAGGCAAGGTCGAGAAAGGCAGCACAGTGTCTATAATAACGCGTGTCAGACAGGGTTGGGGAAGGAAGCACCATTTTCATAATAACGCGGGTCAGACAGGGTCCAGGAAGTAAGCACTGTGTCTATAATAACGTGTGTCAGGCAAGGACGAGAAAGGCAGCACTGTGTCTATAATAACGCGTGTCAGGCAGGGTCGGGGAAGGAAGCTCAGTGTCTATAATAACGTGTGTCAGGCAAGGTCGAGAAAGGCAGCACTGTGTCTATAATAACGCGTGTCAGGCAGGGTCGGGGACGGAAGCACAGTGTCCATAATAACGCGTGTCAGGCAGGGTCGAGGAAGGCAGCACAACGTGCGTCAGGCAAGGTCGAGAAAGGCAGCACAGTGTCTATAATAATGCGTGTCAGGCAGGGTCGGGGAAGGCACCATCATGTTTATAATAACGCATGCCAGGCAGGGTCGGGGAAGGAAGCACAACGCGTGTCAGGCAAGGTCAAGAAAGGCAGCACATTGTCTATAATATCGCATGTCAGGCATGGTCGGGAAGGCAGTTCAGAATCTATAATGACATGTCAGGCAGGGTTGGGGAAGGTAGCACCAAGTCCATAATAAGGTGTGTCAGGCAGGGTCCAGAAGGGCAGCACAACGTGTGTCAGGCAAGGTCGAGAAAGTCAGCACACTGTCTATAATAACGTGTGTCAGGCAAGGTCGAGAAAGGCAGCACTGTGTCTATAATAACACGTGTCAGGCAGGGTCAGGAAAGGAAGCACCGTGTCCATAATAAAGCGTGTCTAACAGGGTCCAGGAAGGTAGCACTGTGTCTATAATAATGCCTGTCAGGCAGGGTCGAGGAAGGCAGCTCATCTTGCGTCAGGCAACGTCGAGAAAGGCAGCACAATGTCTATAATAACGCGTGTCAGGCAGGGTGGAGGAAGGAAGCTCAGTGTCTATAATGACGTGTCAGGCAGGGTCGGGGAAGGAAGCTCACTGTCTATAATATCGCATGTCAGGCAGGGTCGAGAAAGGCAGCACAGTGTCCATAATAACGTGTGTCAGGAAGGGTCCAGGAAGGAAGCACTGTGTCTATCATAACATGTGTTAGGCAGGGTCCAGGAAGGAAGCACAACGCGCATCAGGCAAGGTCGAGAAAGGCAGCACAATGTCTATAATAATGCATGTCAGGCAGGGTCGGGGAAGGCAGCTCAGTATCTATAATGACGTGTCAGGCAGGGTTGGGGAAGGCAGCACCGAGTACATAATAACGCATGTCAGGCAGGGTCGAAGAGGGCAGCACAACGCGTGTCTGGCAAGGTCAAGAAAGTCAGCACACAGTCTAAAATAACGTGTGTCAGGCAAGGTGGAGAAAGGCAGCGCCGTGTCTATAATAATGTATGTCAGGCAGGGTCGAGGAGGGCAGCACAACGAGTGTCTGGAAAGGTCGAGAAAGGCATCACCGTGTCTATAATAACGTGTGTCAGGCAGGGTCCAGGAAGGAAGCACCGTGTCTATAATAACACATGTCAGGCAGGGTCGGGGAAGGAAGCTCAGTGTCTATAATAACGTGCGTCAGGCAATGTCGAGAAAGGCAGCACTGTGTCTAAAATAACGCGTGTCAGGCAGGGTCGGGGAAGGAAGCACCGTGTCCATAATAACGCGTGTCAGGCAGGGTCGAGGAAGGCAGCACAACGTGCGTCAGCCAAGGTCGAGAAAGGCAGCACAGTGTCTATAGTAATGCGTGTCAGGCAGGGTCGGGGAAGGCACCATCATGTCTATAAAAACACATGCTAGGCAGGGTCGGGGAAGGCAGCACAACGCGTGTCAGGCAAGGTCGAGAAAGGCAGCACATTGTCTATAATAACGCATGTCAGGCAGGGTCGGGAAGGCAGTTCAGAATCTATAATGACGTGTCAGGCCGGGTCGGCAGGGTTGAGAAGGGCAGCACAATGCGTGTCAGGCAAGGTCGAGAAAGTCAGCACACTGTCTATAATAACGTGTGTCAGGCAAGGTCGAGAAAGGCAGCACTGTGTCTATAATAACACATGTCAGGCAGGGTCGGGAAGGCAGTTCAGAATCTATAATGACGTGTCAGGCCGGGTCGGCAGGGTCGAGAAGGGCAGCACAACAAGTGTCAGGTAAGGTCGAGAAAGTCAGCACACTGTCTATAATAACGTGTGTCAGGCAAGGTCGAGAAAGGCAGCACTGTGTCTATAATAACGCATGTCAGGCAGAGTCGGGGAAGGAAGCACCGTGTCCATAATAACGCGTGTCAGACAGAGTCCAGGAAGGAAGCACCGTGTCTATAATAACGTGTGTCAGGCAGGGTCGAGGAAGGCAGCACAGCTCGCATCAGGCAAGGTCGAGAAAGGCAGCACAGTGTCTATAATAACGCGTGTCAGGCAGGGTTGAGGAAGGAAGCTCAGTGTCTATAATAACGTGTCAGGCAGGGTCGGGGAAGGAAGCTCAGTGTCTATAATAACGTGTGTCAGACAGGGTCGAGGAAGGCAGCACAGTGTCCATAATAACGCGTGTCAGGAAGGGTCCAGGAAGGAAGCACTGTGTCTATAATAACATGTGTCAGGCAGGGTCCAGTTAGGAAGCACAACGCGTGTCAGGCAAGGCCGAGAAAGGCAGCACAGTGTCCATAATAATGCATGTCAGGCAGGGTCGGGGAAGGCAGCTCAGTATCTGTAATGACGTGTCAGGCAGGGACGGGGAAGGCAGCACCGAGTACATAATAATGTGTGTCAGGCAGGGTCGAGGAGGGCAGCACAACGCATGTCTAAAATAACGTGTGTCAGGCAAGGTCAAGAAAGGCAGCACCGTGTCTATAATAACTTGTGTCAGGCAGGGTCCAGGAAGGAAGCACTGTGTCTATAATAACTCGTGTCAGGCAGGGTCGGGAAGGAAGCTCAGTGTCTATAATAACGTGTGTCAGGCAAGGTCGAGAAAGGCAGCACTGTGTCTATAATAATGCGTGTCAGGCAGGGTTGGCGAAGGAAGCACCGTATCCATAATAACGCGTGTCAGACAGGGTCCAAAAAGGAAGCAGCGTGTCTATAATAACATGTGTCAGGCAGGGTCAGGGAAGACAGCACAACGCGTGTCAGACAAGGTCGAGAAAGGCAGCACATTGTCTATAATAAAGCATGTCAGGCAGGGTCTGGAAGGCAGTTCAGTATGTATAATTACGTGTCAGGCAGGGTCGGGGAAGGTAGCACCAAGTCCATTATAAGGCGTGTCAGGCAGGGTAGAGGAGGGCAGCACAACGCGTGTCAGGCAAGGTCGAGAAAGTCAGCCCACTGTCTATAATAACGTGTGTCAGGCAAGGTCGAGAAAGGCAGCACTGTGTGTATAATAAAGCGTGTAAGGCAGGGTTGGGGAAGGAAGCACCATTTCCATAATAACGCGGGTCAGACATGGTCCAGGAAGGAAGCACTGTGTCCATAATAACGTGTGACAGGCAAGGTCGAGAAAGGCAGCAAAGTGTCTATAATAACGCGTGTCAGGCAGGGTCGAGGAAGGAAGCTCAGTGTCTATAATGACGTGTCAGGCAGGGTCGGGGAAGGAAGCTCACTGTCTATAATAACGCGTGTCAGGCAGGGTCGAGAAAGGCAGCACAGTGTCCATAATAACACCTGTCAGGCAGGGTCCAGGAAGGAAGCACCATGTCCATAATAACGCGTGTCAGGCAGGGTCCAGGAAGGAAGCACCGTGTCTATAATAACGCAAGTCAGGCAGGGTCGGGGAAGGCAGTACAACGCGCGTCAGGCAGGGTCGAGAAAGGCAGGGTCGGGGAAGGAAGCTCAGTGTCTATAATGACGTGTCAGGGAGGGTCGGGGAAGAAAGCTCAGTGTCTATAATAACGCGTGTCAGGCAGGGTTGAGGGAGCCCGCATTGTGTCCATAATAACGTGTCAGGCAGGGCTGGGGACGAGACTGTTCTAGATCTTCTAGCCTGCTCTTCGCACCCGCCCTTCCATGGGAAGAATGTGGCGTGTTTTTCCTTTGACTGCCAATAAAGAAATGAGCAGAAGCAGTGATTGTTCTCAGGGAGAGAGCGGCTCATCGGGGGGCAAGCATCACAGGCGATCCCTGGGAACAGAACACAGGGAGCCGGGCTCGCAAAGAAAGCAGAAAAGAACAGATACTGCAGGGGGTGGAGGGTGGGCGCCCCTCACACAGAACAGATACAGCACAGGCGGAGGGGTGAGCACCCCTCATAGAGAACAGATAGAGCACAGGCGGGGGCGAGCGCCCCTCATAGAGGATAGATAGAGCACAGGC
This sequence comes from Pleurodeles waltl, assembly GCF_031143425.1. NCBI lineage: Eukaryota > Metazoa > Chordata > Amphibia > Caudata > Salamandridae > Pleurodeles > Pleurodeles waltl. The sequence goes on from NC_090440.1 coordinate 20,200,711, forward strand.
GGGGGGATGAAGGGGTGAGCGCCCCTCACACAATAGATACAACACAGGCAGGGGTGAAGGTACAACACAGGCGGGGGAATGAAAGGGTGAGCACCCCTCACACAGAACAGATGCAGCACAAGAGGGGGTGGAGGGGTGAACACCCCTCAAGCAGAACAGATACAGCACAGTTGGGGGAGCTGAGGGGTGAGCCACCCTCGCACAGAACAGATACACCACAGTTGGGGTAGTTGAGGGGTGAGCGCCCCTCACACAGAACAGATACAGCACAGTTGGGGGGGTTGAGGGGTGAGCGCCCCTCACATAGAACAGATTCAGCACAGGTGGGGGGATGAAGGGGTGTGTCCCTCGCACGGGACAGATACAGCACAAGAGGGGGTGTTGAGGGGTGAGCACCCCTCACATAGAGCCGGTACAGCACAAGAGAACCCTCACACTGCTGAGACCTGTTGGTGAACCCTCACACTGCAGAGCCCTCTTAGAGAACCCCCACACTGCTGAGGCATCTAGGAGAACCCCCACACTGCTGAAACCTCTTGATGAACCTCCACACTGCTGAGACCTCTTGATGAACCCCCACGCTGCTGCTGAGACCTCTTAGAGATCCCCCACACTGCTGAGGCCTCAAGGAGAACCCCACACTGCTGAAACCTCTTGATGAACCCCCACACTGCTGAGACCTCTTGATGAACCCCCACACTGCTGACGCATCATAATGAAACCCCACACCGTTGAGACCTCTTGGTGAACCTCCACACTGTTCAGGCCTCTTAGTGAACCCCCACACTGCTGAGACGTCTTTGTGGACCCCCACACTGCTGAGGCGTCTTGAAAAAATACCACACTGCTGAGACCTCTTGGTAAACCCCCACACTGCTGATGCCTTTTGAACCCCCACAATGCTGAGGCCTCTTGATCAACCCCCACACTGCTGAGACCTCTTGGTAAACCCCCACACTGCTGATGCCTTTTGAACCCCCACAATGCTGAGGCCTCTTGATCAACCTCCACACTGCTGAGACCTCTTGGGGAACCCCCACCCTCCTGAGGCCTCTTGATGAACACCCACACTATTGAGACCTCTTGGTAAACACCCACACTGCTGACACCTCTTAGAGAACCCCCACACTGCTGAGGCCTCTTAAACCCCACAATGCTGAGACCTTTTGGTGAAGCCTCGCACTGCTGACGGCTCTCAAAGAACCCCTACACTGCTGCAGCCTGTTTTTGAACCCCCGCACCACTGAGGCCTCAAAGTGAGCCCCACACTACTGAGGCCTCTTGGTGAACCTCCACACTACTGAAACCTCTATGTGACCCAACACTACAGCAACCCAGAAAGATCTAGGTGAACCTAAAAACCACGGAAGCCTCTTGGGGAACCCACAAACTGCAGAACCTTCTTGGTGAAATCTCCCCAACCAACACTGCAGAAGTATCTTTGTGAACCCACAAACTACAGAAGACTCTCGGTGACACACCCCAAACTACAGAAGACATCAGTGTCTTATGAGATTCTCTTTATTAATTCGTATTAAAATTGTTTAAAAATGATGCTGAATCGGCCATCACAGTCAATGTATGTGTTAGGATAGAGACTTTCTTTTTTCCATTTTTAAAACTGCAATTAACGGCCCACAGGCTTATTTTTAGGGCTGAGCCTGCGGTAGCATGTGCTTGCAAGACACCATTGATAACCAAAAAGGCTTGCGGCCTGCCTGTTGCTTACCATTTGCTGCTTACATGGCACTCTTCTTTATAGCCTCGTAATTGGTCACTGCAGGCCTAGCATCATTTCCGTTCTTTTCTGTGGAGCAGGGACCAAGCAATGATTGATTCTACGTAATCAGTGCCCAGCCGTTGCTCCTGATGTGATTGAGGTACTATTTTGTTCTTTTTAACTTCTAGTGCCCCGAAATCAGAAGGCGTGTGACTGGCAAAAACATGTCCAGCAGGCCAAACAAATTACAAAGTCTTATTTTCTATAGTTAACCTTTTTTTATATTTTGCCAATTCTTCTCTTCTCACTTTGTACTCATCTTTTGTTTTGTTTTTGCTTGTGGGTGCTGTTCTCAATGATGATTATCTTGTTCTAAATATTGCAAAGCAACATTGTTTCTTTCTTATGCGGAATTTCTGAAATTATGCTTTAACACATAATCATCATGCAGTACACCCCAATCCACCCACACCAATCCAATCCACCTCACCTCACCCAATCCAATCCACCCCCTCCACCCCATTCCACCACAGTCCAATCTAATCCACCACAATCCACCCCACTCCAATTCAACCCACTCCACATCAGTCCATTCCACCCCACTCTAACCCATCCCACTCCAGTCCAATTCACCATACTCCATCCAATTGACCCCACTCCAATCTAATCCATCCCATTCCATTTCATTCTACTCCATTTCATTCCAATCCAACCCACTCCACTCCAATCCACCCCACTCCAATTCAGTCCACCCCACTTCGATCTAATCCAATCCAGTCCAATCCACTGCAACCCAATCCACCCCACTCCAATCCACCCCATTCCAACCCATCCCACTCCAACCACACTAATCCAGTCAGCTCACCCCAATCCATCCCCCTCCAATCCAATTCATGTCATACCAATCCAGCCCACCCCACTCAAATCCACCTTAATCCACCCACTCCAATCAATCTTAATCCACCTCACTCCAATCTACCCCACTCCAAACTATTCCACTCTACACAGTCCTAAATTCACCCCGCTCCAATCCACCCCACTCCACCCCAATCCACTCCAATCCAACCCACCCCATTCCAGTCCAATCTACCCACCCCACTCCAATCCACCACAATCCACCCCACTCCAATCCACCTCACTGCAATGCAACCCACCACTTTCAAATCAAATCCACCCCACTCCAAAAATTCACCCCACTCCAGTCCAGTCCAACCCAATCCAATCCTCCCCACTTCACTCCACTCCAATCCACCCCACCCCAATCCAATCCACCCAATCCAAACAACCCCATCCACCCCAATCCACCCCATTTGACTCAATAGACCCCACCCCAATCCAATCCACCCCACTCCAATCAAATCCACCCCAATCCACCCCACCTCAATTCCATCCCACTCCAATCCGCCTCACTCTAATTCATTCCACCCCACTCCAATCCAATTCACCACACTCTACTCAATCCAATCCATAGCTCTCCATTCCAATCCACTCCACTCTAGTTCAATCTACCCCACTCCAATCCAATCCATCCCACCCCACTCCAATTCATCTCACTCCAAACCACCCTACTGCAATCAAATCCACTCCCATCCAGTCCACTCCATCCCAATCCAATCCACCCACTCCAATCCCATCCACCTCACTCCATTTCAAACCAGTCCACCTCACTTCAATCTAGTCCACCCCACCCCAATCCAATCCACCCCACCCTAGTTTAGTCCACTACAGTCCTATCCATCTAATTCACCCTAATCCATCCCACCCAATCCTATCCATCACACTCAAATTCAATCCACCCCTCTTAAATCCAATCCAACCACTACAATCTAATCCACCCCACTCCACTCCACCCAATCCAATCCACTCCACTACAGTCCAATCCAATTCAATCCACCCCACTTTAATCCAATCCACCTCAATCCAATCCAAGCCCCTCCAGTCCGCCCCACTCCAGTAAAATCCACTCCACTCCAGTCCACCACAGTCCACCCCACTCCAATCCAATCCACCCACTCCAATCCACACCACTGTAAACCACCCCAAGCCAATCCACTCCACCCTAATCCAATCCACCCCACCCGATTAAATGATTCACCCAAATCCAATCCACTGACTTCAATCCAATCAACCCACTCCAGTCCAATCATCCCACCCAATCCATTTTAATTAACCCCACTCCAATGCATTCCACCCCACGGCAGTTCAATACACCCCACTACAATCCAACGCACCTCATCCAATCCACCACATCCCAATCCACCCTACTCCAATCCACTCCACCCAACTCCACTCCAATCCACCCCACTCCAATCCACGCCAAACAACCCCACTCTTCTCCAGTCCAGCCCACTCTACTCCAATCCACTTCACTGAATCAACCTCCTCCCCCAATCTAATCCACCCCATTCTTCTCTAATCAAATTCATCCCCCTACCTCAATCCATTCCAACCTACTCCACTCTATTGCACCCCACTCTATGCCAGTCCACTCTAAGACACTGCACTCCACAGTACTCTCTGACACTGAACCAGTGCTTAATTTGTAAATAGAAACGTGCCAGTGCCCAAAGCGCTCCTTTGAAACACGCGACTGCTGCAATTCAATGTGCAAAGACGCAATACTGAGGCAGAGTAATCCTGAAGCCATCTCGGGCTTCTTTAATCCATTTACAGCCACTCCCCGCCCCTTCAGCTCACACTTGCAGCTTTCTGCTTTCTCCAATTCTGACCCTTTTTGGTTTTTCTCTTCCTCCGTCTTTCCAATATGTGTCTTTTGCTCACAGTAAATGCTTGAGGAAGAAAAATAAGTGCCGGTGCTCTGCACCAGAAATAACAAGCACAAATTAGGCCCTGCACTGAACCATTGAGCTCCACTCCCCTCTACTCCACTGTACAACACTATAACCCCCATACTCCCCTCTACTCCACTGTACAACACTATAACCCCCATACTCCCCTCTACTCCACTCTACAACACTATAACCCCCATACTCCCCTCTACTCCACTGTACAACACTATAACCCCCATACTCCCCTCTACTCCACTCTACAACACTATAACCCCCATACTCCCCTCTACTCCACTCTACAACACTATAACCCCCATACTCCCCTCTACTCCACTGTACAACACTATAACCCCCATACTCCCCTCTACTCCACTCTACAACACTATAACCCCCATACTCCCCTCTACTCCACTGTACAACACTATAACCCCCATACTCCTCTCTACTCCACTGTACAACACTATAACCCCCATACTCCCCTCTACTCCACTGTACAACACTATAACCCCCATACTCCCCTCTACTCCACTCTACAACACTATAACCCCCATACTCCCCTCTACTCCACTGTACAACACTATAACCCCCATACTCCTCTCTACTCCACTCTACAACACTATAACCCCCATACTCCCCTCTACTCCACTCTACAACACTATAACCCCCATACTCCCCTCTACTCCACTCTACAACACTATAACCCCCATACTCCCCTCTACTCCACTCTACAACACTATAACCCCCATACTCCCCTCTACTCCACTCTACAACACTATAACCCCCATACTCCCCTCTACTCCACTGTACAACACTATAACCCCCGTACTCCCCTCTACGACACCTCACACCACTATACCATGCTGAACAGCAGCCACACCAATGCACAACACGGATACAACACATTGCGAAAGCCAATAGCTCTTGCTTAGGCTAGACCTATTGTCTTTGCCAATGCTTGATAATGATTTTTTTAAGGCTCACATCCATACTTTAGTTATGGGCTGCTTAGGATCCAGGCATGCACATCGTCGCCTTCTTATTTTGTTATTGTGTTTTTATTAAAACTGTTCTCTTGCACTTCTCGGTGTGATGGCAATGTTTGATCCAGACCAAGAATCAGGGCAGGTAGATACTGTGTGCTGGGGCGATGCAGAAAGGTACTGTGAGCAGAAGACCCACACCTGGGCGATGTGCAGCCGGGTACTGAGGACAGGGACCCACACCTGGGCGATGTGCAGCCGGGTACTGATGACAGGGACCCACAATTGGGCGATGTGCAGCTAGGTACTGAGGAGAGGGACCCACACCTGGGCGATGTGCAGCTTGGTACTGAGGACAGGGACCCACACCTGGGCGATGTGCAGTTAGGTACTGAGGACAGGGACCCACACCTGGGCGATGTGCAGCTAGGTACTGAGGACAGGGACCCACACCTGGGCGATGTGCAGCTAGGTACTGAGGACAGGGACCCACACCTGGGCGATGCAGCAAAGAACTGTGAGCAGAAGACACACACCTGGGCGATGTGCAGCTAGGTACTGAGGACAGCGACCCACACCTGGGTGATGTGCAGCTAGGTACTGAGGACAGCGACCCACACCTGGACGATGTGCAGCTGGGTACTGAGGACAGGGACCCACACCTGGGCGATGCAGCAAGGTGCTGTGAGCAGAAGACCCACACCTGGGCGATGTGCTGCTAGGTACTGAGGACAGGGACCCACACCTGGGCGATGTGCAGCCGGGTACTGAGGACAGGGTCCCACACCTGGGCGATGTGCAGCTAGGTACTGAGGACAGGGACCCACACCTGGGCGATGTACAGCCGGGTACTGAGGACAGGGTCCCACACCTGGGCGATGTACAGCCGGGTACTGAGGACAGCGACCCACACCTGGGCGATGTACAGCCGGGTACTGAGGACAGCGACCCACACCTGGGCGATGTACAGCCGGGTACTGAGGACAGGGACCCACACCTGGGCGATGTGCATCTAGGTACTGAGGACAGCGACCCACACCTGGGTGATGTACAGCCAGGTACTGAGGACAGGGACCCACACCTGGGCGATGTACAGCTAGGTACTGAGGACAGGGACCCACACCTGGGCGATGTGCAGTTAGGTACTGAGGACAGGGACCCACACCTGGGCGATGTGCAGCTAGGTACTGAGGACAGGTACCCACACCTGGGCGATGTGCAGCTAGGTCCTGAGGACAGGGACCAACACCTGGGCGATGTGCAGCTGGCTACTGAGGACAGGGACCCACACCTGGGCGATGCAGCAAAGAACTGTGAGCAGAAGACACACACCTGGGCGATGTGCAGCTAGGTACTGAGGACAGCGACCCACACCTGGGTGATGTGCAGCTAGGTACTGAGGACAGCGACCCACACCTGGACGATGTGCAGCTGGGTACTGAGGACAGGGACCCACACCTGGGCGATGCAGCAAAGCACTGTGAGCAGAAGACCCACACCTGGGCGATGTGCAGCTGGGTACTGAGGACAGGGACCCACACCTGGGCGATGTGCATCTAGGTACTGAGGACAGGGACCCACACCTGGGCGATGTGCAGCGAGGTACTGAGGACAGGGAGCCACACCTGGTCAATGTGCAGCTGGGTACTGAGGACAGGGACCCACACCTGGGTGATGTCCAGCTGGGTACTGATGACAGGGACCCACACCTGGGTGATGTGCAGCTGGGTACTGAGGACAGGGACCCACACCTGGGTGATGTCCAGCTGGGTACTGTGGACAGGGACCCACACCTGGGCGATGTGCAGCCGGGTACTGATGACAGGGACCCACAATTGGGCGATGTGCAGCTAGGTACCGAGGACAGGGACCCACACCTGGGCGATGCAGCAAGGTGCTGTGAGCAGAAGACCCACACCTGGGCGATGTGCTGCTAGGTACTGAGGACAGGGACCCACACCTGGGCGATGTGCAGCCGGGTACTGAGGACAGGGTCCCACACCTGGGCGATGTGCAGCTAGGTACTGAGGACAGGGACCCACACCTGGGCGATGTACAGCCGGGTACTGAGGACAGGGTCCCACACCTGGGCGATGTACAGCCGGGTACTGAGGACAGCGACCCACACCTGGGCGATGTACAGCCGGGTACTGAGGACAGCGACCCACACCTGGGCGATGTACAGCCGGGTACTGAGGACAGGGACCCACACCTGGGCGATGTGCATCTAGGTACTGAGGACAGCGACCCACACCTGGGCGATGTACAGCCAGGTACTGAGGACAGGGACCCACACCTGGGCGATGTACAGCTAGGTACTGAGGACAGGGACCCACACCTGGGCGATGTGAAGCGAGGTACTGAGGATAGGGACCCACACCTGGACGATGTGCAGCTGGGTACTGAGAACAGGGACCCACACCTGGGCGATGTGAAGCTAGGTACTGAGGACAGGGACCCACACCTGGGCGATGCAGCAAGGTGCTGTGAGCAGAAGACCCACACCTGGGCGATGTGCAGCGAGGTACTGAGGACAGGGAGCCACACCTGGTCAATGTGCAGCTGGGTACTGAGGACAGGGACCCACAAATGGGTGATGTCCAGCTGGGTACTGATGACAGGGACCCACACCTGGGCGATGTGCAGATAGGTACTGAGGACAGGGACCCACACCTGGGTGATGTCCAGCTGGGTACTGAGGACAGGGACCCACACCTGGGCGATGTTCAGCCGGGTACTGATGACAGGGACCCACAATTGGGCGATGTGCAGCTAGGTACTGAGGACAGCGACCCACACCTGGGCGATGCAGCAAGGTGCTGTGAGCAGAAGACCCACACCTGGGCGATGTGCTGCTAGGTACTGAGACAGAGACCCACACCTGGGCGATGTGCGGCCGGGTACTGAGGACAGGGTCCCACACCTGGGCGATGTGCAGCTAGGTACTGAGGACAGGGACCCACACCTGGGCGATGTGCAGCCGGGTACTGAGGACAGGGTCCCACACCTGGGCGATGTACAGCCGGGTACTGAGGACAGCGACCCACACCTGGGCGATGTACAGCCGGGTACTGAGGACAGCGACCCACACCTGGGCGATGTGCAGCTAGGTACTGAGGAGAGGGACCCACACCTGGGCGATGTGCAGCTTGGTACTGAGGACAGGGACCCACACCTGGGCGATGTGCAGTTAGGTACTGAGGACAGGGACCCACACCTGGGCGATGTGCAGCTAGGTACTGAGGACAGGGACCCACACCTGGGCGATGTGCAGCTAGGTCCTGAGGACAGGGACCAACACCTGGGCGATGTGCAGCTGGCTACTGAGGACAGGGACCCACACCTGGGCGATGCAGCAAAGAACTGTGAGCAGAAGACACACACCTGGGCGATGTGCAGCTAGGTACTGAGGACAGCGACCCACACCTGGGTGATGTGCAGCTAGGTACTGAGGACAGCGACCCACACCTGGACGATGTGCAGCTGGGTACTGAGGACAGGGACCCACACCTGGGCGATGCAGCAAAGCACTGTGAGCAGAAGACCCACACCTGGGCGATGTGCAGCTGGGTACTGAGGACAGGGACCCACACCTGGGCGATGTGCATCTAGGTACTGAGGACAGGGACCCACACCTGGGCGATGTGCAGCGAGGTACTGAGGACAGGGAGCCACACCTGGTCAATGTGCAGCTGGGTACTGAGGACAGGGACCCACACCTGGGTGATGTCCAGCTGGGTACTGATGACAGGGACCCACACCTGGGCGATGTGCAGCTGGGTACTGAGGACAGGGACCCACACCTGGGTGATGTCCAGCTGGGTACTGTGGACAGGGACCCACACCTGGGCGATGTGCAGCCGGGTACTGATGACAGGGACCCACAATTGAGCGATGTGCAGCTAGGTACTGAGGACAGGGACCCACACCTGGGCGATGCAGCAAGGTGCTGTGAGCAGAAGACCTACACCTGGGCGATGTGCTGCTAGGTACTGAGGACAGGGACCCACACCTGGGCGATGTGCAGCCGGGTACTGAGGACAGGGTCCCACACCTGGGCGATGTGCAGCTAGGTACTGAGGACAGGGACCCACACCTGGGCGATGTACAGCCGGGTACTGAGGACAGGGTCCCACACCTGGGCGATGTACAGCCGGGTACTGAGGACAGCGACCCACACCTGGGCGATGTACAGCCGGGTACTGAGGACAGCGACCCACACCTGGGCGATGTACAGCCGGGTACTGAGGACAGGGACTGTGAGAAGGTAGCCTCTTTCTAGCCTTGTTACCCCCACTTTTGGCCTGTTTGTGAGTGTATGTCAGGGTGTTTGTCACTGTTTTCACTGTCTCACTGGGATCCTGATAGCCAGGCCTCAGTGCTCATAGTGAAAACACCATGTTTTCAGTATGGTTGTTATGTGTCACTGGGATCCTGCTAGTCAGGACCCCAGTGCTCATAGGTTTGTGGCCTATATGTATGTGTCACTGGGACCCTGTCACACAGGGCCCCAGTGCTCATAGGTGTGCATGTATATGTTCCCTGTGTGGTGCCTAACTGTCTCACTGAGGCTCTGCTAACCAGAACCTCAGTGGTTATGCTCTCTCATTACTTTCAAATTGTCACTAACAGGCTAGTGACCATTTTTACCAATTTACATTGGCTTACTGGAACACCCTTATAATTCCCTAGTATATGGTACTGAGGTACCCAGGGTATTGGGGTTCCAGGAGATCCCTATGGGCTGCAGCATTTCTTGTGCCACCCATAGGGAGCTCTGACAATTCTTACACAGGCCTGCCACTGCAGCCTGAGTGAAATAACGTCCACGTTATTTCACAGCCATTTTACACTGCACTTAAGTAACTTATAAGTCACCTATATGTCTAACCTTTACCTGGTAAAGGTTGGGTGCAAAGTTACTTAGTGTGAGGGCACCCTGGCACTAGCCAAGGTGCCCCCACATTGTTCAGAGCCAATTCCCTGAACTCTGTGAGTGCGGGGACACCATTACACGCGTGCACTACATATAGGTCACTACCTATATGTAGCTTCACCATGGTAACTCCGAATATGGCCATGTAACATGTCTATGATCATGGAATTGCCCCCTCTATGCCATCCTGGCATAGTTGGCACAATCCCATGATCCCAGTGGTCTGTAGCACAGACCCTGGTACTGCCAAACTGCCCTTCCTGGGGTTTCACTGCAGCTGCTGCTGCTGCCAACCCCTCAGACAGGCATCTGCCCTCCTGGGGTCCAGCCAGGCCTGGCCCAGGATGGCAGAACAAAGAACTTCCTCTGAGAGAGGGTGTGACACCCTCTCCCTTTGGAAAATGGTGTGAAGGCAGGGGAGGAGTAGCCTCCCCCAGCCTCTGGAAATGCTTTGTTGGGCACAGAGGTGCCCAATTCTGCATAAGCCAGTCTACACCGGTTCAGGGACCCCTTAGCCCCTGCTCTAGCGCGAAACTGGACAAAGGAAAGGGGAGTGACCACTCCCCTGACCTGCACCTCCCCTGGGAGGTGTCCAGAGCTCCTCCAGTGTGCTCCAGACCTCTGCCATCTTGGAAACAGAGGTGCTGCTGGCACACTGGACTGCTCTGAGTGGCCAGTGCCACCAGGTGACGTCAGAGACTCCTGCTGATAGGCTCCTTCAGGTGTTAGTAGCCTTTCCTCTCTCCTAGGTAGCCAAACCCTCTTTTCTGGCTATTTAGGGTCTCTGTCTCTGGGGAAACTTTAGATAACGAATGCATGAGCTCAGCCGAGTTCCTCTGCATCTCCCTCTTCACCTTCTGATAAGGAATCGACCGCTGACCGCGCTGGAAGCCTGCAAACCTGCAACATAGTAGCAAAGACGACTACTGCAACTCTGTAACGCTGATCCTGCCGCCTTCTCGACTGTTTTCCTGCTTGTGCATGCTGTGGGGGTAGTCTGCCTCCTCTCTGCACCAGAAGCTCCGAAGAAATCTCCCGTGGGTCGACGGAATCTTCCCCCTGCAACCGCAGGCACCAAAAAGCTGCATCTCCGGTCCCTTGGGTCTCCTCTCAGCACGACGAGCGAGGTCCCTCGAATCCAGCGACACCGTCCAAGTGACCCCCACAGTCCAGTGACTCTTCAGCCCAAGTTTGGTGGAGGTAAGTCCTTGCCTCACCTCGCTGGGCTGCATTGCTGGGAACCGCGACTTTGCAAGCTTCTCCGGCCCCTGTGCACTTCCGGCGGAAATCCTTCGTGCACAGCCAAGCCTGGGTCCACGGCACTCTAACCTGCATTGCACGACTTTCTAAGTTGGTCTCCGGCGACGTGGGACTCCTTTGTGCAACTTCGGCGAGCACCGTTTCACGCATCCTCGTAGTGCCTGTTTCTGGCACTTCTCTGGGTGCTACCTGCTTCAGTGAGGGCTCTTTGTCTTGCTCGACGTCCCCTCTCTCGGCAGGTCCAATTTGCGACCTCCTGGTCCCTCCTGGGCCCCAGCAGCGTCCAAAAACGCCAAACGCACGATTTGCGTGTAGCAAGGCTTGTTGGCGTCCATTCGGCGGGAAAACACTTCTGCACGACTCTCCAAGGCGTGGGGGATCCATCCTCCAAAGGGGAAGTCTCTAGCCCTTGTCGTTCCTGCAGTATTCACAGTTCTTCAGCCTAGTAAGAGCTTCTTTGCACCAACCGCTGGCATTTCTTGGGCATCTGCCCATCTCCGAGCTGCTTGTGACTTTTGGACTTGGTCCCCTTGTTCCACAGGTACCCTCAGTCAGGAATCCATCGTTGTTGCATTGCTGATTTGTGTTTTCTTTGCATTTTCCCTCTAACACGACTATTTTGTCCTTAGGGGAACTTTAGTGCACTTTGCACTCACTTTTCAGGGTCTTGGGGAGGGTTATTTTTCTAACTCTCACTATTTTCTAATAGTCCCAGCGACCCTCTACAAGGTCACATAGGTTTGGGGTCCATTCGTGGTTCGCATTCCACTTCTGGAGTATATGGTTTGTGTTGCCCCTATCCCTATGTTTCCCCATTGCATCCTATTGTAACTATACATTGTTTGCACTGTTTTCTAAGACTATACTGCATATTTTTGCTATTGTGTATATATATCTTGTGTATATTTCCTATCCTCTCACTGAGGGTACACTCTAAGATACTTTGGCATATTGTCATAAAAATAAAGTACCTTTATTTTTAGTATAACTGTGTATTGTGTTTTCTTATGATATTGTGCATATGACACTAAGTGGTACTGTAGTAGCTTCACACGTCTCCTAGTTCAGCCTGAGCTGCTCTGCTAAGCTACCATTATCTATCAGCCTAAGCTGCTAGACACCCTATACACTAATAAGGGATAACTGGGCCTGGTGCAAGGTGCAAGTACCCCTTGGTACTCACTACAAGCCAGTCCAGCCTCCTACAGGGACCCACACCTGGGCGATGTGCATCTAGGTACTGAGGACAGCGACCCACACCTGGGCGATGTACAGCCAGGTACTGAGGACAGGGACCCACACCTGGGCGATGTACAGCTAGGTACTGAGGACAGGGACCCACACCTGGGCGATGTGAAGCGAGGTACTGAGGATAGGGACCCACACCTGGACGATGTGCAGCTGGGTACTGAGAACAGGGACCCACACCTGGGCGATGTGAAGCTAGGTACTGAGGACAGGGACCCACACCTGGGCGATGCAGCAAGGTGCTGTGAGCAGAAGACCCACACCTGGGCGATGTGCAGCGAGGTACTGAGGACAGGGAGCCACACCTGGTCAATGTGCAGCTGGGTACTGAGGACAGGGACCCACAAATGGGTGATGTCCAGCTGGGTACTGATGACAGGGACCCACACCTGGGCGATGTGCAGCTAGTTACTGAGGACAGGGACCCACACCTGGGTGATGTCCAGCTGGGTACTGAGGACAGGGACCCACACCTGGGCGATGTTCAGCCGGGTACTGATGACAGGGACCCACAATTGGGCAATGTGCAGCTAGGTACTGAGGACAGGGACCCACACCTGGGCGATGCAGCAAGGTGCTGTGAGCAGAAGACCCACACCTGGGCGATGTGCTGCTAGGTACTGAGACAGAGACCCACACCTGGGCGATGTGCGGCCGGGTACTGAGGACAGGGTCCCACACCTGGGCGATGTGCAGCTAGGTACTGAGGACAGGGACCCACACCTGGGCGATGTGCAGCCGGGTACTGAGGACAGGGTCTCACACCTGGGCGATGTACAGCCGGGTACTGAGGACAGCGACCCACACCTGGGCGATGTACAGCCGGGTACTGAGGACAGCGACCCACACCTGGGCGATGTACAGCCGGGTACTGAGGACAGGGACCCACACCTGGGCGATGTGCATCTAGGTACTGAGGACAGCGACCCACACCTGGGCGATTTACAGCCGGGTACTGAGGACAGGGACCCACACCTGGGCGATGTACAGCTAGGTACTGAGGACAGGGACCCACACCTGGGCGATGTGAAGCGAGGTACTGAGGACAGGGACCCACACCTGGACGATGTGCAGCTGGGTACTGAGGACAGGGACCCACACCTGGGCGATGTGAAGCTAGGTACTGAGGACAGGGACCCACACCTGGGCGATGCAGCAAGGTGCTGTGAGCAGAAGACCCACACCTGGGCAATGTGCAGTGAGGTACTGAGGACAGGGACCCGCACCTGGTCAATGTGCAGCTGGGTACGGAGGACAGGGACCCACACCTGGGCGATGTGCAGCTAGGTACTGAGGACAGGGACCCACACCTGGGCGATGTGCAGCTAGGTACTGAGGACAGGGACCCACACCTGGGCGATGTGCAGCTGGGTACTGAGGACAGGGACCCACACCTGGGCGATGCAGCTACGTACTGAGGACAGGAACCCACACCTGGGCAATGTGCAGCTAGGTACTGAGGAAGGGACCCACACCTGGGCAATGTGCAGCTAGGTACTGAGGACAGGGACCCATACCTGGGCGATGCAGCAAAGCACTGTGAGCAGAAGACCCACACCTGGGCGATGTGCAGCCGGGTACTGAGGACAGGGACCCACACCTGGGTGATGTGCATCTAGGTACTGAGGACAGCGACCCACACCTGGGCGATTTACAGCCGAGTACTGAGGACAGGGACCCACACCTGGGCGATGTACAGCTAGGTACTGAGGACAGGGACCCACACCTGGGCGATGTGAAGCGAGGTACTGAGGACAGGGACCCACACCTGGACGATGTGCAGCTGGGTACTGAGGACAGGGACCCACACCTGGGCGATGTGAAGCTAGGTACTGAGGACAGGGACCCACACCTGGGCGATGCAGCAAGGTACTGTGAGCAGAAGACCCACACCTGGGCAATGAGCAGTGAGGTACTGAGGACAGGGACCCACACCTGGTCAATGTGCAGCTGGGTACGGAGGACAGGGACCCACACCTGGGCGATGTGCAGCTAGGTACTGAGGACAGGGACCCACACCTGGGCGATGTGTAGCTAGGTACTGAGGACAGGGACCCACACCTGGGCGATGTGCAGCTGGTTACTGAGGACAGGGACCCGCACCTGGTCAATGTGCAGCTGGGTACGGAGGACAGGGACCCACACCTGGGCGATGTGCAGCTAGGTACTGAGGACAGGGAACCACACCTGGGCAATGTGCAGCTGGGTACTGAGGACAGGGACCCACACCTGGGCGATGTGCAGCTAGGTACTGAGGACAGGGACCCACACCTGGGCGATGTGCAGCTGGGTACTGAGGACAGGGTCCCACACCTGGGCGATGTGCAGCTGGGTACTGAGGACAGGAACCCACACCTGGGTGATGTGCAGCTCGGTACTGAGGCCAGGGTCCCACACCTGGGCGATGTGCAGCTTGGTACTGAGGACAGGGTCCCACATGGGCAATGTGCAGCTGGGTACTGAGGACAGGGACCCACACCTGGGCGATGTGCAGCTAGGTACTGAGGACAGGGACCCACACCTGGGCAATGTGCAGCTGGGTACTAAGGACAGGGACCCACACCTGGGTGATGTGCAGCTGAGTACTGAGGACAGGGACCCACTCCTGGGCGATGCAGCAAGGTGCTGTGAGCAGAAGACCCACACCTGGGCAATGTGCAGCTGGGTACTGAGGACAGGGACCCACTCCTGGGTGATGTGCAGCTGGGTACTGAGGACAGGGACCTACACCTGGGCGATGTGCAGCTAGGTACTGAGGACAGGGACCCACACCTGGGTGATGTGCAGCTGGGTACTGAGGACAGGGACCCACTCCTGGGCGATGTGCAGCTGGGTACTGAGGACAGGGACCCACTCCTGGGCAAAGTGCAGCTGGGTACTGAGGACAGGGACCCCCACCTGGGCGATGTGCAGCTAGGTACTGAGGACAGGGACCCACACCTGGGTGATGTGCAGCTGGGTACTGAGGACAGGGACCCACTCCTGGGCGATGTGCAGCTGGGTACTGAGGACAGGGACCCACACCTGGGCGATGTGCAGCTAGGTACTGAGGACAGGGACCCACACCTGGGTGATGTGCAGCTGGGTACTGAGGACAGGGACCCACTCCTGGGCGATGTGCAGCTGGGTACTGAGGACAGGGACCCACTCCTGGGCAAAGTGCAGCTGGGTACTGAGGACAGGGACCCACACCTGGGCGATGTGCAGTTAGGTACTGAGGACAGGGACCCACACCTGGGCGATGTGCAGCTGGGTACTGAGGACAGGGACCCACACCTGGGCGATGTGCAGTTAGGTACTGAGGACAGGGACCCACACCTGGGCGATGTGCAGCTAGGTACTGAGGACAGGGACCCACAGCTGGGCGATGTGCAGCTGGGTACACCTGGGCGATGTGCAGCTGGGTACTGAGGACAGGAACCCACACCTGGGCGATGTGCAGCTGGGTACTGAGGACAGGGTCCCACACCTGGGCGATGTGCAGCTTGGTACTGAGGACAGGGTCCCACATGGGCAATGTGCAGCTGGGTACTGAGGACAGGGACCCACACCTGGGCGATGTGCAGCTAGGTACTGAGGACAGGGACCCACACCTGGGCAATGTGCAGCTAGGTACTGAGGACAGGGACCCACACCTGGGTGATGTGCAGCTGAGTACTGAGGACAGGGACCCACTCCTGGGCGATGCAGCAAGGTGCTGTGAGCAGAAGACCCACACCTGGGCAATGTGCAGGTGGGTACTGTGGACAGGGACCTACCCTGGGCGATGTGCAGCTAGGTACTGAGGACAGGGTCCCACTCCTGGGTGATGTGCAGCTGGGTACTGAGGACAGGGACCCACACCTGCGCGATGTCCAGCTAGGTACTGAGGACAGGGACTCACACCTGGGAAATGGGCAGCTGGGTACTGAGGACAGGAACCCACACCTGGGTGATGTGCAGCTCGGTACTGAGGACAGGGACCCACACCTGGGCGATGTGCAGCTGGGTACTGAGGACAGGGACCCACTCCTGGGCGATATGCAGCTGGGTACTGAGGACAGTGACCCACAACTGGGCAATGCACCAAGGTGCTGTGAGCAGAAGACCCACTCCTGGGCGATGTGCAGCTGGGTACTGAGGACAGGGACCCACACCTGGATGATGTGCAGTTAGGTACTGAGGACAGGGACCCACACCTGGGCAATGTGCAGCTAGGTACTGAGGACAGAGACCCACACATGGGCGATGTGCAGCTGGGTGCTGAGGACAGGGACCCACACCTGGGCGATGCAGCAAAGCACTGTGAGCAGAAGACCCACACCTGGGCGATGTGCAGCTAGGTACTGAGGAGAGGGACCCACACCTGGGCGATGTGCAGCTAGGTACTGAGGACAGGGACCCACACCTGGGCGATGTGCAGCTGGTTACTGAGGACAGGGACCCGCACCTGGTCAATGTGCAGCTGGGTACTGAGGACAGGGACCCACAACTGGGCGATGTGCAGTTAGGTACTGAGGACAGGGACCCACACCTGGGCGATGTACAGCTAGGTACTGAGGACAGGGAACCACACCTGGGCAATGTGCAGCTGGGTACTGAGGACAGGGACCCACACCTGGGCGATGTGCAGCTAGGTACTGAGGACAGGGACCCACACCTGGGCGATGTGCAGCTGGGTACTGAGGACAGGGTCCCACACCTGTGCGATGTGCAGCTGGGTACTGAGGACAGGAACCCACACCTGGGCGATGTGCAGCTGGGTACTGAGGACAGGGTCCCACACCTGGGCGATGTGCAGCTTGGTACTGAGGACAGGGTCCCACATGGGCAATGTGCAGCTGGGTACTGAGGACAAGGACCCACACCTGGGCGATGTGCAGCTAGGTACTGAGGACAGGGACCCACACCTGGGCAATGTGCAGCTAGGTACTGAGGACAGGGACCCACACCTGGGTGATGTGCAGCTGAGTACTGAGGACAGGGACCCACTCCTGGGCGATGCAGCAAGGTGCTGTGAGCAGAAGACCCACACCTGGGCAATGTGCAGCTGGGTACTGAGGACAGGGACCCACTCCAGGGTGATGTGCAGCTGGGTACTGAGGACAGGGACCTACACCTGGGCGATGTGCAGCTAGGTACTGAGAACAGGGACCCACACCTGGGTGATGTGCAGCTGGGTACTGAGGACAGGGACCCACTCATGGGCAATGTGCAGCTGGGTACTGAGGACAGGGACCCACTCCTGGGCAAAGTGCAGCTGGGTACTGAGGACAGGGACCCCCACCTGGGCGATGTGCAGCTAGGTACTGAGGACAGGGACCCACACCTGGGTGATGTGCAGCTGGGTACTGAGGACAGGGACCCACTCCTGGGCGATGTGCAGCGGGGTACTGAGGACAGGGACCCACACCTGGGCGATGTGCAGCTAGGTACTGAGGACAGGGACCCACACCTGGGTGATGTGCAGCTGGGTACTGAGGACAGGGACCCACTCCTGGGCAATGTGCAGCTGGGTCCTGAGGACAGGGACCCACACCTGGGCGATGTGCAGTTAGGTACTGAGGACAGGGACCCACACCTGGGCGATGTGCAGCTGGGTACTGAGGACAGGGACCCACACCTGGGCGATGTGCAGTTAGGTACTGAGGACAGGGACCCACTCCTGGGCGATGTACAGCTAGGTACTGAGGACAGGGACCCACACCAGGGTGATGTGCAGCTGGGTACTGAGGACAGGGACCCACTCCTGGGCAAAGTGCAGCTGGGTACTGAGGATAGGGACCCACACCTGGGCGATGTGCAGTTAGGTACTGAGGACAGGGACCCACACCTGGGCGATGTGCAGCTGGGTACTGAGGACAGGGACCCACACCTGGGCGATGTGCAGTTAGGTACTGAGGACAGGGACCCACACCTGGGCAATGTGCAGCTAGGTACTGAGGACAGGGGCCCACACCTGGGCGATGTGCAGCTGGGTACTGAGGACAGGAACCCACACCTGGGCGATGTGCAGCTGGGTACTGAGGACAGGGTCCCACATGGGCAATGTGCAGCTGGGTACTGAGGACAGGGGCCCACACCTGGGCGATGTGCAGCTGGGTACTGAGGACAGGAACCCACACCTGGGCGATGTGCAGCTGGGTACTGAGGACAGGGTACCACACCTGGGCGATGTGCAGCTTGGTACTGAGGACAGGGTCCCACATGGGCAATGTGCAGCTGGGTACTGAGGACAGGGACCCACACCTGGGCGATGTGCAGCTAGGTACTGAGGACAGGGACCCACACCTGGGTGATGTGCAGCTGAGTACTGAGGACAGGGACCCACTCCTGGGCGATGCAGCAAGGTGCTGTGAGCAGAAGACCCACACCTGGGCAATGTGCAGCTGGGTACTGAGGACAGGGACCCACTCCTGGGTGATGTGCAGCTGGGTACTGAGGACAGGGACCTACACCTGGGCGATGTGCAGCTAGGTACTGAGGACAGGGTCCCACTCCTGGGTGATGTGCAGCTGGGTGCTGAGGACAGGGACCCACACCTGGGCGATGTCCAGCTAGGTACTGAGGACAGGGACTCACACCTGGGAAATGTGCAGCTGGGTACTGAGGACAGGAACCCACACCTGGGTGATGTGCAGCTGGGTACTGAGGACAGGGACCCACTCCTGGGCGATATGCAGCTGGGTACTGAGGACGGTGACCCACAACTGGGCAATGCACCAAGGTGCTGTGAGCAGAAGACCCACTCCTGGGCGATGTGCAGCTAGGTACTGAGGACAGGGACCCACTCCTGGGCGATGTGCAGCTGGGTACTGAGGACAGGGACCCACACCTGGGTGATGTGCAGTTAGGTACTGAGGACAGGGACCCACACCTGGGCAATGTTCAGCTAGGTACTGAGGACAGGGACCCACACCTGGGCGATGTGCAGCTGGGTACTGAGGACAGGGACCCACACCTGGCCGATGTGCAGCTGGGTACTGAGGACAGGAACCCACACCTGGGCGATGTGCAGCTGGGTACTGAGGACAGGGTCCCACACCTGGGCGATGTGCAGCTTGGTACTGAGGACAGGGTCCCACATGGGCAATGTGCAGCTGGGTACTGAGGACAGGGGCCCACATCTGGGCGATGTGCAGCTAGGTACTGAGGACAGGGACCCACACCTGGGCAATGTGCAGCTAGGTACTGAGGACAGGGACCCACACCTGGGTGATGTGCAGCTGAGTACTTAGGACAGGGACCCACTCCTGGGCGATGCAGCAAGGTGCTGTGAGCAGAAGACCCACACCTGGGCAATGTGCTGCTGGGTACTGAGGACAGGGACCCACTCCTGGGTGATGTGCAGCTGAGTACTGAGGACAGGGACCTACACCTGGGCGATGTGCAGCTAGGTACTGAGGACAGAATTCCACTCCTGGGTGATGTGCAGCTGGGTACTGAGGACAGGGACCCACACCTGGGCGATGTCCAGCTAGGTACTGAGGACAGGGACTCACACCTGGGAAATGTGCAGCTGGGTACTAAGGGCAGGAACCCACACCTGGGTGATGTGCAGCTCGGTACTGAGGACAGGGACCCACACCTGGGCGATGTACAGCTGGGTACTGAGGACAGGGACCCACTCCTGGGCGATATGCAGCTGGGTACTGAGGACAGGGACCCACACCTGGGCAATGCACCAAGGTGCTGTGAGCAGAAGACCCACTCCTGGGCGATGTGCAGCTAGGTACTGAGGACAGGGACCCACTCCTGGGCGATGTGCAGCTGGGTACTGAGGACAGGGACCCACACCTGGGCGATGTCCAGCTGGGTACTGAGGACAGGGACCCACACCTGGGCGATGTCCAGCTGGGTACTGAGGACAGGGACTCACACCTGGGAAATGTGCAGCTGGGTACTGAGGACAGGGACCCACACCTGGGCTATGTGCAACTAGGTACTGAGGACAGGGACCCACACCTGGGAAATATGCAGCGAGGTACTGAGGACTTGGACCCACACCTGGGTGATGTGCAGCTGGGTACTGAGGAGAGGGACCCACACCTGGGTGATGTGCAGCTGGGTACTGAGGAGAGGGACTCACACCTGGGCGATGTGCAGCTGGGTACTGAGGACAGGGACTCACACCTGGGCGATGTGCCGCTAGGTACTGAGGACAGGGACCCACTCCTGGGCGATGTGCAGCTGAGTACTGAGGACAGGGACCCACTCCTGGGCGATGTGCAGCTGGGTACTGAGGACAGGACCCACACCTGGGTAATGTGCAGCTGAGTACTGAGGACAGGGACCCACACCTGGGCGATGTGCAGCTAGGTACTGAGGACAGGGATCCACACCTGGGCGATGTGCAGCTGGGTATTGAGGACAGGGACCCACACCTGGGCGATGTGCAGCTAGGTACTGAGGACAGGGTGCCCACGTTTTGACGATGCTGCTAGGCACTGGGAGCTGGGACCCACATCTGGGTGATGCAGCTGGGCAATGAGAGATGGGAACCAGGTCTTGGCAATGCAGCTAGGCACTGGAAGCTGAGACCCATGTCTGGTTGATGCAGCCAGTCACTGCGAGATGGGGAACTAAGTGTAGGCAATGCAGCAAGGCACTGTGAGCAGAAGACTCACAATAAGGCGATGCAGCTAGGCACTGCTAGCTTGCAGCCCACGTCCGTGTAATGTAGCTTGATCCTGCAAGCCGTGGACCACCATCTGACTGATTCAGCTAGGCTCTGCAAGTCAGGGACCCATGCCTGGGTGGTGCAGCTGGTGCTGAAACCTGAGGCCCATATCTGGGCAATGCAGCTAGGCACTGTGAGAAGGCAGCTCGCATCTAGGTGAAGCGGCTAGGCGCTGTGGGTTGCGGGACCTAATTCCCCATGGGTAAATTCCGTCTTTAGATGAACCAATCAACAGGCCACTATGAGTCAAACAGTACCAGGGTGCCATTTTGAACAGTGGACTTTACCTTTATAAATCTGTGGTAACATGGTCTGATGTGGTCCCTTGGCTCGCTTGACCGTGGATCCTGGCTCCCTTTGGCACTGCCTCTTGATTTGGTGCCTCTTAGTTCTGCTGTGACCTTCTGTGCACCCCCTTGCGTTGTCCTCCATGGCCACTTGGTTTGTACAAAGACCTTCTCATTTTCCCCAGCTTTACAACTAGGGCTCCTGGTTTTATGGTATTTATTTTTTTAAGATTTCCATCTGTATTTATCCATATTTCTTTTTTGTCCATCTTATTGGCAGTGACCCGTGTTTATTTTGTGTTCTAAGAATAAATGGAGCTGAAGAATGTTAAATTTCCACTTTTATTTAACTGATATTTAAATGATTCACATGCACTCCTTTGATGTCTAATACTATGATGCCTGTCACGCTTTAGAAAATTAAACAGCCAAATAAAGCAAAACACCGCACCCACAGGTAAGTATTAGCATCATATACAGGTATACGTTACCATATGTCTGAATGTAAGGAACTCTCATTTTGTTTTTTAACTCCCCGTGTTGTATACCTGCTCAGCTGCTGCCCCAGAAGTCACTCATGAGAAGCACAATTTCATGCATTTATCTGCTTTTAAAAATAAATACAGACAATAAACACGTTGCTTTCTGTCTGTGTTCATCTGTAAAATTCAGTAAAAACAGAAAACTTGGAGCTTTATGTATAACTCATTGTTTCAAAATTGCCTCTTATTTCCCTTCCCTTGGCTGAGCCTGGAAAACACCTTCCTTCCAGGAAAATAACAAACACTTAAGGTAGTCACCTTGAGAAGTACACAGAGGGCCCCCTCACACTCCCAGGTACACTTTCAGGATGGCGTGGACAGCGCCCAGAACCAGGAGGCCAGTCCCCACAGTACTTTAAGGGGATGCAGGGCCATTTGTTACACCCCTACCTCTCTCTTGTTTTGTGACCATCTCCATAACTCCCTGGCTTCATTCCAAATGTTTATATATTGCACTACATGGTGGTCGTGTGTCTCACTTCACCATGGAGACCTAGCTCACTTTGCCTCTGTCCTTACACGAGTCATGGCTTCTTCGCTCACTTCGCCATGGATGCCTGGCTCACTTTGCCTTCGTCCTATGTCATGTGTCATGGCTCCTTGGCTCACTTCGCCATGGATGCCTGGCTCACTTTGCCTCTGTCCTTACACGAGTCATGGCTTCTTCGCTCACTCCGCCATGGATGCATGGCTCACTTTGCCTTTGTCCTTTGTCATGTGTCATGGCTCCTTGGCTCACTTCGCCATGGATGCATGGCTCACTTTGCCTTCGTCCTTTGTCATGTGTCATGTCTCCTTGGCTCACTTCGCCATGGATGCATGGCTCACTTTGCCTTCGTCCTTTGTCATGTGTCATGGCTCCTTGGCTCACTTCGCCATGGATGCATGGCTCACTTTGCATTTCTCCTTTGTCATGTGTCACGGCTCCTTGGCTCACTTCGCCATGGATGCATGGCTCACTTTGCCTTTTTCCTTTGACGTGTCATGGCTCCTTGGCTTGCTTCACTATGGACGCCTGGCTGTTTTGCCTTTGTCTTTTGAGTTTTGTCACTTGTGTCATGGCTCCTTGGCTCGCTTCACCATGGATGCCTGGCTCTCTTTGCCCTTGCCCTTTGACATGTCATGGCTCCTTGGCTGGCTTCACCATGGATGCCTGGCTGTCTTTGCCTTTGCCCTTTGACGTGTCACAGCTTCTTCGCTGGCTTCTCCACGGATGCCTGGCTGTCTTTGCCTTTGCCCTTTGACGTGTCATGGCTCCTTGGCTCGCTTCACCACGGATGCCTGCCTCACTTTGCCTTTGCCCTTTGACGTGTCATGGCTCCTTGGCTGGCTTCACCATGGATGCCTGGCTGTCTTTGCCTTTGCCCTTTGACGTGTCATGGTTCCTTGGCTCGCTTCACCACAGATGCCTGCCTCACTTTGACTTTGTCCTTTGACGTGTCATGGCTCCTTGGCTGGCTTCACCATGGATGCCTGGCTGTCTTTGCCTTTGCCCTTTGACGTTTCACAGCGTCTTCGCTGGCTTCTCCACGGATGCCTGTCTGTCTTTGCCTTTGTCCTTTGACGTGTCATGGCTCCTTGGCTCGCTTCACCATGGAGCTCTGCTGTCTTTGCCTTTGCCCTTTGACGTGTCATGGCTCCTTCGCTGGCTTCACCATGGATGCCTGCCTCACTTTGCCTTTGCCCTTTGACGTGTCAAGGCTCCTTGGCTCGCTTCACCATGGAGGAACTGCTGTCTTTGCCTTTGCCCTTTGACGTGTCAAGGCTCCTTGGCTGGGTTCACCACGGATGCCTGGCTGTCTTTGCCTTTGTCCTTTGACGTGTCACGGCTCCTTCGCTGGCTTCTCCATGGACGCCTGCCTCACTTTGCCTTTGTCTTGCGTCATCACTCCTTGTCTCCCTCTTCCATTGCCCATTTGCGTGGGTATCTGACAATCTACATACCCCCTGCTGCATTCACTATGGTTCATTCACTCAGTTTCCATTGCTCCTTGGTATGGTTCACTGTGGTCCTGTGACTGGTCTCCTGAATCCTTGGCTCACTTCTGCATAGCGCCTCTCTTCACTTGGCTATGGCTACTTGGCTCAAGTTTCCATGGCCCTTGGTTCACTTTTCTGCAACGCCTTCATTCACATTGTCTTGTTCCATTGGGTATCTTAGGCCTGTTCCCTTTCTCTGCCATATGCAGTTGGCCTGCTTCGTCAAGGTCACGTGACTCATGATATGAGTCCTTGGCTCTCTTCACCATGTCCTCCTGGCTCACTTTATCCACAGCCACTTTGTTAGCTTTTGCACAGTTCCTTTGTCTTGTGCAGGGCCATCTCTATGGCTATCTTCACCAGGGTCCCGTAACCTGCATCACAGATGCTTAGCTCATTTCACTGTGGCCCAAGACTTCTCTCCTCATCTCCATGGACATCTACACTAGGGTCCTGTGACCTGCATCATGGATCATTAGCCCTTATCCCTGTGGCCCCAAGACTTCCCCCCTCATCTCCATGGCAATCTACACTAGGGTCCTGTCACCTGCATCATGTATACTTAGCCCGTATCCCTGTGGCCCCAAGACTTCCCTCCTCATCTCCATGGACATCTACTCTAGGGTCCTGTGACCTGCATCATGGATCCTTAGCCAATATCCCTGCGGCCCCAAGACTTTCCTCCTCATCTCCATGGACATCTACACTAGGGTCCTGTGACCTGCATAATGGATCCTTGGCCCGTATCACTGTGGCCCCAAGACTTCCCCCCTCATCTCCATGCCAATCTACACTAGGGTCCTGTTACCTGCATCATGGATCCTTAGCCAATATCCCTGTGGCCCCAAGACTTTCCTCCTCATCTCCATGAACATCTACACTAGGGTCCTGTCACCTGCATCATGGATCCTTGGCCCGTATCACTGTGGCCCCAAGACATCCCTCCTCATCTCCATGGCCATCTACACTAGGGTCTGTAACCTGCATCATGGATCATTAGCCCGTATGCCTGTGGCCCCAAGACTTCCCTCCTCATCTCCATGGCCATCTACACTAAAGTCCTGTAACCTGCATCATGGATCCTTAGCTAGTATCCCCGTGACCCCAAGACTTCCCTCCTCATCTCTATAGCCATCTACCCTAGGGTCTTGTAACCTGCATCATGGATCCTTAGCCAATATTCCTGTGGCCCCAAGACTTCCCTTCTCATCTCCATGGCCATCTACACTAGGGTCCTGTCACCTGCATCATGGATCCTTAGCCAATATCCCTGTGGCCCCAAGACTTCCCTCCTCATCTCCTTGGCCATCTACTCTAGGGTCCTGTGACCTGCATCATGGATCCTTAGCCAATATCCCTGCGGCCCCAAGACTTTCCTCCTCATCTCCATGGACATCTACACTAGGGTCCTGTGACCTGCATCATGGATCCTGAGCCCGTATCCCTGTGGCCCCAAGACTTCCCTCCTCATCTCCATGGCCATCTACACTAGGGTCCTGTGACCTGCATCATGGATCCTTGGCCCGTATCACTGTGGCCCCAAGACTTCCCTCCTCATCTCCATGGCCATCTACACTAGGGTCTGAAACCTGCATCATGGATCATTAGCCCGTATCCCTGTGGCCCCAAGACTTCCCTCCTCATCTCCATGGCCATCTACACTAAAGTCCTGTAACCTGCATCATGGATCCTTAGCTAGTATCCCCGTGACCCCAAGACTTCCCTCCTCATCTCTATAGCCATCTACCCTAGGGTCCTGTAACCTGCATCATGGATCTTGAGCCCGTATCCCTGTGGCCCCAAGACTTCCCTCCTCATCTCCATGGCCATCCACACTAGGGTCCTGTCACCTGCACCATGGATCCTTAGCCCGAATCACTGTGGCCCCATGACTTCCTTCCTCCTTTGTGATGTCATTCGTGGATCCTTGGTTTGCTTTGCTGTAGTTCCTTGCTTCGCTATGATGTGGTCCTTAGAGTAAGTTTGCAATGGCCCTTTGGTTCACTTTAGCATGGGCTTCTCTTTTTGTGCACTGGTCTTCTCACCGACCCCTTGGTTCTCTTTATCATAAATGTGTGACTTATGTCATAGATCGTTGGCTAACTTTACGATGACTCTTGGCTTGTTTTAGTACGGTCCACCCTTGGTCTGAGCCATCTCCATGGTTTCTTGGCTCGTTTCACTATGGCCCTTGGCTTACGTTGGCATGACTCTTTCTTTTGTCTGGGTCATCTCCATGGCCCCTTGGCACACTTCATTATGGACCTTGGCCTGCTTTGGCCCGGCTCCTCCTTTTGCCTGGCCCATCTCTGTGGTCCTCTGGCTCATTTTACGTTGGTCCTTGGATTCTTTTGGCACAGCTCATCCTTCTTTTGTCTGGGCCATCTCCATGGTCCCTTGGCACCCTTCAATTTGGCCCTTGTCTTGTGTTGTCACGGCCCCTCATTGTTATCTCCATGGTCTCCTGGCTTGTTTCACGTTGGCCTTTGGCCTGCTTTGGGACTGCTTCTCCTTGTGTTTGGCCTATCTCTGTGGTTCCTTGGCACACTTCGCTATGGCCCTTGTCTTGTGCAGAGCTGGCCTTTGCTCAGATAGCACCCTGGGTGGAGAGAAAGTTGGCACCCTTGTTGATAGTAGTTAATAAAATGTGGCAGCGGGATCCATTTTGTGTTCACTGGTCAGTACCTGGATGAGCAGCGACTGGCCCCTGGTCAGACACACCCCCATACCTCCCCCAGCTCACCTAAATCACCCACAGATTAGCTGCCAAACCAGATGTTTTTTGTTGATGTGTGTCAGCAGGGGTCAGAGGGTGAAGGGAGGGAAGGAAGGGGGTTAAAGAGGTGTTAAAAACTTCCTCCCTGCTATGATAATGAAGGACTAAGACCACTTTAAACTGGCAAATCAGACAGAAACAAGGCTGGACAAGGACAAGGCTGGAGCAAGGTGAGAAGGCGCTGCTGTTGGCATAACCTTAATGCACACAGCTCCATGCACCTGAGCACAGCTCGCCCATGCTAAAGGCCGGCTCTGGTCTTGTTTTGGCATGGCCCCTCCCTGTGCCCCAGGCCATCTCCATGGTCTCCTGGCTCGTTTTACCTTGGTCTTTGGCCTGCTTTGGCACAGTCCCTCCTTGTGTCCGGACCATCTCCATGGTCCCTTGGCACACCTCACTATGACCCTTGTCTTGTGTTGACATGGTCCCTCCTTGTGCCGTAGGCCATCTTCATGGTCTCCTGGCTCGTTTTCTGTTGGTCTTTGGCCTTCTTTGGCACAGCCCATCCTTGTGTCCAGGCCATCTCCATGGTCCCTTGGCACACGTCGCTATGGCCCTTGTCTTGGGTTGACATGGCCCCTGTTTGTGCCCCAGGCCATCTCCATGGTCTCCTGGCTCGTTTTACCTTTGTCTTTGGCCTCCTTTGGCACAGCCCCTCCTTGTGTCCAGGCCATCTCCATGATCCCTTGGCACACTTCGCTATGGTACTTGTCTTGGGTTGACATGGCCCCTCCTTGTGCTGCAGGGCATCTCCATTGTCTCCTGGTTCGTTTTACGTTGGTCTTTGGCCTTCTTTGGCACAGCCCCTCCTTATGCCCAGGCCATCTCCATGGTCCCTTGGCACACTTCGCTATGGCCCTTGTTTTGGGTTGACATGGCCCCTTCTTGTGCAGCAGGACATCTCCATGGTCTCTTGGCTCGCTTTACGTTGGTCTTTGGCCTGCTTTGGCACAGCCCCTGCTTGTGTCCGGCCCATCTCCATGGTCCCTTGGCACACTTCACTATGACCCTTGTCTTGTGTTGACATGGTCCCTCCTTGTGCCGCAGGCCATCTCCATGGTCTCCTGGCTCGTTTTACTTTGGTCTTTGGCCTGCTTTGGCACAGCACCTCCTTGTATCCAGGCTATCTCCATGGTCTCTTGGCACACATCGCTATGGCCCTTGTCTTGGGTTGACATGGCCCCTTCTTGTGCCCTAGGCCGTCTCTATAGCCCCTGGCTCGTTTCACGTCGGCCTTTGGCCTGCTTTGGCACAGCCCCTCATTGTGCCTGGGCCCTCTCCATGGGCCCCTGGCACACTTCGCTGTGGCCCTTGTGTTGTGTTGGCATGCCCCTCCTTGGGTCTGGGCCCTCTTCCTGGGCCCCCTACCCGGACCTGCTTGGACCTGCTCTATCCCCCCCCTGCGGTGGCCTGATAAGCCAGTGGCCCCCGCGATGCGCCCTACTCTGATGTTTACAGGTTGCTAATGAGATTTGCGCGGCTGAGCTCGACCGTGGGTCCGTGGCAGGAATCCAGCGGCGGAGCCGTGACTCACTTCTCATCATTTTATGGTCAAGGTATTATGGACGCCCTCTCACTCCGTTCCCCATGTCTGTGCGCGCGCTGACAGCCGAGGAATGGCCCGGCCTGGATCTAATTGGAAGTAATAGATGTGGAGTGGGGCTAATGCAAGTTCCTTTACCCCGAAGAGAGTTAAAGGCAGATTCAGTCACTTTTCTTGCAGCGTCTGAGTTGCAAATAAGATTATTCTCTGAGCCCATGACTGATGACGCAGTGCTCGGAGCAGAAGGGGCTCTGCTTGCAGCCAGGTGTCCATATGTGGCTGTCAGTCAGACCAGGGCGCAGCATCATTCGGGGACCCTGGAGCACTGGGGTCTCGTCTCTGTACAGCCCAGGTCTGGGTCTGTCTGTGGCTGGACACTTGGGGCCAAATCTATGAGATTCTGGAGCAGGGTAGAGTATCAAGTCACCTCGCGGCCCTGCGTCAAAGGGCAGTATCTATGGCATATTCCTGTCCTTGCCCCAGCGCTGGCGCCGTTTTGGCTGCTTAGCGCCAATGGAGGCACCCTTGTACCATGGTGCGAGGGTGCCAGCTTGCATGCAGGACTGTGTTTTATGCATGAAGGGAGACCTTCCTGCACACAAACAATCCTGAGAGGCGTACTCCTCGATGCACCTCCCTTGGGGAGGCGTACTCCCCGATGCACCTCCCTTGGGGAGGCGTACTCCTCGATGCACCTCCCTTGGGGAGGCATACTCCTCGATGCACCTCCCTCCCTTGGGGAGGCATACTCCTCGATGCACCTCCCTTGGGGAGGCGTACTCCTCCATGCACCTCCCTTGGGGAGGCGTACTCCTCCATGCACCTCCCTTGGGGAGGCGTACTCCTCGATGCCCCTCCCTTGGGGAGGCATACTCCTCGATGCACCTCCTCCATGCACCTCCCTTAGGGAGGCGTACTCCTCCATGCACCTCCCTTGGGGAGGCGTACTCCTCGATGCACCTCCCTTGGGGAGGCGTACTCCCCGATGCAGCTCCCTTGGGGAGGCGTACTAGATGCACCTCCCTTGGGGAGGCGTACTCCCCGATGCACCTCCCTTGGGGAGGCGTACTCCTCGATGCACCTCCCTTGGGGAGGCGTACTCCTCCATGCACCTCCCTTGGGGAGGCGTACTCCTCCATGCACCTCCCTTGGGAGGCGTACTCCTCCATGCACCTCCCTTGGGGAGGCGTACTCCTCCATGCACCTCCCTTGGGGAGGCGTACTCCTCGATGCCCCTCCCTTGGGAGGCATACTCCTCCATGCACCTCCTCCATGCACCTCCCTTAGGGAGGCGTACTCCTCCATGCACCTCCCTTGGGGAGGCGTTCTCCTTGATGCACCTCCCTTGGGGAGGCGTACTCCCCGATGCACCTCCCTTGGGGAGGCGTACTAGATGCACCTCCCTTGGGGAGGCGTACTCCCCGATGCACCTCCCTTGGGGAGGCGTACTCCTCGATGCACCTCCCTTGGGGAGGCGTACTCCTCGATGCACCTCCCTTGGGGAGGCGTACTCCTCCATGCACCTCCCTTGGGAGGCGTACTCCTCCATGCACCTCCCTTGGGGAGGCGTACTCCTCCATGCACCTCCCTTGGGGAGGCGTACTCCTCGATGCCCCTCCCTTGGGAGGCATACTCCTCGATGCACCTCCCTTGGGAGGCATACTCCTCGATGCACCTCCCTTGGGGAGGCAGAAGGTTTTGGAGCATTCACAGGTTTACAAGGTAAATCTGGGGATGCGTCAAAATCTATGGGGGTTGCGTGAGACCACCCACCGCAACGCCCATGGAACGCCTCCCTAAGGCAGAGTAAGGCAACGCAGCGATTTGAGCTGCCTTGCCTTACTCCATATCTATGAGGCCATGCAAAGCCATGTCAAGTGGTTTGGCGCGGCCTCATAAATATGGGCCCGATTTATGGTGGCCTAGCGCCATTCCAATACCTGATTAGCATATATTTTTTTTAAGCTAATGCGGGGTTGGAAGGGCGAAAACACCATGCCATATTTACAAAGTGGTGCAATGCTTGCTTTGCGCTACTTTATAAACCCTTGGGCCACATTATGCCTGCGCCAGGCATAATGTATGCAAGGGGGGGGTGTTTTGGCACTAGGGGGAAGCAAAAATGGCACAAAGGAATCTAGGAGATTCCTTTGTGCCATTTGTATCGGCATTTTTTAACACTTGCTAAGAGCAGGCGTGAAAAAGAGGCTCCCATTGGTTACAACGAGGCTCGGGGTGCTTTGCAGGATCAGCGCCATAATTTTTTACGCTAATTCTGAAAAGCACCAGACTAGCATTAACAAATATTATGCTAGTCCCTCTGACGACCCCCATGGTGCGCCGTATATTAAATATTGCGTACACATGGTGGCTTTAGGGGGGCTCTAAAGGGCGCAAGAATAGTGCTGTCATGGCGCCACTTTTCGTAAATCTGCCCCATGATTTCATGGTTTGTTCCCTGCTGCATCACAAAAAGTGGGGCAAGGGCCTCACAAATATGGGGCCTGGGGTCTTAGATGCCCCCAGTCCCTGTGCCCCCAGGCTCCTGGCCTTCCCTCTCCGGAGGAGTACGCTGCACCCCCAGGTGAGGGAACAGAGCCCCCCTGTGCCTCCTGAGGTAACGCAGGGCCCCGAGGCCCCCCCCAAAGCGAGGGCAGGTTCAGGGCAGTACAGCCGCGTGCCAGGGCCCGTTGCTTGCAGAGGTTGGCGAGTGCCTTGCTGCGTTGCTGTCCTCGCCTGGCAGGGGGCATGCTAATGCCAAGCTGACGTCACCAGGCTCCGTACCTCCACCCACATGGCGTCAGGACGCATCACCGGAGCAGCCCCGCTTCTAACCCTATCATTAAGGAGACATGAACTGATGCCCCAGTGCCCGCGTCACGCCTGCGCGTTGGCGTGGGGAGGGGGGCATCAACGACGCAGGGATTATTTTTGTGCTCTGTGCGCCTTATGGCTTCCGCCGTGCCAGTGACTGGCACCGGGAAGGGTGGCAGAGAGCGTGAGACGTAGCCGGGCCTCTTTGTGAATAGAGCAATGCATCTGTGATGGTGCCCACCAGACCACGCCCCTGCCCACCCACTCAGCACCGGATTTGTACATCGTCCCCCCAGTGTGTGCGTCTTGATGGAACCTGTGTTTTTAATGACCATTTTGTTTTTATTGAAACATTTTGATGGTCCATACATTTCTATAGATGACAAGATTCTACCACGCTAAGTGGTTCACGCGGTCGGTTCCAAAATACAGCATATGAAGGTTCATCATATTTTCATATCCTCCCCGCACCCCAAGAAACAGCATTAAACTCCAGCATACTGGGGTGATGCTGCACTAGTTCTAGGTATGTGCCATGGCGCAGGGTAATCACGCAAGGGATTGCGGATGGATTCAAATGAATGCGTGAGTGACTTTGATAGGCTTCCCATTGCTATAACATTCCACGACCTCAAGTACCAGTGTGTGTGTGGGGGGGTTTCTTTTTCCAATAAGCTGCCACAGTGTTTATCGCCGCTCACAGACTGTTACACGTGGGCGGAGCTCGCGGACGTTTACTCCACAGACTTCCGCAAAGTTACAGAAAAACGCTGCAAACTTCTGTCGAGTTTTGCAAGCGGGAGGAATCGGGTACGCCGCGCTGATTTTTAGTGCTGGGAGCTTCTTCCGCTCTGTAAAATCAGTACGAATAGCAACATGCAGCGCACCGGAGGGCACTGTTGCATCTGCTGCTTCAGTAGATTTTCTACTCGAGCCGCGGCTTTGCTCAACACGAGTGGCAGCGTTCTCAACGTGAACAGTCGCACCCTGCCGTGACCGCCCACATTGAGAAATCTCTCCGGGAGGCATTCTGGCGACTGAAAATCACGCTAGGAGACGCAAACTCTCACTCGCCAAGTTCATGTTGGTGAGCCGCGCAGTTGGAAAAACTCTGCCACATGTTTTGCCAGAACGCCATGCTCCAAGTGGAGCACAGGGTGGGAAAAAACGCTACATACTCCGCCGACGGAGGGACATTTTTCACCCACCCCTAATCAGTATGCTGCTGGCCTCAGTTTGATATCCCAACGAGGGGTCTCGGCCCAAGTAAGAGACATTCTATCTCCATCAGGTGTGGGTTTCCTGATATTGTTTTCATGGAGTTAGTATGTCGGCCCGTGAAGGGTTTAGTATGTGGACAATCACATTAAATGTGCTTGAAGTCACCAGCACTCCCGTCCCCTCCAACAGACGTCAGAGGTCTGGGTGTGGCATGCTTGTGATGTACATGGCGGTAGACACCAATGCTCCACTACCATAGAATGGACTTCTCTGCCTAGTATACCATGACTATCTTTACTACTGTTTTCCTAAAGTGTTCCGCCAAGTATTATCTAGTGTTCCCCCTTGTAAAGCTGACCGGTGGTTCTGAAATGGATGAGGCATCATCCTAGTAGCGCATAGAAGTATATCATTGTGTTGTTATTCCACATTTTGTAGCTTTTTTTTGTACAATGTTCTCAAAGGGCAGATGACCCAGAGCTCTCAACGAAACATCCCCAGTTGTGTGTAGTGGTGAAGCTGTTTCGCCTGGATAGGATTTCTGTTTACAAAGAAAGAAACTCCTGGCCCAGAAGCAGGCCAGACATGGCTAGGCAGACCCCAGCCTCCATCGCTCAAGTGGACCTGGTGGAGAGCTGGAGTGAAAGCCTGCTTATAGAGGGTTGGTGTGTGTGGGGATGGAAAGTGGACTTCATTAATATGTCTTGAGAAATGGCCCAAGGCCTCCAGTGTGGTGCATGTAATGTGGGTGTTTACAGGTCTAGGAGAAACTAGCAGATACTACAAGTGTACAAGGATTAAGGCTGCTTAGCAGGGGCGGCTCCTCCATTAGAGCGGAGGAGCGCTGCCCCACTGAAATGCCCCCAGAGACAAAAAATAAAATAGTAAATTAATCACCATTTTAGTTTTCCTCATCCCATCCCGGACCAAGTGCCAGGGCGGGGGCATTGCGGCTGAGTGGCGGCGGGGAGGAGTGGTGGGCTGCCTGAGCACTGTGTAAAGTCCAGCCAGACATGCGCACTTTAAACTTCTATAACCCAGCTGTCTTGAGACAGAAAGCACAGGCCTCCAGTGCTCTTAAGAGTGCTGTCAAAGGCTGCTCTCTCCAATCCCGGCACTGCTTTCATGCTCGTTACCTGCATGAAAGCAGTGGCAGGATTGGTTAGGGGTATTTTCTGCGGCCTCGGAGCCTGGAGAAGACAGAGCAGAACATGGACCTGAGCGAGGACATCGGGAAGCAAGCAAGGTAAGTGGCTATTTTTTGTATTTACTGTCACTTCTCACCTTTCATGCATGCACCCACCCACCACTTTCTGCCCCTCACACTAAGTACTTGCCAGCTGCCCCTGCTGCTTAGTACATAGTACAACCGGACAGATACTACGAGGGTGAAAGTGACTAATAATACTACTTAGTAGGAAAGGGCTGGTCCTACACAGTGGAAAATGACAGATGCTACAAGGTAGAAAAGGAGACTACTACGTATTCATGACCGCTAGAGGCAAGTATTGCGAGAGGATGCAGGGTTACCACCAGATTTCCTGACTTAGGAACTGGGAAAACAAGTTTGATTCACGGCATCCACTTAACACTCTGGGCCTGATTCACAAAAGGTAACCTTACACTCTGTGTAAGTTTATGATTGTTTGCTATTCACCAAGGTATTTTACAGTGTCGTAAGGAAACTGTAGGGGTCTTCCCTGCAAAGAACATGGAGGGCCCCCACTCCGGGCTCGCTTATGAGCTCTCGAGCCAGGGTGCTGTTCTGAGGGGGCCCCCTCACCACGGGCTCGCTCATGAGCTCTCGAGACAGGGTGCTGTTCTGAGGGGGGCCCCTGGCACCGGGCTACTTCATGAGCACTCAAGCCAGAGTGCTGTGCTGAAGGGGACCCTGGAGCTCGGGGAACCCCTCACTGCAGGGGCTGCGGGGGCCTTTGTTACACCACCGGTATTTCACTAGTGGTATCTTTACACCTTTGGATTCTCTGCACATAAAAAGGGTAAGCTTACCTTTGTGAAACCTCTGCCAATTTATAAATCAGGCCCATGAACTCCAAAAAAAGAATGTGTCCTTGTGTCATGTAAAGCGCTTCAATAACGGCGGGTCGAGTTTGCGCTTTATAGTAAGCTGCAAATAAAATCCATACCAAAGACTACCTGCAAAAACTGACAGATTTCAGAGTACCCAAAACAGAACAATAAAAGTTCATTCTCACCTTCAAGGATACTCAATAGGCAAAAAGTGAAATCTAGGCTAACCATGGAAGTTCCCAAACTTTTAACACGCTTGTCCACAGTTTCATCAAGCTACTTAAAGAAAACAAGCATTTGCAATGCCATGGGTCTCGCATTTGCTCGAGTTACAGCTGTTAGCGCAGTAAACTCCAATATTGACTTTTCTTGCCACATAAACTGAAAATAAAAAGTAAAACAATTTCACATAAGCGAGCCGACGGCCATCATGAGTGTGAAGGAGACACACAAAAGGAAACAAGTTCTCTTGCAGTGAAACATATCGGCAAAAGTGCAATCTTCCATGTTACTGACAAAATTACAATTATCCATGTAACCGGCCAAAGTGCAATTATCCTTGTAACAGGGTCGATGTCATGCAAAGCGCTCAACTACTGCCCAGCGAGATCGCGCTGCCTACGAAATAAAGAGAAATAGTAGTCCAGAAGTCATACTAAAAACATGTAGCTTCGTATGTTTTCAGTAGTTTACCGGTGCTCTCGGGGAGGGCTAAACACCGGAAAAGGCATGACGTATGCATGCCTTTCCACTAATGAAATGAAGAGATTTTTAAAAGGCAAGCCCACGAACCAACCAAAATGATGAGTGTGACATGGGTGTGGTTACAAGCCCATAGAGAGATCACTGGTGTGCGTAACCCTAAAAATGTGGACATCACAAAAAGTGCCACAATCTTTCTACTGTAAGAAAAATATAAACCTGTACACTGCAAGCACAGCCGGGAGTGAAACCACC
Source organism: Pleurodeles waltl (assembly GCF_031143425.1). Lineage (NCBI taxonomy): Eukaryota > Metazoa > Chordata > Amphibia > Caudata > Salamandridae > Pleurodeles > Pleurodeles waltl. The sequence goes on from NC_090440.1 coordinate 20,236,454, forward strand.
TCTCGGAAAAAAAGAGTCTAATTTATATGGCACTAACAGAACCATTCAGTAATCTACAGGAGAAAGAAATCGACGAGAAAGAGCCATACACCCAAACTACCTGAAAGCAAAAACAAACATTGGCAAAGCCAGTAGGTCTGGGTTTGGCAAGCTGGTGAGATAGCTGGTAGGTCAGGCCTTGTGAAAGCGTTAGCCGTTTGCCAGCCTCATGTAATCATACGAGACTCATAGATAAAAATACTTACAAATGCTTATACATACAGGGGCAGATGTGTGATGTGCATTACATCTGCCAAGGGGTTCTATACCCAGTCTGAGTACATCTGCTTGCTAGGAAGCACCTAAATGTACTTAGAATTCCAATGACATTTCTTTTAATTTAAAGTTTCTCTTCCAAGCATATGGCCACCCCATTTCGGCAGCAGCATGTGTTTCTTCCTTCTGGCTTAGGATACAAAATGGTAGAAAAAAAATACCTGCTATTTCATCGCATCTATGCCAGACCTATAGGCTTTGCCAACACTTGTGTTTTTAATTCTATTGCAAGCATATGTTACAAAAATAAAAAGTGACACTAGTTTGCCTCCTAAAGCTGGCAGCCACGTGCCTGCAGACAGGCCCTGGAAAAATGTGTGTTACGCAGGTGTCTCAGATGATTTCAGTAATTACATGCTACACTTGTTAAGATAAATTCCTGAAATTACGCAATTTTTCACATAATTAAGTACTGTTGTGGCTACATTTTAGCTCCAGGACACAGAAAAACACAAATGAGCAGGACCCGAACAGCACTTATTTTTGTGTAATATTTTTTTTTAGCACACAATGTATTTTAAATGAACTCCAGGCTGCATTTTGCATTAAAATATAGCGTCAAATGCCGGCTTTCTCTTTCTTGAAATTATGTGTAATTTCATACGTTTCCAAAACTAGGTGTAATTGTGCAAAGCAAATTCCGTGAATTATGCATACCTCTAAATGCACTAAAAATGTTGAATTAAAAAAAAATATATATTTTTAAAGAACCTTACCAGTGCGTCTAAGCAGGCATGTGTAGCACAGGCATAGAAATCCTTTTTTGCTTTAATGCACGACAGGAAAACATGATTTTATTGTTGCAAAGAAAATGTACAATTGGCTTTCCATGATGGTAACTTGAAGAAGTTACTTTAATATTTCAAGGAAGATTAAACAAGCAATGGCAAAGTCAACATATTGGGTCCTGGCAAGCGCAAGCTGGAGCAACAGTCACAATGTTCTTAATGTTTTGTTGCAGGCGTGTGACCCGGAAGCAAAACATGCAGCAACCTAATATGGCTGCCACATCCCTGCAATAAAAGTTTCAAATAAAAAAAAAACTTCTACTCATGTGATCATTTACTAGTGATGCTTTAAAGTATGAAGACTACTTTTGTACCATACATTTCCTTATTATTTTTTGTGAGGGAGACATGAATAATTAATCAACTAAAATAAGCTGAAACTGAAAGTAGCTAAAATGGCAGTAAACACTTTGGGCCTGATTTAGAGTTTGGCAGACAAGTTGCTACAACAATATGGCCGTGGCACACAGGATAGTATGATCACAGTTCGTATTGAGGACAAGTGTCCCTGGTGGTCAGGTTCAGGATGTGGATAACAAATTCGAAAAGTCCTAGGTGTCTTTATTTGTAGGCACACTCTGCACAGACTTGCGTTGTCAACGAGAAACAGCCAACACGTGTTTCGTCACACAAGTGACTTCATCAAGGCTGGGCCATTTGGCCGGGAAACTGAGTAGTGGGTAGAGTCGATGGTGTTGTCTGCCAGTAACATAAAGTTGGGCGGCTGGCAGTAGGTGAGTGGAGAGCCAGTAAAAGGCAGGTGAACAAGATAGGCCCTGATAAGCCTTGGGTCGGGACCCTGTAAAGGCGGTGAAGCGGTCGTCGAATGCAGCTCAAGCGCGTCTCGGTGTCATGAGGGGTGGTGGAAGCAGCGCAGGGCGGAAGCAACATGAGGGGTGGTGGAAGCAGCGCAGGGCGGAAGCAACATGAGGGGTGCTGGAAGCAGCGCAGGGCGGAAGCAACATGAGGGGTGCTGGAAGCAGCGCAGGGCGGAAGCAACATGAGGGGTGCTGGAAGCAGCGCAGGGCGAAAGCAACATGACGGGTGGTGGAAGCAGCGCAGGGCGGAAGCAACACGAGGGGTGGTGGAAGCAGCGCAGGGTGGAAGCAACACGAGGGGTGGTGGAAGCAGCGCAGGGCGGAAACAGCATGAGGGGTGGTGGAAGCAGCGCAGGGCGGAAGCAACATGAAGGGTGGTGGAAGCAGCGCAGGGTGGAAGCAACATGAGGGGTGGTGGAGGCAGCGCAGGGCGGAAGCAACACGAGGGGTGGTGGAGGCAGCGCCGGGTGGTGGAAGCAGCGCAGAAGCAACATGAGGGGTGGTGGAAGCAGCACAGGGCGGAAGCAACATGAGCGGTGGTGGAAGCAGCGCAGGGAGGAAGCAACATGAGGGGTGGTGGAAGCAGCGCAGGGAGGAAGCAACATGAGGGGTGGTGGAAGCAGCGCAGGGAGGAAGCGACATGAGGGGTGGTGGAAGCAGCGCAGGGCGGAAGCAACATGAGGGGTGGTGGAAGCAGCGCAGGGCGGAAGCAACATGACGGGTGGTGGAAGCAGCGCAGGGCGGAAGCAACATGAGGGGTGCTGGAAGCAGCGCAGGGCGGAAGCAACATGAGGGGTGCTGGAAGCAGCGCAGGGCGAAAGCAACATGAGGGGTGGTGGAAGCAGCGCAGGGCGGAAGCAACATGAGGGGTGGTGGAAGCAGCGCAGGGAGGAAGCAACATGAGGGGTGGTGGAAGCAGCGCAGGGCGGAAGCAACATGAGGGGTGGTGGAAGCAGCGCAGGGAGGAAGCAACATGAGGGGTGGTGGAAGCAGCGCAGGGCGGAAGCAACATGAGGGATGCTGGAAGCAGCGCAGGGCGGAAGCAACATGAGGGGTGGTGGAAGCAGCGCAGGGCGGTAGCAACATGAGGGGTGGTGGAAGCAGCGCAGGGCGGAAGCAACATGAGGGGTGGTGGAAGCAGCGCAGGGCGGAAGCAACATGACGGGTGGTGGAAGCAGCGCAGGGTGGAAGCAACACGAGGGGTGGTGGAAGCAGCACAGGGCGGAAACAGCATGAGGGGTGGTGGAAGCAGCGCAGGGCGGAAGCAACATGAAGGGTGGTGGAAGCAGCGCAGGGTGGAAGCAACATGAGGGGTGGTGGAGGCAGCGCAGGGCGGAAGCAACATGAGGGGTGGTGGAGGCAGCGCAGGGCGGAAGCAACATGAGGGGTGGTGGAAGCAGCGCAGGGCGGAAGCAACATGAAGGGTGGTGGAAGCAGCGCAGGGTGGAAGCAACATTAGGGGTGGTGGAAGCAGCGCAGGGCGGAAGCAACATGAGGGGTGGTGGAAGCAGCGCAGGGCGGAAGCAACATGAAGGGTGGTGGAAGCAGCGCAGGGCGGAAGCAACATGAGGGGTGGTGGAAGCAGCGCAGGACGGAAGCAACATGAGGGGTGGTGGTGGTGGAAGCAGCGCAGGGCGAAAGCAACATGAAGGGTGGTGGAAGCAGCGAAGGGCGGAAGCAACATAAGTGGTGGTGGCAGCAGCGCAGGGCGGAAGCAACATGAAGGGTGGTGGAAGCAGCACAGGGCGGAAGCAACATGAGGGGTGGTGGAAGCAGCGCAGAGAAGAAGCAACATGAGGGGTGGTGGAAGCAGCGCAGGGCGGAAGCAACATGAAGGGTGGTGGAAGCAGCACAGGGCGGAAGCAACATGAGGGGTGGTGGAAGCAGCGCAGGGCGGAAGCAACATGACGGGTGGTGGAGGGAGCGCAGGGTGGAAGCAACATGAGGGGTGGTGGAAGCAGCGCAGGGCGGAAGCAACATGAGGGGTGGTGGAGGGAGTGCAGGGTGGAAGCGACATGAGGGGTGGTGGAAGCAGCGCAGGGCGGAAGCAACATGTGGGGTGGTGGAAGCAGCGCAGGGCGGAAGCGACATGAGGGGTGGTGGAAACAGCACAGGGTGGAAGCAACATGAGGGGTGGTGGAAGCAGCGCAGGACGGAAGCAACATGAGGGGTGGTGGAGGGAGCGCAGGGCGGAAGCAACATGAGGGGTGGTGGAAGCAGCGCAGGACGGAAGCAACATGAGGGGTGGTGGAAGCAGCGCAGGGTGGAAGCAACATGAGAGGTGGTGGAAGCAGCGCAGGACGGAAGCAACATGAAGGGTGGTGGAAGCAGCGCAGGGCGGAAGCAACATGAGGTGTGGTGGAAGCAGCGCAGGGCGGAAGCAACATGAAGGGTGGTGGCAGCAGCGCAGGGCGGAAGCAACATGAAGGGTGGTGGAAGCAGCACAGGGCGGAAGCAACATGAGGGGTGGTGGAAGCAGCGCAGAGAAGAAGCAACATGAGGGGTGGTGGAAGCAGCGCAGGGCGGAAGCAACATGAGGGGTGGTGGAAGCAGCGCAGGGTGGAAGCAACATGAGGGGTGCTGGAAGCAGCGCAGGGCGGAAGCAACATGAGGGGTGGTGGAAGCAGCGCAGGGCGGAAGCAACATGAGGGGTGGTGGAGGGAGCGCAGGGTGGAAGCAACATGAGGGGTGGTGGAAGCAGCGCAGGGCGGAAGCAACATGAGGGGTGGTGGAGGGAGCGCAGGGTGGAAGCGACATGAGGGGTGGTGGAAGCAGTGCAGGGCAGAAGCAACATGTGGGGTGGTGGAAGCAGCGCAGGGCGGAAGCGACATGAGGGGTGGTGGAAACAGCACAGGGTGGAAGCAACATGAGGGGTGGTGGAAGCAGCGCAGGACGGAAGCAACATGAGGGGTGGTGGAGGGAGCGCAGGGCGGAAGCAACATGAGGGGTGGTGGAAGCAGCGCAGGGCAGAAGCAACATGAGGGGTGGTGGAAACAGCACAGGGTGGAAGCAACATGAGGGGTGGTGGAAGCAGCGCAGGACGGAAGCAACATGAGGGGTGGTGGAGGGAGCGCAGGGTGGAAGCAACATGAGGGGTGGTGGAAGCAGCGCATGGCGGAAGCAACATGAGGGGTGGTGGAAGCAGCGCAGGACGGAAGCAACATGAAGGGTGGTGGAAACAGCGCAGGGTGGAAGCAACATGAGAGGTGGTGGAAGCAGCGCAGGGCGGAAGCAACATGAAGGGTGGTGGAGGGAGCGCAGGGTGGAAGCAACATGAAGGGTGGTGGAAACAGCACAGGGTGGAAGCAACATGAGGGGTGGTGGAAGCAGCGCAGGGCAGAAGCAACATGAGGGGTGGTGGAAGCAGCGCAGGGTGGAAGCAACATGAGGGGTGGTGGAAGCAGCGCAGGGCGGAAGCAACAAAGCAACATGAGGGGTGGTGGAAGCAGCGCAGGACGGAAGCAACATGAAGGGTGGTGGAAGCAGCGCAGGGTGGAAACAGCATGAGGGGTGGTGGAAGCAGCGCAGGGCGGAAGCAACATGAGGGGTGGTGGAAGCAGCGCAGGGCGGAAGCAACATGAGGGGTGGTGGAAGCAGCGCAGGGCGGAAGCAACATGAAGGGTGGTGGAAGCAGCGCAGGGCGGAAGCAACATGAGGGGTGGTGGAAGCAGCGCAGAGAAGAAGCAACATGAGGGGTGGTGGAGGCAGCGCAGGGTGGAAGCAACATGAGGGGTGGTGGAAGCAGCGCAGGGCGGAAGCAACATGAGGGGTGGTGGAAGCAGCGCAGAGAAGAAGCAACATGAGGGGTGGTGGAGGCAGCGCAGGGTGGAAGCGACATGAGGGGTGCTGGAAGCAGCGCAGGGCGGAAGCAACATGAGGGGTGGTGGAAGCAGCGCAGAGAAGAAGCAACATGAGGGGTGGTGGAGGCAGCGCAGGGTGGAAGCGACATGAGGGGTGCTGGAAGCAGCGCAGGGCGGAAGCAACATGAGGGGTGGTGGAAGCAGCGCAGGGCGGAAGCAACATGAGGAGTGGTGGAGGGAGCGCAGGGCGGAAGCAACATGAAGGGTGGTGGAAGCAGCACAGGGCGGAAGCAACATGAGGGGTGGTGGAAGCAGCACAGGGTGTAAGCAACATGAGGAGTGGTGGAGGGAGCGCAGGGTGGAAGCAACATGAAGGGTGGTGGAGGGAGCGCAGGGTGGAAGCGACATGAGGGTTGGTGGAGGGAGCGCAGGGCGGAAGCAACATGAAGGGTGGTGGAAGCAGCGCAGGGTGGAAGCAACATGAGGAGTGGTGGAAGCAGCGCAGGGCGGAAGCAACATGAGGAGTGGTGGAGGGAGCGCAGGGCGGAAGCAACATGAAGGGTGGTGGAGGGAGCGCAGGGTGGAAGCGACATGAGGGGTGGTGGAGGGAGCGCAGGGCGGAAGCAACATGAAGGGTGGTGGAAGCAGCGCAGGGTGGAAGCAACATGAGGAGTGGTGGAGGGAGCGCAGGGCGGAAGCAACATGAAGGGTGGTGGAGGGAGCGCAGGGTGGAAGCGACATGAGGGGTGGTGGAAGCAGCGCAGGGTGGAAGCAACATGAGGGGTGGTGGAAGCAGCGCAGGGCGGAAGCAACATGACGGGTGGTGGAAGCAGCGCAGGGTGGAAGCAACACGAGGGGTGGTGGAAGCAGCACAGGGCGGAAACAGCATGAGGGGTGGTGGAAGCAGCGCAGGGCGGAAGCAACATGAAGGGTGGTGGAAGCAGCGCAGGGTGGAAGCAACATGAGGGGTGGTGGAGGCAGCGCAGGGCGGAAGCAACATAAGGGGTGGTGGAGGCAGCGCAGGGCGGAAGCAACATGAGGGGTGGTGGAAGCAGCGCAGGGCGGAAGCAACATGAAGGGTGGTGGAGCAGCGCAGGGTGGAAGCAACATTAGGGGAGGTGGAAGCAGCGCAGGGCGGAAGCAACATGAGGGGTGGTGGAAGCAGCGCAGGGCGGAAGCAACATGAGGGGTGGTGGAAGCAGCGCAGGGCGGAAGCAACATGAAGGGTGGTGGAAGCAGCGCAGGGCGGAAGCAACATGAGGGGTGGTGGAAGCAGCGCAGGACGGAAGCAACATGAGGGGTGGTGGTGGTGGAAGCAGCGCAGGGCGAAAGCAACATGAAGGGTGGTGGAAGCAGCGAAGGGCGGAAGCAACATAAGTGGTGGTGGCAGCAGCGCAGGGCGGAAGCAACATGAAGGGTGGTGGAAGCAGCACAGGGCGGAAGCAACATGAGGGGTGGTGGAAGCAGCGCAGAGAAGAAGCAACATGAGGGGTGGTGGAAGCAGCGCAGGGCGGAAGCAACATGAAGGGTGGTGGAAGCAGCACAGGGCGGAAGCAACATGAGGGGTGGTGGAAGCAGCGCAGGGCGGAAGCAACATGAGGGGTGGTGGAGGGAGCGCAGGGTGGAAGCAACATGAGGGGTGGTGGAAGCAGCGCAGGGCGGAAGCAACATGAGGGGTGGTGGAGGGAGCGCAGGGTGGAAGCGACATGAGGGGTGGTGGAAGCAGCGCAGGGCGGAAGCAACATGAGGGGTGGTGGAAGCAGCGCAGGGCGGAAGCGACATGAGGGGTGGTGGAAACAGCACAGGGTGGAAGCAACATGAGGGGTGGTGGAAGCAGCGCAGGACGGAAGCAACATGAGGGGTGGTGGAGGGAGCGCAGGGCGGAAGCAACATGAGGGGTGGTGGAAGCAGCGCAGGACGGAAGCAACATGAGGGGTGGTGGAAGCAGCGCAGGGTGGAAGCAACATGAGAGGTGGTGGAAGCAGCGCAGGACGGAAGCAACATGAAGGGTGGTGGAAGCAGCGCAGGGCGGAAGCAACATGAGGTGTGGTGGAAGCAGCGCAGGGCGGAAGCAACATGAAGAGTGGTGGCAGCAGCGCAGGGCGGAAGCAACATGAAGGGTGGTGGAAGCAGCACAGGGCGGAAGCAACATGAGGGGTGGTGGAAGCAGCGCAGAGAAGAAGCAACATGAGGGGTGGTGGAAGCAGCGCAGGGCGGAAGCAACATGAGGGGTGGTGGAAGCAGCGCAGGGTGGAAGCAACATGAGGGGTGCTGGAAGCAGCGCAGGGCGGAAGCAACATGAGGGGTGGTGGAAGCAGCGCAGGGCGGAAGCAACATGAGGGGTGGTGGAGGGAGCGCAGGGTGGAAGCAACATGAGGGGTGGTGGAAGCAGCGCAGGGCGGAAGCAACATGAGGGGTGGTGGAGGGAGCGCAGGGTGGAAGCGACATGAGGGGTGGTGGAAGCAGTGCAGGGCAGAAGCAACATGTGGGGTGGTGGAAGCAGCGCAGGGCGGAAGCGACATGAGGGGTGGTGGAAACAGCACAGGGTGGAAGCAACATGAGGGGTGGTGGAAGCAGCGCAGGACGGAAGCAACATGAGGGGTGGTGGAGGGAGCGCAGGGTGGAAGCAACATGAGGGGTGGTGGAAGCAGCGCATGGCGGAAGCAACATGAGGGGTGGTGGAAGCAGCGCAGGACGGAAGCAACATGAAGGGTGGTGGAAACAGCGCAGGGTGGAAGCAACATGAGAGGTGGTGGAAGCAGCGCAGGGCGGAAGCAACATGAAGGGTGGTGGAGGGAGCGCAGGGTGGAAGCAACATGAAGGGTGGTGGAAACAGCACAGGGTGGAAGCAACATGAGGGGTGGTGGAAGCAGCGCAGGGCAGAAGCAACATGAGGGGTGGTGGAAGCAGCGCAGGGTGGAAGCAACATGAGGGGTGGTGGAAGCAGCGCAGGGCGGAAGCAACAAAGCAACATGAGGGGTGGTGGAAGCAGCGCAGGACGGAAGCAACATGAAGGGTGGTGGAAGCAGCGCAGGGTGGAAACAGCATGAGGGGTGGTGGAAGCAGCGCAGGGCGGAAGCAACATGAGGGGTGGTGGAAGCAGCGCAGGGCGGAAGCAACATGAGGGGTGGTGGAAGCAGCGCAGGGCGGAAGCAACATGAAGGGTGGTGGAAGCAGCGCAGGGCGGAAGCAACATGAGGGGTGGTGGAAGCAGCGCAGAGAAGAAGCAACATGAGGGGTGGTGGAGGCAGCGCAGGGTGGAAGCAACATGAGGGGTGGTGGAAGCAGCGCAGGGCGGAAGCAACATGAGGGGTGGTGGAAGCAGCGCAGAGAAGAAGCAACATGAGGGGTGGTGGAGGCAGCGCAGGGTGGAAGCGACATGAGGGGTGCTGGAAGCAGCGCAGGGCGGAAGCAACATGAGGGGTGGTGGAAGCAGCGCAGGGCGGAAGCAACATGAGGAGTGGTGGAGGGAGCGCAGGGCGGAAGCAACATGAAGGGTGGTGGAAGCAGCACAGGGCGGAAGCAACATGAGGGGTGGTGGAAGCAGCACAGGGTGTAAGCAACATGAGGAGTGGTGGAGGGAGCGCAGGGTGGAAGCAACATGAAGGGTGGTGGAGGGAGCGCAGGGTGGAAGCGACATGAGGGTTGGTGGAGGGAGCGCAGGGCGGAAGCAACATGAAGGGTGGTGGAAGCAGCGCAGGGTGGAAGCAACATGAGGAGTGGTGGAAGCAGCGCAGGGCGGAAGCAACATGAGGAGTGGTGGAGGGAGCGCAGGGCGGAAGCAACATGAAGGGTGGTGGAGGGAGCGCAGGGTGGAAGCGACATGAGGGGTGGTGGAGGGAGCGCAGGGCGGAAGCAACATGAAGGGGGGTGGAAGCAGGGCAGGGTGGAAGCAACATGAGGAGTGGTGGAGGGAGCGCAGGGCGGAAGCAACATGAAGGGTGGTGGAGGGAGCGCAGGGTGGAAGCGACATGAGGGGTGGTGGAAGCAGCGCAGGGTGGAAGCAACATGAGGGGTGGTGGAAGCAGCGCAGGGCGGAAGCAACATGAGGGGTGGTGGAAGCAGCGCAGGGCGGAAGCAACATGAGGGGTGGTGGAAGCAGCGCAGGATGGAAGCAACATGAGGGGTGGTGGAAGCAGCGCAGGGTGGAAGCAACATAAGGGGTGGTGGAAGCAGCGCAGGGCGGAAGCAACATGAGTGGTGGTGGAAGCAGCGCAGGGCGGAAGCAACATGAAGGGTGGTGGAAGCAGCACAGGGCGGAAGCAACATGAGGGGTGGTGGAAGCAGCGCAGGGAGGAAGCAACATGAGGGGTGGTGGAAGCAGCGCAGGACGGAAGCAACATGAGGGGTGGTGGAAGCAGCGCAGGACGGAAGCAACATGAGGGGTGGTGGAAGCAGCGCAGGGTGGAAGCAACATGAGGGGTGGTGGAAGCAGCGCAGGGCGGAAGCAACATGAGGGGTGGTGGAGGGAGCGCAGGGCGGAAGCAACATGAAGGGTGAGGAAAGCAGCGCAGGGCGGAAGCAACATGAAGGGTGGTGGAAGCAGCGCAGGACGGAAGCAACATGAGGGGTGGTGGAAGCAGCGCAGGGCGGAAGCAACGTGAGGGGTGGTGGACGCAACTGGACAGAAGCAACGAATGGGCAGAAGCAAAATGGGGTAGCAAAAGCAACACGCAACGCACAGCAGGTGGAGAGAAGCTGCATGAAAGGCACGAGTAGGGGGATGCAACACAGAGGACATGGGTGGGGGAAGCAACATGGAGGGTGTGGGTGGGGGGAGGAAACATGAAAGACGCAGGGGACACTGTCCGCTACAGGTGGGGTGAAACACATGACACCTAGAGGGAGCCTCACGAAGCATAGTGGGGAGGAGGAGAAAAAATAATGGGCGAGAGACATGAAGCTGGGAGGGGAAAAGCACACAGGCAGGAAAGCAACGAGAAAGAAGCACGCACGGGTGAAGTCATCAGGGAGGATGTGAGGGAAAAGCACACAGGCGACAGAGAACATTTTTTTGTGTGTTTTATATAGCACAAACTCGACCTGAAGGTATTGTTGCGGTTTACATGAGCGCCAGTTACATTACACAAAGACACATTCATATTTGGGAGGCACGGGGAGATTAAGGGGCATATTTAAGAAAAGGGGCGTTGCACCTAATGCAGCTCCACTTTTCTTGCGACCCTTAGTGCTCCCCAACTCCAACACGTGTGCACCGCATTTAATATACGGTGCACCATGGCGGTGGTTAGGGGACTAGCGTCTGAATTTTTTATGCTAATCCGGTGCTTCACAGGATTAACATAAAAAATTCTGACACTAATGCTGCAAAGCACCTAGAGGCCCACTGCAAGCAATGGAAGCCTCCGTCCAATGCCTGCTCTGAGCAGGCGGTAAAAGTGCTGAAAAAATTAAGCAAAGAAATCTCTTAGAATTCTTTGCACCATTCCCCCCTCCCACTAACAGGGGAATGCCACCTTTGCATACATCATGCCTAGCGCAGAGGGTTGCATCGCGCCACATTGTAAGCATGGTGTGGCATTTTTGGCCTTGTTGGGCCACATTAGTGTAAATAAAATGACGCTAATGTGGGATTGGAATGCCGATAGGGACTCTTAAATATGCCCCTAAGTGATTTGCCCAGGATCACAGGATTTTGAGCCGACGCCAAGACTCCAACCTGGTTCCTCTGCTGCAAAGTCGGGGGGAGGGGACCGTGTGGGGGGGCGTGGAAGAACTTCCAGCCAAAGTGGTACCAGCAGGTAGTCTACATCAGGAAGTACTGAAGACAGTGTTGGGAGTGATTAAATTAAGGCATAGACAGTGCTCTTGAGCGCCCCGCGATGGAAGGGAATGTTGGGCAGGCGGTGACGCCTCTGTGTTTGACATGCAGACCTGGCCGTCCCTGGTGTTGTTGTGCCACCCAGTGCCTCTGTTGGCATCACTTATGTGCCTGCAGCCGCTGCTGACCTCTGACCTCCCGGCCAGGGCGCACTGGCAGGACACAGGGGTCTTCCAGTGAGTGACTGAGATCCTGGGTGTCACTGGAAGGGAAACAGGTCCAGTCATGGATGGAACAGAACCTGCTGCACAAACACACAAATGTGCGCCTTTTCAGAAGCGCTACGAAGCCCTGTCTGAATATGTGTGAAAAGAGGTGTATCCCTGATTATGGGCGAGGACGTCTGCCCCTCTGTGTCCAATGACGTTTCCACCTCCTCCCACAGCTCTTTTCCCCCTTTCCTTCGGTTTCCCTCTTTTTCTTCTCTGGGTGGGACCACCCAGTCCGTGGTCGCTGCTTCCGCCCCCCTCCCCCCCACACACCCCCCAACCCCGTCCCTGCGCTCCCCCAGCCATCGCCTTATAAATCTTACATGCTTTCATGGCCAGGCTTCCATGAAATCGGATCATTTGTGCTTCAAAAGTCCCACAACGCCCCCTCTCTTCCCCACCCCGAGACGGAATGACATGTGTTTCTTTCCGTCCCTTTGGATACTTTGCAGAAGCGTTGTCCGTCCTCCTTCTGCCCAGAAAGTTACAAGTGCTCTCTGGGCCGCTGCACCTTCTAGAAACCGTGAGCGAGTCCCATGGAGGAGTGACGTCACGTGATGTATCCCCCACCACCAGTGCAGCCCCCACGCACACAGAGTGCCCGGATGCACCTGGGAGCGATGTGCACTTGAACGGGGCTTGGAATTAGGTTAGTGTGAAACCGGCCAACCTGGTCCCGGCCAGACTCATCTAGTCAAAAAAACTTTCCCAACGTAATCGGGGAATTAAACACCTTTAAAAAATCCAAGATGAAAAATGTCCCTCGAAAAGTGGGCTTGTGGCAAAACCTAAATTTGCGTTGAAGAACATTATCACAAACATTTTTTGTGTGGAAAAAAATCTGTTTAAACTGTGTTATAGGGAATTTGAATTGCAAAGTTTAAGAAACGTGGCAAGGTCTGCAGCTTTGTAAACTTGTGAATTTCCTCTCCTTTTGTAACGCTTTGGGGTGAAAAGTTTACTTTTGAATATCCACTGATAATAGCCCGAGAAGACAATTGGAAGTCCTAATTCTGTTTTTAAGGATCCCCGAGGATTGTCTGAGAACAACAAAAGGTGAAGCCAATCTAACAAAGCGCCCCCTACAACCTTTTCACAATTGTTCTATTAAATTTGCAATGTTAAAATATGTGTAGACTTACTTAAACATTGTAGTTAAGTTTTGTTACTGTTTTAAAAATGAAATCAAGCACACAATGCTGAACATGCCTTACTAACCTGCAAAAGTATCCACAGAGTGGCCCAACAAGGGGGGGTGGAGTTTTGACGAGTACTTGGAGTCCCTTCCCCTGTGACACATACTCTCAGCTTGCATATAAATGACAAAACATGTTTGTGAAGGCCCTTTGCAGAGTGTTAACGCGGCCCATTTTTTCAGTTTAAAACAAAGCCCTGTTTTCAGCACAATGCATCTTTTGGCCAGAGCCTGGCACCCCACGCTGGGATCACTTGGGGCCCCACTGGGAGGGCCCGCCTCCCCCGCCCCAGTGTGAAGCCTCCCGCGTAGTGTTTCAATGCCTATCACATGGGTCATGAAGGTACCTCTGCAGAGTGACGGATGGGGCACAACACCTGGTCAGGTCCTGGGTGATGGGGTAGAGCTGCTGAGGGGCAGTGGTCCTTCCATGCTCATCCTCTGGACTGCTGCAGCCTTGAGAGGGGGCGGGGAGCACTGTTCCTGCTCCGGAACCAGTTCCTTGCGGTGGTACCCATGCTTACCTTGGATGGGACCTCCAGCTACAGAGCGCTGGGGGTGAGGAAGAGGGCTGGGGGTAAACGTGGCCTCGGGAGAAGTCTGGAAATGGAACCCACCTTTCTCAAAGACAAAGATGTCTGACTCTCCCAGACCTCACGGGTGAAGTTTTAACTTTACTGCCCCCTCTGTGGCAACTGGTGGAGCAGGCAGTGGTCGTCCCGGTGTCCATCAAGTTGTAAGCTTCAGACGTGCCCTGGTGCCACCAGCTTTGCCCCTTTGCGTCTCTGTGGTGAACCCGCTCTGGTGCCACCAGCTTTGCCTCTTCACTTCTCTGTGGTGAAGCTGCCCTGGTGCCACTAGCTTTGCCCCTTCACGTCTCTGTGGTGAACCCACTCTGGTGCCACCAGCTTTGCCCCTTCACGTCTCTGTGGTGAACCCACTCTGGTGCCACCAGCTTTGCCCCTTCACTTCTTTGTGGTGAAGCTGCCCTGGTGCCACTAGCTTTGCCCCTTCACGTCTCTGTGGTGAACCCACTCTGGTGCCACCAGCTTTGCCCCTTCACTTCTCTGTAGTGAAGCTGCCCTAGAGCCACCAGCTTTGCCCCTTTGCGTCTCTGTGGTGAACCCACTCTGGTGCCACCAGCTTTGCCCCTTCACCTCTCAGTGGTGAATCTTCAGACATAATCTTTGCCCAGGAACCATCACGCCGGACTATCACACACCCATGGCACAGGGTGCGCTGCGTTGGCACAGCTCAGGCACACTCACACTGCTGGTGAAGTGCTCAGCCACTCTCACACGACCTCCTTGGCTCCTTTGAGAGAAGCAGAATCTCTCTCTATAAACTAGAACTCCCCCCTCAGGCCAGGCATCACTTCTACTGCAATCTGCCCACCCACCGGTTTTCTCGTGCTCAGAGGGCAGCAAGGGGTTACAGCCCTGCAGCATCACAACACATCCACAACAAGATGCAGTGATGAACAAACCGTCCAATATCCACAGCACACCATGGGAACAAACAAGCATTCCCTGACACAGTAAACCCAGGAACACAGAGAAATAAGGCCCTCATTAAACCTGTTAATGCATTCACGAAAAGCATGTGTGTCTGACTCACATACCTCAACTTAAAATATGCAAATGTTACAATTATAGTAAAGTGCCTTCGTGCACTCAGAATAAATAGCAAAGATGACGCTAAATTCCTGATTATGAATAAATTGCATAAAAAGAATTATATTTATGACTAATGAAAAAAAGGCTTGCATGGCTGTGGGTTGTCTGTGTAAAAACAACGTCCATCTGAGAGCCTGAATTAGACATTGGCGGGCACAAGCATGACTGAGTACCACGCCTGCCAAGCCCTTGGCCCTACCGCCCTGTTGTAAGCTGGGAGAACCTCAGCTTTCTGTTGCCAGTGCTCCCACATTGGCTTCATCGATGGAAACCTTACTCGATGACCTAGTAGACTGCTGGCTGTCAGAGGAAGGGCATCACACCGCCTGCCCTGTTTAGTCCAGACACTGTTATGTCTTTTTTAAGTCGAAGTCTGTCTGGTTGCAAAAGACTTATTGGGGACATGTCGATAGCTGACCAGGAAAACAACTCCCCTCATTGCTTTTTATTGGCTTTTTGCGTGCATTTCACTGAATGGCTTTATTTGATTTAGCCCATCCATCTACTCTATGTCCCTCCTGTGGAGCATAGCTTGTTTACTACCTCTCTGATTGAGTGTCTTCTGTGCTTCCACTGGTGTTCGCTTCCTGAAAACATTTTTTTTTCTTTTTCATAAAGCACTCCATGAGAGTGCATGTTTTTCACAGCTGTCTCCCTTGTGTGCTTCTCTGCCCACCCACAGCACTCCATATTGTTATATCACCTGCATGCTTCTGTCCCCCCACCCAGCGCTCCATGTGGTACCCTCTCACTGTGTCCTCTCTCTCCCACCCAGCGCTCTATGTGGTACCCTCTCACTGTTTCCTCTCTCCCCACCCAGCGTTCCATGTGGTATTCTCTCACTGTGTCCTCTCTCCCCACCCAGCGTTCCATGTGGTATCCTCTCACTGTGTCCTCTCTCTCCCACCCAGCGTTCCATGTGGTACCCTCTCACTGTGTCCTCTCTCTCCCACCCAGCGCTCCATGTGGTATCCTCTCACTGTGTCCTCTCTCCCCACCCAGCGTTCCATGTGGTATCCTCTCACTGTGTCCTCTCTCCACCCAGCGCTCCATGTGGTATCCTCTCACTTTGTCCTCTCTCTCCACCCAACGCTCCATGTGGTACCCTCTCACTGTTTCCTCTCTCCCCATCCAGCATTCCATGTGGTACCCTCTCACTGTGTCCTCTCTCCCCGACCCAGCACTCCATGTGGTATCCTCTCACTGTGTCCTCTCTCCCCACCCAGCGTTCCATGTGGTATCCTCTCACTGTGTCCTCTCTCCACCCAGCGCTCCATGTGGTATCCTCTCACTGTGTCCTCTCTACCCGACCCCGCGCTCCATGTGGTACTCTCTCACTGTGTCCTCTCTCCCCACCCAGCGCTCCATGTGGTACCCTCTCACTGTGTCCTCTCTCCCCCACCCAGCGCTCCATGTGGTATCCTCTCACTGTGTCCTCTCTCCCCCACCCAGCGCTCCATGTGGTACCCTCTCACTGTGTCCTCTCTCCCCACCCAGCGCTCTATGTGGTACCCTCTCACTGTGTCCTCTCTCCCACCCAGCGCTCCATGTGGTACCCTCTCTCTGTGTCCTCTCTCCATCCAGCGCTCCATGTGGTACCCTCTCACTGTGTCCTCTCTCCCCACCCAGCGCTCCATGTGGTACCCTCTCACTGTGTCCTCTCTCCCCGACCCAGCGCTCCATGTGGTACCCTCTCACTGTGTCCACTCTCCCACCCAGCGCTCCATGTGGTACCCTCTCACTGTGTCCTCTCTCCCCGACCCAGCGCTCCATGTGGTACCCTCTCACTGTGTCCTCTCTCCCACCCAGCGCTCCATGTGGTATCCTCTCACTTTGTCCTCTCTCTCCACCCAACGCTCCATGTGGTACCCTCTCAGTGTGTCCTCTCTCCCCACCCAGCGCTCCATGTGGTACCCTCTCACTGTGTCCTCTCTCCCCCACCCAACACTCCATGTGGTACCCTCTCACTGTGTCCTCTCTCTCCACCCAGCGCTCCATGTGGTACCCTCTCACTATGTCCTCTCTACCCATCCAGCGCTCCATGTGGTACCCTCTCACTGTGTCCCTCTCCCCCCACCCAGCGCTCCATGTGGTACCCTCTCTCTGTGTCCTCTCTCCCCATCCAGCGCTCCATATGGTACCCTCTCACTGTGTCCTCTCTCCCCACCTAGCGCTCCATGTGGTACCCTCTCACTGTGTCCTCTCTACCCACCCAGCGCTCCATGTGGTACCCTCTCACTGTGTCCACAGTCCCCCACCCAGTGCTCCATGTGGTACCCTCTCACTATGTCCTCTCTACCCATCCAGCGCTCCATGTGGTACCCTCTCACTGTGTCCCTCTCTCCCCATCCAGCGCTCCATGTGGTACCCTCTCTCTGTGTCCTCTCTCCCCCACCCAGCACTCCATGTGGTACCCTCTCACAGTGTCCTCTCTCCCCCACCCAGCACTCCATGTGGTACCATCTCACTGTGTCTTCTCTCCCATCCAGCGCTCCATGTGGTACCCTCTCACTGTGTCCACTGTCCCTCACCCAGCGCTCCATGTGGTACCCTCTCACTGTGTCCTCTCTCCCCACCCAGCGCTCTATGTGGTACCCTCTCACTGTGTCCTCTCTCCCACCCAGCGCTCTCTGTGGTACCCTCTCTCTGTGTCCTCTCTCCATCCAGCGCTCCATGTGGTACCCTCTCACTGTGTCCTCTCTCCCCACCCAGCGCTCCATGTGGTACCCTCTCACTGTGTCCTCTCTCCCCGACCCAGCGCTCCATGTGGTACCCTCTCACTGTGTCCACTCTCCCACCCAGCGCTCCATGTGGTACCCTCTCACTGTGTCCTCTCTCCCCGACCCAGCGCTCCATGTGGTACCCTCTCACTGTGTCCTCTCTCCCACCCAGCGCTCCATGTGGTATCCTCTCACTTTGTCCTCTCTCTCCACCCAACGCTCCATGTGGTACCCTCTCAGTGTGTCCTCTCTCCCCACCCAGCGCTCCATGTGGTACCCTCTCACTGTGTCCTCTCTCTCCACCCAGCGCTCCATGTGGTACCCTCTCACTATGTCCTCTCTACCCATCCAGCGCTCCATGTGGTACCCTCTCACTGTGTCCCTCTCCCCCCACCCAGCGCTCCATGTGGTACCCTCTCTCTGTGTCCTCTCTCCCCATCCAGCGCTCCATATGGTACCCTCTCACTGTGTCCTCTCTCCCCACCTAGCGCTCCATGTGGTACCCTCTCACTGTGTCCTCTCTACCCACCCAGCGGTCCATGTGGTACCCTCTCACTGTGTCCACTGTCCCCCACCCAGTGCTCCATGTGGTACCCTCTCACTGTGTCCTCTCTCTCCCAACCCAGCGCTCCATGTGGTACCCTTTCACTGTGTCCTCTCTCCCCATCCAGCGCTCCATGTGGTACCCTCTCTCTGTGTCCTCTCTCCCCCACCCAGCACTCCATGTGGTACCATCTCACTGTGTCCTCTCTCCCATCCAGCGCTCCATGTGGTACCCTCTCACTGTGTCCACTGTCCCTCACCCAGCGCTCCATGTGGTACCCTCTCACTGTGTCCTCCCTCCCACCTAGCGCTCCATGTGGTACCCTCTCACTGTGTCCTCTCTACCCATCCAGCGCTCCATGTGGTACCCTCTCACTGTGTCCTCTCTCTCCACCCAGCACTCCATGTGGTACCCTCTCTCTGTGTCCTCTCTCCCCATCCAGCGCTCCATGTGGTACCGTCTTACTGTGTCTTCTCTCCCCACCCAGCGCTCCATGTGGTACCCTCTCACTGTGTCCTCTCCCCCACCCAGCGCTCCATGTGGTACCCTCTCACTGTGTCCTCTCCCCCACCCAGCGCTCCATGTGGTACCCTCTCTCTGTGTCCTCTCTCCATCCAGCGCTCCATGTGGAACCCTCTCTCTGTGTCCTCTCTCCCACCCAGCGCTCCATGTGGTATCCTCTCACTGTGTCCTCTCTCCCCCACCCAGCGCTCCATGTGGTACCCTCTCACTGTGTCCTCTCTCCCACCCAGCGCCCCATGTGGTACCCTCTCTCTGTGTCCTCTCTCCATCCAGCGCTCCATGTGGTACCCTCTCTCTGTGTCCTCTCTCCCCCACCCAGCGCTCCATGTGGTACCCTCTCACAGTGTCCTCTCTCCCCCACCCAGCACTCCATGTGGTACCATCTCACTGTGTCCTCTCTCCCATCCAGCGCTCCATGTGGTACCCTCTCACTGTGTCCACTGTCCCCCACCCAGCGCTCCATGTGGTACCCTCTCACTGTGTCCTCCCTCCCACGTAGCGCTCCATGTGGTACCCTCTCACTGTGTCCTCTCTACCCATCCAGCGCTCCATGTGGTACCCTCTCACTGTGTCCTCTCTCTCCACCCAGCACTCCATGTGGTACCCTCTCTCTGTGTCCTCTCTCCCCATCCAGCGCTCGATGTGGTACCGTCTCACTGTGTCCTCTCTCCCCACCCAGCGCTCCATGTGGTACCCTCTCACTGTGTCCTCTCCCCCACCCAGCGCTCCATGTGGTACCCTCTCTCTGTGTCCTCTCTCCATCCAGCGCTCCATGTGGTACCCCCTCTCTGTGTCCTCTCTCCCACCCAGCGCTCCATGTGGTATCCTCTCTCTATGTCCTCTCTCCCCCACCCAGCGCTCCATGTGGTACCCTCTCTCTGTGTCCTCTCTCCCACCCAGCGCTCCTTGTGGTATCCTCTCACTGTGTCCTCTCTCCCCCACCCAGCGCTCCATGTGGTACCCTCTCTTTGTGTCCTCTCTCCCCACCCAGCGCCCCATGTGGTACCCTCTCTCTGTGTCCTCTCTCCATCCAGCGCTCCATGTGGGACCCTCTCACTGTGTCCTCTCTCTCCGCCCAGCGCTCCATGTGGTACCCTCTCACTGTGTCCTCTCTCTCCGCCCAGCGCTCCATGTGGGACCCTCTCACTGTGTCCTCTCTCCACCCAGCGCTCCATGTGGTACCCTCTCACTCTGTCCTCTCTCCCCCCGCCAGCGCTCCATGTGGGACCCTCTCACTGTGTCCTCTCTCTCCGCCCAGCGCTCCATGTGGGACCCTCTCACTGTGTCCTCTCTCCACCCAGCGCTCCATGTGGTACCCTCTCACTGTGTCCTCTCCCCCACCCAGCGCTCCATGTGGTATCCTCTCACTGTGTCCTCTCTCCACCGAGCGCTCCATGTGGTACCCTCTCACTGTGTCCTCTCTCCCCCCGCCAGCGCTCCATGTGGGACCCTCTCACTGTGTCCTCTCTCCACCCAGCGCTCCATGTGGTATCCTCTCACTGTGTCCTCTCTCCCACCCAGCGCTCCATGTGGTATCCTCTCACTGTGTCCTCTCTCCACCCAGCGCTCCATGTGGTATCCTCTCACTGTGTCCTCTCTCCCACCCAGCGCTCCATGTGGTATCCTCTCACTGTGTCCTCTCTCCACCCAGCGCTCCATGTGGTATCCTCTCACTGTGTCCTCTCTCCACCCAGCGCTCCATGTGGGACCCTCTCACTGTGTCCTCTCTCTCCGCCCAGCGCTCCATGTGGGACCCTGTCACTGTGTCCTCTCTCCACCCAGCGCTCCATGTGGTACTCTCTCACTGTGTCCTCTCTCCCCACCCAGCGCTCCATGTGGTATCCTCTCACTGTGTCCTCTCTCCACCGAGCGCTCCATGTGGTACCCTCTCACTGTGTCCTCTCTCCCCCCGCCAGCGCTCCATGTGGGACCCTCTCACTGTGTCCTCTCTCCACCCAGCGCTCCATGTGGTATCCTCTCACTGTGTCCTCTCTCCCACCCAGCGCTCCATGTGGTATCCTCTCACTGTGTCCTCTCTCCACCCAGCGCTCCATGTGGTATCCTCTCACTGTGTCCTCTCTCCCACCCAGCGCTCCATGTGGTATCCTCTCACTGTGTCCTCTCTCCACCCAGCGCTCCATGTGGTATCCTCTCACTGTGTCCTCTCTCCACCCAGCGCTCCATGTGGTATCCTCTCACTGTGTCCTCTCTCCACCCAGCGCTCCATGTGGTACCCTCTCTCTGTGTCCTCTCTCCCACCCAGCGCTCCATGTGGTATCCTCTCACTGTGTCCTCTCTCCCCCACCCAGCGCTCCATGTGGGACCCTCTCACTGTGTCCTCTCTCCCCCACCCAGCGCTCCATGTGGTACCCTCTCACTGTGTCCTCTCTCCACCCAGCGCTCCATGTGGTACCCTCTCACTGTGTCCTCTCTCACCCAGCGCCCCCCACTGTTATGCCTTGATGCCCTTCTCTCCCCCCAGTCATCCACGCTCTCCTCTCGCTCTTGTCCTGGTCTCCCCCACCCAGTACCCCTCGATGTGCTCTCTCGACCCACTCCTTGTCCTCAGCCTCTTCTAATGTTCATTTTTTTAAATATAAAAGTGCTTTTTCACATCATTTAAAAAAAACTTTCTCTTTCGCTACTTTTTTTATGTTATCAATCCTTCTTGTACCACTTAATAAAACAAACAATCTTTGCCTGATTTTGTAAACCCACGCATGCATGTTAGCACCCGCCTACAAAATGGCTGCGTTATAGCGCTTTATAAAAACTTTCTATTTTCCAATCCATTTTTAGTAGAGGTCATGGTTAGTGTTTGGATCAAGGTTATTGTAAAAGATGTCCTTATGTTGTTCTTAATAACATTTTTTTCCATAATGCAGTCAATTTAATTTGATGATTTTTATAAATACACGGCGGGTTTCTAATTCAGCGCCAGGACACCCGTGGGCAATCACGCGTTTAAATGTAATTAATAATGCCCCATGCTACATAAAATACCCTTTTCTTCATGCTTTGTTCTTCACAATCACTTTTTCCATAAACAAATGTCTTCATGTTGTATTTATCATTTTCACATATATCCCAGGTGCATAGACAGCGGTACAAGTTTTTTTTTTTACCAACATTTTTTTCTTTGTGTATATTGTTTAAAGTGGAGTTTTAGTAGAAAGAGGCTTATACCATAAATTACATAACATGATTTCATGAAAACATATGTCGACATTCATGTAAATAGTCCATTGTCATTCAAAATGAAGTCTGTTGTTAGAGTTTCTCTTCGCTGATTCTCTTATCATTGGGAAATACGTCCCCTGAAACTTGTAATGAACAGTAAGTACGGTTCGCAACTTGATTTTCTTATGAAGGATGACTGACATATGAAAATTTTTCTATTAAAAAGCTTCTTTGAGCCATATACAGATAGTGATTAAAACTTCATGGAAAGAGAATGTGCTGCTGTTGATGGCTATGGGCACATGGGAGTGCCCACCGGATCCTGTAGGTATTAGGAATGACTGCCGCGCCAGACACATCTGTGGGTAGCAGGACACACTGGTGGTGTGGCACTACGCATGTCAAGGCGGAAGCCTTCATGTAAAGTAACTGCTATGTGTGTGGGACCTCGGGGAACAGCTGTATGGGTCTGCACCTGTAGGCTATCAGGTACCATTGTTAGAGTTGAATGATAGAGTGGACGTGACATACAGACTCTCGTACTCCGAGACTGCTGGGTTTGGGCGGCCGCACATCTGTGATGTAGGCAACTCAATCACTCCCACACCAGATGGTAGCTGTCGGCCCAAACCTCCTGGCTCTCTAGGAGCACGCAGGGAATTCGTGGTAAAACAAGCCTTACCCTTGTCTCTCAACATTCAAGTCTCGTACACACACATGTAAGCCTAATCTGTCCATACAGTGTCCATGAGAAGCACACCCCACCCCCATTACCTTGGTACAAGGTCAGGCCGCCAGTCTCCAGGTCAGGATCCACGCAAAACCGCCGTGCACCATGGATGGAAACTCATGCTGGAAACCCCTCTAATGCCTTTTGCCCAAGTGCTATACTATTTTCATGTATAGAAACCTGACTTGGGTATGTACTTAAGCACTGGACTGTTTACGCAGTTTTGGGGATGGTAATACAAAATGTTATTCTGTGTGGGAGGTGTACACAGGTGGGAGAGGTGGATACTGGTGTGAGAGGTGGACACTGATGTGAGAGTTGGACACTGATGGGAGAGATGGACACTTGTGGGAGAGGCAGACACTGGTGTGAGAGGTTGACACTGGTGGGAGAGGTGGGCACTGATGGAGGACCCAGGAAGTCATGGAGTGGATGTGCAGTGATGGCTGAAGTAGACACTGGTGAAAGTGGTGGACATTGGTGGAAGATGTGGGCACTGGTGGGAGGGGTGGACACTGATGGAGGACGTAGGAAGTCATGGAGTAGATGTGCAGTGATGGCTGAAGTAGACACTGGTGAAAGTGGTGGACATTGGTGGAAGATGTGGGCACTGGTGGGAGGGGTGGGCACTGATGGAGGACGTAGGAAGTAAAGGAGTGGCTGTGCAGTGGCTAGAGAAGTGGACACTGGTGGGAGAGGTTGACACTGCTGGAGGAGGTAGGCAGATATGAAGGGGGTGTGCACTGGTTGGAGAGGTGGACACCGATAGGAGAGGTGGACACTGCTGGACGAGTTAGGCAGTCATAGAGGAGGTGTGCACTGGTGGGAGAGGTGGACACCGATAGGAGAGGTGGACACTGCTGGACGAGTTAGCCAGTCATAGAGGGGGTGTGCACTGGTGGGAGAGGTGGACACTGGTGGGAAAGTTGGACACTGACAGAGGACGTAGAAAGTCATGAAGGGTATGTGCAATGACAGGAAAGGTGGACACTGGCAGGAAAGGTGGACACTCCACCCCGCACCTGCAGCAGCATAAAGTTCCACACCTGTGCACATTTCACACCCTACGCGTCCTACGTGTGTGCAATGCACCCTGCACCGAGTGTCCCCAAGTTGAGCATTATGACCCACATCTTCACAATGCTTTTCACACCTATGCAGCTCCACGCCAAGGGTGTGTACATTGCTTCCCACCTGCAGATCTGACCTTCTCATTGTAGCCCACAAATCTGAATACTAGGCCACAATGTGTCTCACTTTTGCACAATGTGCTTCTCACTTGTATACTACTCCCCAAACCAGCAATCCTCTCTCTGCAGTACTGCACCACACTTGAGACTATTCCGCACACCTCTGCTCTGTGCCACACACCTCTACTCTGTGCCACACACCTCCACTCTGTTCCACACACCTCCACTCCGCTCTGTGCCACACACCTCCACTCTGTGCCACACACCTCTGCTCTGAGCCGCACACCTCCGCTCTGTGACACACCTCCACTCTGTGCCACACACCTCTGCTCTGTCCCGCACACCTCCACTCTGTGCCACACACCTCAACTCTGCTCTGTGCCACCCACCTCCACTCTGTGCCACACTCCTCTGCTCTGTCCCGCACACCTCCGCTCTGTGCCACACACCTCACACACCTTTGCTCTGTGCCACACACCTCTGCTCTGTGGTGCACACCTCCGCTCTGTGGTGCACACCTCCACTCTATAGTGCACAGCTCCGCTCTGTGGTACACACCTACACTCTCTGGTGCACACCACACTCTGTGGTGCACACTCACACTCTGTAGCTCACAATCTCTCCCTGTGCACCACACCCACACACCCAGCCAGCACACCCCGTCCTAGCCTGCACTGCGCTTCTGCGCCGAGTGGAGCTGTGCAGTGCAGTGCCAGGGACAGCGTTCACTAGAGACCCTCTGCCAGCTGGCTGCGTACTAGTGCCCTGAGAGGCTCTGCGCTGAATCCTGCCAACTTCTGTAAATGGCCCTAATGAAGCTGAAAATATGTTTAAAAAACAAACACTCAAGCAAACAGCTGGCAGCCACAGCTGTCCAGGAAAATGGTGGTGGGTCCAGCCTGGCACTGGAAGCCTGGCCAAGCCATGAATAAATGAACCAGCATTGACAGAGCGCCAAGTTCACCATTACAGGTATCTTGGCGCTCCATACCGCAGGCTGTTGGGTGGCGTCCTTTCCTAGTCCAGTTCTCCGTCTCTTTCATCTCCTACCTCGTTTGGCCGCCCTCTCCTTACATCATCACCTCCATGCCTCGTCCATCACGTCTGTATCCCTCTCTTTCCGTCTCCTTCACTATCTCCTTGCCTCGTTGTGTCTTTTAGCTTCTCCCTCCTCCTGTGTTGGTCTTTCTTATTTTTTAGGTCGAGCACGCAGGCGCTTTGACCTGTTGTACTGTATCTGTGGGCTTTTGGCCACGCCCACAGCACTTCCTTTACTACCACTTGTTCGTGGGCTTGCCTTTCAAACATCCTTTGTTATCATTGGTAAATGCTTTACGTTTGTCCCTCCTAGGGGAGGTATTGGTACTGCCTTGGACACCGACCCTGTTACATGGATTATTGCACGATTGCCGATACCCTTGATGGCGAGAGAACTCCTTTTTCCTTTTGTGTCTCTCCTTCGCACTCATGGCAGCCGTGGTGATTCGAATCGGCTCGCTTATGTCAAATGTTTTACTTTTCATTTTCAATTTATGTGGCAAGAAAAGTCCAGTTAGGAATTTAAAATGCCAATAGCTCTACCTCGAGAAAACGCAAGACTCTCTGCATTGCAAATGCTTGTTTATTTTCTCGTCTCTCCTAAGTCCCTCCCCTCCGTGCCTCGTGTTTTGTGCAGTCTCTCTCACTCTGCCTCCGTCTCTATCTTCTTCAGTCTCACATCATCTCGCTCTGCCTCGTCGCATCTGTTTGTTTCTCCCTCCTGCTGCTCTCATCGTCTTTCTTTTCTTTATTCTCTCATCTCCCCCTCTCCTTTTCTCCATCTTCCCTGGTCCTTTCTTCCTTCATCTCTTCTATACTCCCTTTCTCTCTCTGGTGTCGCCTAAGCTTCTGTTTTCTTGCGCTCCTGTCTTCCCCTCGCTCTCCTCACAAACATCCCCGGTACCTCACACCCGCTCTCTCTTCTCTGCCTGGAATCGTCTTTTCTGGTCTCTCCATCTTTGCCCCCCCGCCCCCACCCCCCCCCCCCACGCCTCTCACTGCGCTCCTGAGCGATTAGCAATGATTCCCTGTTAGAAACTGCGACGAGCAGCTGAGAGCTGAGGCTCTCTTGGAGGCAAGGGAGGAGGGGCTGGGACCGCCACCTCACATCCCTTCCTGCGCCCCCTCTGCCCCTTCTCGGGGCTCCACAGGGCTCTCCCTGCACCCTTCTGCTTCCCTATCAGGGATCCCCTGCACCCACTCTGCTTCCCTCTCAGGGTTCCCCTGCGCCCCCTCTGCGCCCTTCTCGGGGCTCCCCTGCACCCACTCTGCTTCCCTCTCAGGGTTCCCCTGCACCCCTCTGCGCCCTTCTCGGGGCTCCCCTGAACAACTCTGCTTCCCTCTCAGGGTTCCCCTGCACCCCTCTGCGCCCTTCTCGGGGCTCCCCTGAACAACTCTGCTTCCCTCTCAGGGATCCCCTGCACCCCCTCTGCCCCTTCTCGGGACTCCACAGGGCTCTCCCTGCACCCTTCTGCTTCCCTATCAGGGATCCCCTGCACCCACTCTGCTTCCCTCTCAGGGATCCCCTGCACCCCCTCTGCGCCCTTCTCGGGGCTCCCCTGCACCCACTCTGCTTCCCTCTCAGGGTTCCCCTGCACCCCCTCTGCGCCCTTCTCGGGTCTCCAGCACGCCCCCTCTGCCCCTTCTCGGGACTCCACAGGGCTCTCCCTGCACCCTTCTGCTTCCCTATCAGGGATCCCCTGCACCCCCTCTGCGCCCTTCTCGGGGCTCCCCTGAACAACTCTGCTTCCCTCTCAGGGTTCCCCTGCACCCACTCTGCGCCCTTCTCGGGGCTCCCCTGCACCCACTCTGCTTCCCTCTCAGGGTTCCCCTGCGCCCCCTCTGCCCCTTCTCGGGACTCCACAGTGCTCTCCCTGCACCCTTCTGCTTCCCTATCAGGGATCCCCTGCACCCACTCTGCTTCCCTCTCAGGGTTCCCCTGCACCCCTCTGCGTCCTTCTCGGGAATCAGACATCAGTAGACGAAGGGACACCATGAAATCAATATACCTACCAGACGTCAACAGCAAATGACAAGAACAGACACACCGTGTATATGATGGGATACCTGGGAGCTTCCTGCTCCAGCCTGTGTGTGAGGGATGCAGAGATGCTCCCGCCTGTGTATGAGGGATGCAGAGATGCTCCCGCCTGTGTATGAGGGATGCAGAGATGCTCCCATCTGTGTATGATGGAGGCAGAGATGCTCCCGCCTGTGTGTGAGGGATGCAGAGATGCTCCCGCCTGTGTATGAGGGATGCAGAGATGCTCCCGCCTGTGTGTGAGGGATGCAGAGATGCTCCCATCTGTGTATGATGGAGGCAGAGATGCTCCAGCCTGTGTGTGAGGGATGCAGAGATGCTCCCGCCTGTGTATGATGGAGGCAGAGATGCTCCCGCCTGTGTGTGAGGGATGCAGAGATGCTCCCGCCTGTGTATGAGGGATGCAGAGATGCTCCTGCCTGTGTATGAGGGACGTAGAGATGCTTCTGCCTGTGTATGGCAGATGCATAGCTGCTCCCACTTGTGTATGAGGGATTCAGAGATGCTCCTGCCTGTGTATGAGGGATTCAGAGATGCTCCTGCCTGTGTATAAGGGATGCAGAGATGCTCCCGCCTGTGTATGAGGGATGCAGAGATGCTCCTGCCTGTGTATGAAGGATGCAGAGATGCTCCCGCCTGTGTATGAGGGATGCAGAGATGCTCCCGCCTGTGTATGAGGGATGCAGAGATGCTCCTGCCTCTGTATGAAGGATGCAGAGATGCTCCCGCCTATGTACGAGGGATATAGAGATGTTTCTGCCTGTGTATGAGGGATGCAGAGATGCTCCTGCCTGTGTATGAGGGATATAGAGATGCTTCTGCCTGTGTATGGCAAATGTATAGATGCTCCCACTTGTGTATGAGGGATGCAGAGATGCTCCCGCCTGTGTTTGAGGGACGTAGAGATGCTCCTGCCTGTGTATGAGGGATGTAGAGATGCTTCTGCCTGTGTATTACACATACAGAGACTCTCCTGTTTGTGTATGAGGGATGCAGAGATGTCCCACCTGTGTATTAGGGATGTAGAGATAATCCTGCCTGTGTATGAGGGATGCAGAAATGCCTCTATCTGTGTATGAGGGATGTAGAGATGCTTCTGTCTGTGTATGAGGGATGCAGAGATGCTCCACTTGTGTATGAGGGATGCAAAGATGTTCCGGTCTGCTTATGAGGGATGCAAAGATGCTCCCACCTGTGTATGAGGGATGCAAAGATGTTCCGGTCTGCTTATGAGGGATCCAAAGATGCTCCCACCTGTGTCTGAGGGATGCAAAGATGTTCCTGTCTGTGTATGAGGGATGCAAAGATGCTCCCACCTGTGTATGAGGGATGCAAAGATGTTCCTGTCTGTGTATGAGGGATGTAGAGATGCTTCTGCCTGTGTATGAGGGATGCAAAGATGTTTCTGTTGGCGTATGAGGGGTGTAGTGATGCTCCTGCCTGTGTATGAGGGATGCAAAGATGCTCCCATCTGTGTCTGAGGGATGCAAATATGCTCCTGTCTGTGTATGAGGGATGTAGAGATGCTTCTGCCTGTGCATGAGGGATGCAAAGATGTTCCTGTTGGTGTATGAGGGATGTGGTGATGCTCCTGTCTGTGTATGAGGGATCAAAGATGTTCCTGTCTGTGTATGAGGGATGTGGTGATGCTCCCACCTGTGTATGAGGGATGGAGAGATGCTCCCACCTGTGTATGGGGGATGTAGAGATGCTCCCACCTGTGTATGAGGGATGCACAGATGTTCCTGTCTGTGTATGAAGGAAGTGGTGATGCTCACGCCTGTGGATGGGGGATGCAGAGATGCTCCTGCCTGTGTATGAGGGATGCAGAGATGCTCCCGCCTGTGTATGGGGGATGTAGAGATGCTCCCGCCTGTGTATGAGGGATGCAGAGATGCTCCTGCCACCTGTGTATGAAGGATGCTGACAGGGCCCTACAGCTACCTGTGTGTGAGACATGATATAATGTCAGTGGGGGGTGGGGTTGCAGAAGTGTTACCTGCTTGGCTCTGAGGATGACAAGATGGTTCTGTACTTACCTGTGTATGTGGGATGCTGACAGGCCCCTCCAGCTACCTGTGTGTGAGAGATGATGTAATGCCAGGGAGGGCTGCCGACATGTCACCTGCTTGTCTCTGAGGATGCTAAGGTGGTCCTGCACTTACCTGTGTGTGAAGGATGCTGCCACCCCCGACACTCACCTGAGTGGAGGACATGATATAATGTCAGGGAGGGTTGGTGATGGTCCTCCCTTGTCTGCCTTCCTACAAGGGCTGCTGAGGTGCCAGTAAGGAATGCCGACATGTCACCTGCTTGTCTCTGAGGATGCTAAGATGCTCCTGCACTTACCTGTGTGTGAAGGATGCTGCCACCCCCGACACTCAGCTGAGTGGAGGACATGATAAAATGTCAGGGAGGGTTGCTGATGGTCCTCCCTTGTCTGCCTTCCTACAAGGGCTGCTGAGGTGCCAGTAAGGAATGCTGACATGGCTCCTGCCTGTCTGCAAGGGCTGCACAGTTGCCTCCAGCACCTGCCTGTGTATGAAAGATAATGAGATGCCATTTGCAGCTGCTTGTGTAGAAGGGGGGAGGAAATGCCTTATGAGACAAGAAGTCCAGGCCTGTGAGTTGCTAACAGCTCATCAGCTTTTTTTCCTTTTTCCCTAATCATATTTGCCCAGTTTCTTACTTTTATCAGCAAACTCTGGTCCTGAGTCACAAGAAATGTTGGTAACTCTTGGCATAAGCTCCAGATGCCACAGGTTGCCTCCTTGCCAGGGTTCACCAAGCCGCCTGTTGTCTTAAGTGAGCAGCTAATGTCCTTACTGGCTGTATTGTGGCCGGAACTCCGTGTCACAAGAATAACGCAGTGTGGCCAAAATTCCGCCAACTTTGCCGGCAGAGTGGAATTTATTACCCACTCCTAACTGCCACTTACTATCAGTCACTCTCAGACACTGTCAGTCACTACCATTCGCTATCAGACACTGTAAGTCACTATCAGCCACCATCATTCAGTGTCCATCACTATAAGTCACTGTCAGTCACTATCAGTCACTCTCAGACAGTGTCCATCACTATAAGCCACTGTCAGCCACTGTCAGCCACTGTCAGCCACTATCAGTCACCCTCAGACACTAACAGTCACTATCAGTCACGCACTATCAGTCACTCTCAGACACTGTCAGTCACTACCGTTCACTGCCAGACACTGTAAGTCACTATCACTCACTCACTATCAGACACTATCATACAGTGTCCATCACTATAAGTCACTATCAGTCACTATCGGTCACTCTCAGACACTAACAGTCACTGTCAGTCACTCACTATCAGTCACTCTCAGACAGTGCCAGTCACTGTCAATCACTCAGAAACTTTTAATCACTGTCAGTCACTCTCAAACTCCCTCAGTCACTATCAGTCACTCTCAGATACTCGTAGTCACTATCAGTCACTCTCAGACACAGTCACTCTCAGTCACTCTCAGACACTTAGGGCCTGAATTAGATCTTGACGGTATTACCGCTGTCCCCCCACAGCAGCGGACCCAAATACTCCATCAAATCGACAGTGTTGCGACCGCCGTATTTAGATGTATTGCGGCTGAGCCGCCAACTGCCTCGGCAGAGAGCTCGTCCCAGCCGTCAGGCCGGCGGGCTCCCGCTGACCATATTTAGATGTTACAGTTCTGCAGGCATTACTCTGGCAGCGGATTACTGACGGAGGGAGCCCGTTGCAGTAGGAACTGTACATTGTACAACAGCAGTCACCAGGGTAATAAGGCAAGAAACACTCACACTATGTACAATAGCTATATATGTCCACACGCATTACACAACACACAACACATTACACACACACCATGATCCCTTTCCATTCCACCACAACACAACTGGTACATGCAGAAAACACACAATGCCATACATCCCAAAACATTACATACACACACTATTGATACTACACCCACATACAATACAACTGCAACTATAAACACAACACACTCATCTACAAAAACACACTCACACAAATGCACAACTACACACATCATAACAACCATAACAAAGCAAGAACACTCCTCTGAATGTTGCACACAGCAACACAACACACAGCCACACATACACAACAAACTTCAGACCCACATGCAGGTGACACACATACAGACTCAACCACACCACCCACTCCAGCTCCCTCTACCTCAACCTGCCAGTCCACTCACGCACACACATACGCGTACTGACTCACATACAGAGCTGGAAGCATAGTGTGACATTTAAAGGTCCCATTGCAAAGTCCACACATGGACATATTTTACACGTGTGATGTTATTTTTATTTTGGTGCGAGCATTCATTTGGTAATGAATGCTTACACCAAAATACAACTTGTGTATTTGATTGATATATCATACACAGGTGTGTCCCCATTAATGTCGGACACAGATGTACTACAGACATATGCAACCACAGGGCTTTTTATCAATATTACTGTGACATGACCATTCCTGCAGTGGTCTGGAGCTAATGTGAAGTGACCAAACAACTTACACAAGTAATGTGGTATACTTACCTTCGAGTCCGTCGAAGACAGGGTCACGTGTCCTCCATGGCCCAGTGGCAGCATCAACGACAGATCTTGTCCAGTGGAAGCTGGAAAAAAGGAAGTGGAAACAGGAAAAAATTTAAGTTTTTACCTCACTTCCCTTCCAATCCGCTAATCCAGGTGTGGAGGTAATACCGCCACAGTTGGCTTGGTGGGAAGGCACATTGTGAACAGCTTGGCAGAAACATTGACAGAAGTCCGGCTGCCAGTCACTATTTCCGATCCGTCAGCGCTGGTGGAGGATGCTAGCAGAGTCGGTGGGACTCAGGTGGTCTTTCGGCTATGGTCCTGCCGACATCTAAATAGTGTGGGAGGAACACGAAGGCGGCGGATGGGTTTTACCAATGGAAAACCGACATCAGGACCATTACCGCCAAGATGTAAACCAGTCCCTAAGTCAATCACAGACACTGCCAGTCACTCTCAGACACTGTCAGTCACTCCCAGCCACTGTCAATCACTCCCAGACACTGTCAGCACTGCCAGTCACTCTCAAACACTGCCAGTCACTCTCAGACACTGTCAGTCACGACACTGTCAGTCACTCCCAGACACTGCCAGTCAAGACACTGCCAGTCACTCCCAGACACTGCCAGTCACTCCCAGACACTGCCAGTCACTGTGAAACACTGGCAGTGACACAGGACTGCCCCAGTGTTGACCCTCACAGTGATGTGAGAGGTAGACTTGTGCCCCAGCCCTGGTTGGCGCTGTAGTCCTGCTGGCTGGCACCCTGCCATGAAGAGTCCGGGAGAGCTTCCAGCTTCTGTCTAGTGAGATATTTTTATTACTGTGTCTTTTTTAATAAGATGGAGCGATTTCAAAATGTCTCTGTTCCCATCTGTGGGTAACAGAGGGTCTGGGGTGCGCGGAAACGAGGTGTTGGGAGGAGAGATAATATTGTGACACTGAGTCATCCACACATTCACCTGAACTGGAGGGTGTCTAAGATTTGGGGAGTTTGCAAGCTTCATGTCCTTTTGTGTGAATAATTTAAGTGAATTTCAAATGTGATCAATGAGGTTTTAAGGACTAAGGACCTGATTTACATCTTGGCGGACTCTATCACAACTGATATCCCTTCCGCGAAAAATGAATTCCATTCCATCCTATGGGATTTATATTTCGTCGGACGGGACATCCGGCACAGTAAAAATAAACCCGGCCCTTATTTCTCAAAAGTGGGTGATTCCCCCCTCCAGGGCCAGAGCACCCCTGAGCTCAGTCCCCAGACGGGACCTTCTATCCGATGACGTCACTCCACGGCAGTCAGGGGGTGACACTGCTTCCGGTGCTTCCTGTGACGTGTAGGCTGCTCCCCAGATTACCTGTGCTGAAGGAGGGAGACAGGTTTTATTCCTCTGTTTGCTTCATTTTATTTCACATGAAGGAGGACCTTCCCCTGTGAAATAAGTGCCTCTCTTCGGATCTTCGTGTGTATGGACTTAAGTAACATTCGTGTCATCGGGACACTTCTATCCAAGGACCCTATAGCTGTCACGCACCCTGTAGATATCATGCCTCGCCTGCTTGCACCCACATCTATAGGTGAGCGAGGGACCCTATAGCTGCCACGCACCCTGTAGATATCAGGCCTCGCCTGCTTGCACCCACATCTATAGGTGAGCGAGGGACCCTATAGCTGCCACGCACCCTGTAGATATCAGGCCTCGCCTGCTTGCACCCACATCTATAGGTGAGCGAGGGACCGCTGTCATGCACCCCGGTAGATAGCAGGCCTCGGTTGCTTGACCACTCATCTATAGGTGAGCGAGGGACCCTATAGCTCTCACGTACACCTGTAGTTATCAGGCCTCAGCTGCCTTGCCCCTCATCTATAGGTGAGCGAGGGACGCTATAGCTCTCACGTACCTCTGTATATATCAGGCCTCGGATACTTGACCACTCATACATAGGTGAGCGAGGGACCGTATATGTCCTGAGGCACCCCTGTAGTTTTCAGGCCTCGACTGCCCGGCCCCTCAGCTATAGGTTAGCGAGGGACCCTATAGCTCTCACGTACCCATGTAGATATCAGGCCTTGGATGCTTGGCCACTCATCCATAGGTCAGCGAGGGACTATCTATCTTTTGAGGCACTGCTGTAGATATCAGGCCTCGGCTGCCCGGCCCCTCATCTATGGGTGAATCATGGAAGCTGTCTCACTTCATGATATGGCCTTTCTCTCCTGGGACTCAGTATCCATCCCTCCCTGGGACGACGCAGGTCCACTCAGTATGACTGAGAACTTCTCTTTGCCCTCAACAGAGATCTGGTGAAGGTCAGTCATGTCCTCTCACCTGGTGTGAAAGAGATGCAGTGACACCTCTACAGGATGTGCCTGTGAGAGGGATACAGTGACACCTCCACAGGATGTGCCTGTGAGAGGGATGCAGTGACACCTCCACAGGACGTGCCTGTGTGAGAGGGATGCAGTGACACCTCTACAGGATCTGCCTGTGTGAGAGGGATGCAGTGACACCTCTACAGGATCTGCCTGTGAGAGGGATGCAGTGACACCTCCACAGGATGTGCCTGTGTGAGAGGGATGCAGCGACACCTCTACAGGATGTGCCTGTGTGAGAGGGATGCAGTGACACCTTACAGGACGTGCCTGTGTGAGAGGGATGCAGTGACACCTCTACAGGATCTGCCTGTGTGAGAGGGATGCAGTGACACCTCTATAGGATGTGCCTGTGAGAGGGATGCAGTGACATCTCCACAGGATGTGCCTGTGTGAGAGGGATGCAGCGACACCTCTACAGGATGTGCCTGTGTGAGAGGGATGCAGTGACACCTCCACAGGATGTGCCTGTGTGAGAGGGATGCAGCGACACCTCTACAGGATGTGCCTGTGTGAGAGGGATGCAGTGACACCTTACAGGACGTGCCTGTGTGAGAGGGATGCAGTGACACCTCTACAGGATCTGCCTGTGTGAGAGGGATGCAGTGACACCTCTACAGGATGTGCCTGTGAGAGGGATGCAGTGACATCTCCACAGGATGTGCCTGTGTGAGAGGGATGCAGCGACACCTCTACAGGATGTGCCTGTGTGAGAGGGATGCAGTGACACCTTACAGGACGTGCCTGTGTGAGAGGGATGCAGTGACACCTCTTCAGGATCTGCCTGTGTGAGAGGGATGCAGTGACACCTCTACAGGATGTGCCTGTGAGAGGGATACAGTGACACCTCCACAGGATGTGCCTGTGTGAGAGGGATGCAGCGACACCTCTACAGGATGTGCCTGTGTGAGAGGGATGCAGTGACACCTTACAGGACGTGCCTATGTGAGAGGGATGCAGTGACACCTCTACAGGATCTGCCTGTGTGAGAGGGATGCATTGACACCTCTACAGGATCTGCCTGTGTGGGAAGGATGCAGTGACAGCTCTACGGGGCCTGCCTGTGAGAGGGATGCAGTGACACCTCTACAGGGTGTGCCTGTGTGAGAGGGATGCAGTGACACCTCTTCAGGATCTGCCTGTGTGAGAGGGATGCAGTGACACCTCTACAGGATGTGCCTGTGAGAGGGATGCAGTGACACCTCCACAGGATGTGCCTGTGTGAGAGGGATGCAGCGACACCTCTACAGGATGTGCCTGTGTGAGAGGGATGCAGTGACACCTTACAGGACGTGCCTATGTGAGAGGGATGCAGTGACACCTCTACAGGATCTGCCTGTGTGAGAGGGATGCATTGACACCTCTACAGGATCTGCCTGTGTGGGAAGGATGCAGTGACAGCTCTACGGGGCCTGCCTGTGAGAGGGATGCAATGACACCTCTACAGGGTGTGCCTGTGTGAGAGGGATGCAGTGACACCTCTACAGGGCGTGCCTGTGTGAGAGGGATGCAGCAACACCTCTACAGGATGTGCCTGTGAGAGGGATGCAGTGACACCTTCACAGGATGTGCCTGTGTGAGAGGGATGCAGCGACACCTCTACAGGATGTGCCTGTGTGAGAGGGTTGCAGTGACTCCTCCACAGGACCTGCCTGTGTGAGAGGGATGCAGTGACACCTCTACAGGACGTGCATGTGTGAGAGGGATGCAGTGACAGCTCTATGGGACCTGCCTGTGTGGAAGGGATGCAGTGACAGCTCTATGGGACCTGCCTGTGTGGGAGCGATGCAGTGACAGCTCTACGGGACCTGCCTGTGAGAGGGATGCAGTGACACCTATACAGGATCTGCCTGTGTGGGAGGGATGCAGTGACACCTCTACAGGATCTGCCTGTGTGGGAGCGATGCAGTGACAGCTCTACGGGACCGGCCTGTGAGAGGGATCCAGTGACACCTCTACAGGGTGTGCCTGCGTGAGAGGGATGCAGTGACACCTCTACAGGGCGTGCCTGTGTGAGAGGGATGCAGTGACACCTCTACAGGATGTGCCTGTGAGAGGGATGCAGCAACACCTCCACAGGATGTGCCTGTGTGAGAGGGATGCAGCGACACCTCTACAGTATGTGCCTGTGTGAGAGGGATGCAGTGACTCCTCCACAGGACCTGCCTGTGTGAGAGGGATGCAGTGACACCTCTACGGGACGTGCCTGTGTGAGAGGGATGCAGTGACAGCTCTACGGGACCTGCCTGTGAGAGGGATGCAGTGACACATCTACAGGATCTGCCTGTGTGGGAGGAATGCAGTGACACCTCTACAGGATCTGCCTGTGTGGGAGCGATGCAGTGACAGCTCTACGGGACCTGCCTGTGAGAGGGATGCAGTGACACCTCTACAGGGTGTGCCTGTGTGAGAGGGATGCAGTGACACCTCTTCAGGATCTGCCTGTGTGAGAGGGATGCAGTGACACCTCTACAGGATGTGCCTGTGAGAGGGATGCAGTGACACCTCCACAGGATGTGCCTGTGTGAGAGGGATGCAGCGACACCTCTACAGGATGTGCCTGTGTGAGAGGGATGCAGTGACACCTTACAGGACGTGCCTATGTGAGAGGGATGCAGTGACACCTCTACAGGATCTGCCTGTGTGAGAGGGATGCATTGACACCTCTACAGGATCTGCCTGTGTGGGAAGGATGCAGTGACAGCTCTACGGGGCCTGCCTGTGAGAGGGATGCAGTGACACCTCTACAGGGTGTGCCTGTGTGAGAGGGATGCAGTGACACCTCTTCAGGATCTGCCTGTGTGAGAGGGATGCAGTGACACCTCTACAGGATGTGCCTGTGAGAGGGATGCAGTGACACCTCCACAGGATGTGCCTGTGTGAGAGGGATGCAGCGACACCTCTACAGGATGTGCCTGTGTGAGAGGGATGCAGTGACACCTTACAGGACGTGCCTATGTGAGAGGGATGCAGTGACACCTCTACAGGATCTGCCTGTGTGAGAGGGATGCATTGACACCTCTACAGGATCTGCCTGTGTGGGAAGGATGCAGTGACAGCTCTACGGGGCCTGCCTGTGAGAGGGATGCAATGACACCTCTACAGGGTGTGCCTGTGTGAGAGGGATGCAGTGACACCTCTACAGGGCGTGCCTGTGTGAGAGGGATGCAGCAACACCTCTACAGGATGTGCCTGTGAGAGGGATGCAGTGACACCTTCACAGGATGTGCCTGTGTGAGAGGGATGCAGCGACACCTCTACAG
This sequence comes from Pleurodeles waltl, assembly GCF_031143425.1. Taxonomy (NCBI): domain Eukaryota; kingdom Metazoa; phylum Chordata; class Amphibia; order Caudata; family Salamandridae; genus Pleurodeles; species Pleurodeles waltl. The sequence goes on from NC_090440.1 coordinate 20,273,270, forward strand.
GATGTGCCTGTGTGAGAGGGTTGCAGTGACTCCTCCACAGGACCTGCCTGTGTGAGAGGGATGCAGTGACACCTCTACAGGACGTGCATGTGTGAGAGGGATGCAGTGACAGCTCTATGGGACCTGCCTGTGTGGAAGGGATGCAGTGACAGCTCTATGGGACCTGCCTGTGTGGGAGCGATGCAGTGACAGCTCTACGGGACCTGCCTGTGAGAGGGATGCAGTGACACCTCTACAGGATCTGCCTGTGTGGGAGGGATGCAGTGACACCTCTACAGGATCTGCCTGTGTGGGAGCGATGCAGTGACAGCTCTACGGGACCGGCCTGTGAGAGGGATCCAGTGACACCTCTACAGGGTGTGCCTGCGTGAGAGGGATGCAGTGACACCTCTACAGGGCGTGCCTGTGTGAGAGGGATGCAGTGACACCTCTACAGGATGTGCCTGTGAGAGGGATGCAGCAACACCTCCACAGGATGTGCCTGTGTGAGAGGGATGCAGCGACACCTCTACAGTATGTGCCTGTGTGAGAGGGATGCAGTGACTCCTCCACAGGACCTGCCTGTGTGAGAGGGATGCAGTGACACCTCTACGGGACGTGCCTGTGTGAGAGGGATGCAGTGACAGCTCTACGGGACCTGCCTGTGAGAGGGATGCAGTGACACATCTACAGGATCTGCCTGTGTGGGAGGGATGCAGTGACACCTCTACAGGATCTGCCTGTGTGGGAGCGATGCAGTGACAGCTCTACGGGACCTGCCTGTGAGAGGGATGCAGTGACACCTCTACAGGGTGTGCCTGTGTGAGAGGGATGCAGTGACACCTCTACAGGGCGTGCCTGTGTGAGAGGGATGCAGTGACACCTCTACAGGATGTGCCTGTGAGAGGGATGCAGAGACACCTCTACAGGATGTGCCTGTGAGAGGGATGCAGTGACACCTCCACAGGATGTGCCTGTGTGAGAGGGATGCAGTGACACCTCTACAGGGTGTGCCTGTGTGAGAGGGATGCAGTGACACCTCTACAGGGCGTGCCTGTGTGAGAGGGATGCAGCAACACCTCTACAGGATGTGCCTGTGAGAGGGATGCAGTGACACCTCCACAGGATGTGCCTGTGTGAGAGGGATGCAGCGACACCTCTACAGGATGTGCCTGTGTGAGAGGGTTGCAGTGACTCCTCCACAGGACCTGCCTGTGTGAGAGGGATGCAGTGACACCTCTACAGGACGTGCATGTGTGAGAGGGATGCAGTGACAGCTCTATGGGACCTGCCTGTGGGAGAGGGATGCAGTGACAGCTCTATGGGACCTGCCTGTGTGGGAGCGATGCAGTGACAGCTCTCGGGACCTGCCTGTGAGAGGGATGCAGTGACACCTCTACAGGATCTGCCTGTGTGGGAGGGATGCAGTGACACCTCTACAGGATCTGCCTGTGTGGGAGCGATGCAGTGACAGCTCTACGGGACCGGCCTGTGAGAGGGATCCAGTGACACCTCTACAGGGTGTGCCTGCGTGAGAGGGATGCAGTGACACCTCTACAGGGCGTGCCTGTGTGAGAGGGATGCAGTGACACCTCTACAGGATGTGCCTGTGAGAGGGATGCAGCGACACCTCCACAGGATGTGCCTGTGTGAGAGGGATGCAGCGACACCTCTACAGTATGTGCCTGTGTGAGAGGGATGCAGTGACTCCTCCACAGGACCTGCCTGTGTGAGAGGGACGCAGTGACACCTCTACAGGACGTGCCTGTGTGAGAGGGATGCAGTGACAGCTCTACGGGACCTGCCTGTGAGAGGGATGCAGTGACACATCTACAGGATCTGCCTGTGTGGGAGGAATGCAGTGACACCTCTACAGGATCTGCCTGTGTGGGAGCGATGCAGTGACAGCTCTATGGGACCTGCCTGTGAGAGGGATGCAGTGACACCTCTACAGGGTGTGCCTGTGTGAGAGGGATGCAGTGACACCTCTACAGGGCGTGCCTGTGTGAGTGGGATGCAGTGACACCTCTACAGGATGTGCCTGTGAGAGGGATGCAGTGACACCTCTACAGGATGTGCCTGTGAGAGGGATGCAGTGATACCTCCACAGGATGTGCCTGTGTGAGAGGGATGCAGCGACACCTCTACAGGACGTGCCTGTGTGAGAGGGATGCAGTGACACCTCTACAGGGCGTGCATGTGTGAGAGGGATGCAGTGACAGCTCTATTGGACCTGCCTGTGTGAGAGGGATGCAGTGACACCTCTACAGGACGTGTCTGTGTGAGAGGGATGCAGTGACACCTCTACGGGACGTGCCTGTGAGAGGGATGCAGTGACACCTCTACAGGGCGTGTCTGTGTGAGAGGGATGCAGTGACACCTCTACAGGACGTGCCTGTGTGAGAGGGATGCAGTGACACCTCTACAGAGCCTGCCTGTGTGAGAGGGATGCAGTGAGACCTCTACAGGACGTGCCTGTGAGAGGGATTCAGTGACAGCTCTACAGGACCTGCCTGTGAGAGGGATGCAGTGACACCTGTACAGGACGTGCCTGTGTGAGAGGGATGCAGTGACACCTCCACAGGGCGTGCATGTGTGAGAGGGATGCGGCGACACCTCTACAGGATGTGCCTGTGTGAGAGGGATGCAGTGACAGCTCTACGGGACCTGCCTGTGAGAGGGATGCAGTGACACCTCTACAGGACGTGCCTGTGTGAGAGGGATGCAGTGCCACCTCTACAGTACGTGCCTGTGTGAGAGGGATGCAGTGACACCTCTACAGGGCGTGCATGTGTGAGAGGGATGCAGTGACAGCTCTATGGGACCTGCCTGTGTGAGAGGGATGCAGTGACACCTCTACAGGGCGTGCCTGTATGAGAGGGATGCAGTGACACCTCTACAGGACGTGTCTGTGTTAGAGGGTTGCAGTGACACCTCTACGGGATGTGTCTGTGTGAGAGGGATGCAGTGACACCTCTACAGGACGTGTCTGTGTGAGAGGGATGCAGTGACACCTCTACGGGACATGCCTGTGAGAGGGATGCAGTGACACCTCTACAGGGCGGGCCTCTGGGAGGGATGCAGTGACAGCTCTGTGAGACCTGCCTGTATGAGAGGGATGCAGTGACACCTCTACAGGACGTGTCTGTGTAAGAGGGTTGCAGTGACACCTCTACAGGACGTGTCTGTGTGAGAGAGATGCAGTGACACCTCTACGGGACATGCCTGTGAGAGGGATGCAGTGACACCTCTACAGGGCGGGCCTCTGGGAGGGATGCAGTGACAGCTCTGTGAGACCTGCCTCTATGAGAGGGATGCAGTGACACCTCTACAGGACGTGTCTGTGTAAGAGGGTTGCAGTGACACCTCTACAGGACGTGTCTGTGTGAGAGGGATGCAGTGACACCTCTACGGGATGTGCCTGTGAGAGGGATGCAGTGAGACCTCTACAGGACGTGCCTGTGAGAGGGATTCAGTGACAGCTCTACGGGACCTGCCTGTGAGAGGGATGCAGTGACACCTCTACAGGATGTGTCTGTGTGAGAGGGATGCAGTGACACCTCTACAGGACGTGTCTGTGTGAGAGGGATGCAGTGACACCTCTACAGGACGTGTCTGTGTGAGAGGGATTCAGTGACAGCTCTACGGGACCTGCCTGTGTGAGAGGGATGCAGTGACACCTCTACAGGACGTGCCTGTGGGAGGGATGCAGTGACACTTCTAAAGGGTGTGCCTGTGGGAGGGATGCAGTGACAGCTCTGTGAGACCTGCCTGTATGAGAGGGATGCAGTGACACCTCTACAGGACGTGTCTGTGTGAGAGGGATGCAGTGACACCTCTACGGGACGTGCCTGTGAGAGGGATGCAGTGACACCTCTACAGGACGTGTCTGTGTGAGAGGGATGCAGTGACACCTCTACGGGACGTGCCTGTGTGAGAGGGATGCAGTGACACCTCTACAGAGCCTGCCTGTGTGAGAGGGATGCAGTGAGACCTGTACAGGACGTGCCTGTGAGAGGGATTCAGTGACAGCTCTACGGGACCTGCCTGTGAGAGGGATGCAGTGACACCTCTACAGGACGTGCCTGTGTGAGAGGGATGCAGTAACACCTGTACAGGACGTGCCTGTGTGAGAGGGATGCAGTGACACCTCCACAGGGCGTGCATGTGTGAGAGGGATGCAGTGACACCTCTACGGGACGTGCCTGTGTGAGAGGGATGCAGTGACTCCACAGGACGTGCCTGTGTGAGACGGATGCAGTGACTCCTCCAAAGGACGTGCCTGTGGGAGTGATGCTGTGACGTCTCTTTCCTCTGCCTGTATGTACAGGTGCACAGCACAGGCTAGTGCAGTGGGTGAGGGGTTGCTCGTTGTGCACAGGTTAGTGCAGTGGGAGGGCTCTGTCACTCAGCACAGGTTAGTGCAGTGGGGGGGTCGGGGGCTGTGTCGCTCAGCACAGTTTAGTACAGACATGGCCTCTCTCCACAGGTCAGCACCTGCAAGCGGGGCCTTGGCTTCTCTACGTGCAGCTGGTGCAGTGGCACCGGGCCCAGACCCCTAGTTTCACTGTATTGCAGCACCCCAGCTCAGTGCCCAGGATCACACGCCTTGCCTGCAGCAGGCATCCTTCCGAGCTGTTACACTCCTCCCCTCCCAGCCACCGCTCCCCGGATGCTCATCTGAGCGGTGCTGCAACTTCTCTCATTATGTGCTAATTATGTCAGTCAAAACATCAAATTATACTCGAGGAGACGGGAAAAGCTATTATAACCCTGGAAGGGGGGGGAAGCGGTGGGAGAGGGGAGGCTTGGAGGGGACTGGGGAGAAAGGAGAGTAGAAACTGTCCCCCCCCAGCCTGGGGCCTGACTTAGCAGGGGTGGGGGCAGTGACTATTAACAGCCTGGTACCCTGGGGGTGTGGGGGGGGGCAGCAGTGCCACCCCGGGGTCACTATAGACCACCAGAGATGGGAGGGGCGAGCACAGGGCCTGGAGCTACTGATGGCACAGGAGAGGGCACACTGGTTGATGGCACGGGGTGTTCACTACAAGCAGGGCCACTGGAGTTATGCGGCAGGTTTGATTAAGTTATGCGTCAAGAAAAGGCAAATTATGCGGCACATTTTGTGGTATCATTATTTTTTTTATTTTTTATTTTCACACGTGGTAAAACTGTTCGGGGTCCGACTGCACCTTATTAGTACCGGTTTAACACTCAAATATAGTAATTATTAAGAGAAAAGTTACCAGTCAGTTTTTATAAAGGGAGTTCCACTGCGTGGTAACACGTTGCTGCAGTTTTAGTAGCTTTTGAACCGTTTGAGCAAGAAATAAAATATTTTATTTTCTTAAAATTTGCAGATTATGCATCAATTGAGGGATTATGTGGCAAACGTGACGAATCCATAATTATGCAAAAATCGCAGAGAATGCACAATCGCGTAATTCCAGTGCCCTTGGCTACAAGGGACCCCTGGAGTGTCCTGGCACGATCTGACCTTCATAAATGGTGCCTGGAGCTCCCTCCAACCCTCAGTCTTAGGCACCATGTGAAGGTTACAAATACAACATGGATCCCAGGGTGGCCGTGGCCTCCTGGGTCATGCATGCGTCCTCTTCGTGCACTAACCACTACACAGATGCCACATCCATGTCACACGTGGATGGGCGAAAAACTCTGCCGCACAGCACAGGCAGACCTCTTCGAGTGAAAAGGTGTGAGAGGTCAGCGGTCAATGCCCACCGGCAATGACAGCCTAAAAGGCCAACCTTGCCAACAGAAATGGCATCACAGCTCCACTGTCCGTCATCCACAGCTCCTGCATCTGACGAGAGGTGAACAGGGTGTACCGGTGACAGGTGGCCACTGGGCACTGAAGAAGCAATCAGTTCACCTGCTGGAGACGAGGGCTGGCACGGCAGATCTGCGGGTGTCCAGAGGGAGCCACTTGAAGACTTTTCTGAGCAACTTGTGGGTTTGGAAGCAGGGAGACGCAACTCTGTTGACCGGTTGGACATACAGGCTTGGGTGTTCACCACAATGCCCGAGATATTGGTGGATTTGGAGGGCCGTGGGGTCGGTCCCCGCTCAGAGGACCACTAGGCCAGGGGCCAGAAAGATGTGTCTTTGCCGAACACAACCACTTCAGTCTTTTTGCGGTTGAGTTCCTGCTCATCCGGTCTACTACCAGGGCCTAATTTAGAGATCCAAGAAGGGGGTTACCCCATCACAAACATGACGGATATCCCGTCCGTATTTTGATTCCATTATAGCCTATGGAACTTGTAATACGGTGGGGGGAGATAACTTACCTGTCGTCAGTGTAGGCGATGATGCTGAATTCGTGGAGGCAATTGGTGCCTGCAAGGGGGCACACGGCATTCCAATTAAGGTCAGAAGAACAATACATGATTTCTCTCTTGCGTATCAGCGTCACAAAATTGGCAGTTTGCATGAATGCTTAATCCCTTTAGCTTTAAGCCAAAAGTTTTTACCTACTTCAAGCTGTCCAAATTCAAACTTCATTAATACTCTTTGAACCAATGGCAAATATTAGCTTTCAGATAAAATTGTATTACTTCACTGTTTACAAACTTGACCTTTTGGTGCAATTTGTTAATCTTAAAACAGTGCTGAGAATTATCATGAAAACTTTATTTTAACTACTTTCTTTAACCATGACCTCAAAGTGCTGCCAATTTTTCGTGATAAGACTACTTCGTTATTGATCCCTAATAAATGCAAACGAGCAAAAGGTTTATTTCAAAATGTCTAACTTTTATACAACATCATCCCTGTTACATCAAGAATGTCTAATGGATGATAATGTCTTGGCAAATTACACTCTCTTTCTTATAAAGAATAATAAAATGACTGCCCTTCCACGACTGAGGAAACAGATCAATCCCTAAATAATTGTCAAATAAAGGTTTGAGTGTTTCTGCCCACACGGCTGGGTCTGTTTCGAGTACATTGGCTTGTTTCACCTCAGGCAGCGCCTGGATACCCTCACGGGTGACAAGTAGCGCTCTACAAATCTACCTATTGGGAGTTACTAAGTTCACACAAATTATTGTTACTTTCTCATCAGTTGTAAGCCCTTCACAGCAGAAAGAAGAGACAGTAGAAACTGAATTAGTGTCTGGAGGACTTATCTTTCTCACGTGACATCATTTAGCAAGATGGTGACATTGTGTTCCTCTGTTGGGACAGTGTTTTTAGAGCAATCCTTGCCTGGACCTTTGGCCAGACTTATTCCCGCTGCCACCTGTAACAAAATAGATTGCAAAGAGAACCCTATTAAAAAAAAAAAAATCTACTGTATTTCTGTATATTTCTTATGCAACATTGATCTCTCTGTAGACTTTCAAGATGAGCTTAAGAATTGTGAATAACTGTGTTAAGAAACAAAAAATCCTCAATCTGAGTTAATAAAATTAATGATGGCAGAAAGAGATTCCTGTAACCTTGATATTGCGTCATCAGCACAGACTTATTCCATGTATGTAATCGATTGAAGCAGCGTAGAACTTCAAATGAACGTACCCATTTCTATAGGATGAAGAAATAGACATTGTCATCCTGATATAGTGTCCGTGATGATGGTTCCAAGTCTTTGTTTTAGTTTCAAAGATCATGGCTCGACTAGAATCTGAACTGATAATTGAGATGTTCTTAATCAATGAACTTTTAATTCCTCTTTGCCAAGAATAACTATAAATTGATCATTAAATCTGCCATCTATTAAAGCCAAATTTAACTCAAGAGGCCACGCTGTGCTAGGCTACTTGTTTGGCTGTTGCAATTCTTGTTTTCTAAAATTGAAGGCAATAAGCCGTAGACCGGATCTAAGCCTCTAAATTATCATTTTTTTATGTAAAATCAGTTGTTAGAATATTAAATTCAGCTGCAGCTATTAAGGCTGCTTTGAGAAATGTGTTAGATAATATAATTAGTCCATCAAATCAGTAATGGCTGCAAAACCCTAAGAGTTTCCTGGAAGTTTTCTCCCAGACTTTACATCATCCAACCTAAACAGGGTGGCAGGCGCAAAGACGGCCTGGACGGAACTGACGGAATTTCACTCTGTGGAATTCTGCAGAGTTGCATAACAACTTCGTGAGACTCCCAGGAGTTCTGCGCGCAGGATGAAATTGAGCACGTCGCGCTGCTCGCGCTGAGTTTTAACGCCGGGATCTTGTTCCGCGCTGTAAGACAGCGCAAACAGCACCACATGGTGCGCAAGTGGGGCACTGATTCTTTCTGCCGCTCAAGTAGATTTTTTACTTGAGCGACAGGTTTCTCAATGCGAACCATCGTGACTTGCTGCGAGCGCTCGTGTTGAGAAATCTCACCGTGGGGTGGTCTAGCGAATTCTTGCTTCCGCTCACCAACTTAATGCTGGTGAGCTGTGCGCAAGAAAAAACTCTGTCATGCAGAAGTTGGTGTAGTTTTGCTGGAAGTCCGCGCTCCAAGCAGAGGGCAGAGTGGGGAAAATTCTGCAAACTCCACCGGCGGAGAGGAATTTCTCACCCACCCCTGGTGTAAACTCCTTCCTTCGACGGCCCCTTCTCTGTTGGGACATTGGAGGAAGTATTCCGTTGACAGAGCCAACGAGGGCAAGATGGAATACTTACACTCCACCTGACTCTAAATGAGGCTGGCAACCGGGGGAGTTTCGACAGGGTACATCCGCGTGTTATTCTCTCGCGAAGCTCTCTCAGATAAACTCTTTACTACCCGCAGGCAGCAACGCTCTCTAAAAAATCAATGTGCAATTCAGAATGGGAATTCTCAAGCTTTTAAGTTGTAGCGAGGAAATAACAGGTGGCATTGTTCCAGTTTCAAGATCACCAGGACAGCCCTTTCAAAGATACGTTGTGTGAGGCAGTTTCCGGCAGCCTCCGCTCGCGAGGAAATCACGCCAGTCTGCGTGGAAAAATACTCCACTGTGTGGATACCAGTGAATCGCTCAAACAGTGGCCAGGCCAGACAGCCGGACGTTTGCCCGATTTCGTTTGAATATTGAAAACATTGCCCATGACCACTTATCGAAGAGAGGGCGCTTTTAAACACTTTGGCCCATTTTATACTTTTTTTGTGCCGCATTTGCGTCACTTTTTGACGCTAAAGCGGTGCAAACTTACAAAATCCAATTATGTTTTGTAAGTTTGCGACACTTTTGCGTCAAACAATGACGCAAATGCAACGCTAACAAAGTATAAATATGGGCCTCTGTTTTATCTGTTGCAAGGCTTGGTTTCCCATGTTTGATGTTTGCTGACCTGTGACATATGGTGTCAGGGTCTAACAACAATTAAGTCTGTTGTGTGTGCTTACAAATAACGCAGAATAAACATTCGGAAAGTCAGCTCATGTAAAAGTCTATTCAGTAAGCTCCCTGTTAATCCACAGCATTGATTTTCTGCAATGAACGCCCAGAGGAAAAAAAACACACACAGACGTCACTGTCCCTAAGTGTTCTAAAGCAAGGATTGCAACAAGATTCACAAAAATACACCCAAGAAAAGCTGCTGCGCTGGGTTGTGTCTCAGGGAGACAGCAAAAATGCTCCATATCAAGGAAGATATGAAGCTTTTCTGCTCTCTCCTTGAGCTGGCGCACCGTGCCGCCTCGCGCCAATGCAGGCACCCTTGCACCATGGTGCAAGGCTTCCTCCCTTGCAGACAGGATTGTTTTTATGCAGGAAGGGACAGCTTCCTGCACAAAAACAATCCATGGAGCTTTTGCTGTGCGCTGCAGAATGCAGGGCATGTGGAAAGAAGAAATAACGAGGGGAAATAAATATATGTCTCCTTCTTACACCTCACCTGGGAAGGCGTACCATTTTGATGCATTCCCAGGTTTACAAGTCTTTGTACATCTGGATGCGTGGGAGCTCCGTGCTCCACCCATGGAGCGCCTCCCAAGTTGAAATGTAACGGAGAGCAGCGCAAGCCTCGCGGATGCCTCGTGTTACAATTCTTCACAAAGCCTCGCAAGGCCGCAAATCTGACTATGTGAGGGCGGCTTTGTGAACATTCCTGAAGACTCTGCATTCTTTTTGTGTCACCTTGCATGATACAAGGACAACACAAAGGCTTCATATATATGGGTCTAAGTGTAAAATAAGCTACAAAAAAAGTTGTTGTATTGTAATCAGATATATTTATTGTCTAATACTTTTTAAACAAATCATAAACTGTGTAATTTAAGAAATATGTTGTATGTGTATATACAAAGGTTACACGGAGGTTACTATTTAGGTCCTGAATTTACCTGTGCAAAACCATAAAACGTTAGCAGTTATTTCAAGTAACTAAAACTTACGCCGTAAGGTAACTATAACTCACACCCTTGCCATGCACAGTTTTCTTATCAATAATTTTATTGCAAATGTTGCAGTGATAATATCAAACATACCAGACAAAATCTCATCAATGATATAATATTTGGAGTAAATAGCTGTGCATGGCGAAGGCGTGAGTTATAGTTACCTTCGGCGCTAGTTGTAGTTACCTTCGGCGTGAGTTATAGTTACTTGAAATAACTCTAACTATAACTACTGAATTTCTATGGTTTTCTATAAGTAAATTCAGAATCTAACTATAACGTCCCTGTAATGTTTTCTTTTTTCAGTGAATTTCTTTTTTTAATGGAAAGTAATTTTAATTACTAAACATTAATCCAACCACTGCCACGCACGGTCGAAGGCCATGCACTGCAGGGGTTGACTGCTGCCAGGCCCTGCAGCAAAGCATATATAACCACCCAATACCGCACACAGCATTTGGCCGTGCCTAGCGGGAGTTGGCCAGAGGGCCTGTCTCTGTTAGTGGATCTGTGAGTGGATGCGTGAAGGTCTGAAAGTGGGTGTGAGGGTCTATGAGTGGGTCTGAATGGGCGCATGAGTGTCTGAGTGGGTGTGTGAGTGGGACATGAGTCTCTGAGTGCAAGTATGAGTGAACGAATTAGTGTATGAATGAGTCTGTGAATATTTTTAATTTAGTATTGCATATTCGCAAGCATTCTTAAATATCCTCAAATATCCTTGAATATCCTCTAATATTCGAGGATATCCGCGATTATCGTGCATGGTGAAGAAAAACCATTTTAAACCAATATTTGGACCCTAAAACACCCCTATATCACACCGCTGGGGTCAGTGTACTTACACCTGACCCCTTATACTACTTATCATTTCTATTTTCAGCCCTGATGACCCTCTGCCATAACATAAAATGGCGGCGCCAACTTTCTAGTCAGGTTGTGGCCAGCCAATTACAGCACTTCTATGCGCATGCACATTTGCGAAAATTCACAAATATTCGCGGCCAGAGACATACAAATTTGAATTTTTCTTCATTTCTCATAAACTACTGAATGGATATACATTAAACAACCAAAAGCACAATCTGTGTGCCGAAAGTTAATTTTCTGCCAAATTTGGTGTAATTCTGTCACGTGGTTTGGGCTGTAGTCGTGCTCAAAGATCCTATAGGAATTAACATAGGAAACACAACTTTTTTGACCCCTCACCCTTTTTCTCAGCCCCCGCTTGGCCGATCACCCTGAAACTTTCCATGCGCAACGAGAATCAGTGGGGCACATATTTTGGAAAAGTTTGTGAAGATTTGTCAAACGGTGCCAAAGATATAGGCAAGTCAAAAAAACGCTTATTCTGTGAAAACATGGTCCTAAATATACCAATCTACTGGTGACCACCAGTAGGTAACATATGGAGGCGCAGAAATTAAGTGATTTAGGGGTACAAGTAAGCGGAGCAAATTCACTGCAACAGAATAACTCATCCAAGCGATGAACTCCTGTGTATTTAATTCACATTTGTGGCTTCACTGATATCAAAGCATCACTTATGAATCCGCATTAAAAGATTGTTACAAAACTGTGGCATCACATATTCAGTGAGAGGATTGATTCTACTGCAAAGTAAACCCCAGAATCTCGGTGACTGTCCATAGATGAAGGGAGAATGGCGCAGCCAGACCTTTGAGTTTCACTTCTTCCAGGCTGGGGCACTACTTACACATTGAACGCAGCCACACAGCCATGTGGTGACTAACAAAGGTGGGTTACTGGGTCAAAGCAGTCTATGGTGCCAACCTTACACCTCTCCTGCATTGTCATTATACGAAACAATGCCAGTCAAGGGCATTTCAGAGGCACAGATCCCCTTGAGACAAAGGGCTGAGGTGCCAGCCTCACATGCTTTGGGTGCTAGAAGCAGACTGAAATACCAACTCCAGCAGGCAGGTGCCAGAGACCGTGCAGTCACAAAGGGCACGGTGAGGGTCTTGATGCCTCTATCTTCCATGGCAGAAGGTGGAAAAATCTCTACTGGAGATATGCTGGCACTGCAAGGGCACCAAAGACGTGCGCCTAGAGCACAGTGTAGTTTTCATAGGCACGGTAGAGATAGGAGAGTAGGGCAATGCCGCCATGTGACTGGGGGGTCCATGGGGTCTCCTTCTCGTCCTCCAGAGGCTGCCTCAGGGGCACACTGTCAGTGCACCTCCTTAGGGCACGTTTGCCTCTGCACCCATGTTGGTAATATGACGCAGGCGCACAGACAAAGTGATTCCCCCATTTGTATGGGGCCACGTCCCCATGCAAATGAAGAAACACCCTCCCAGGATATGACTGTTGCTACATGTGCACCGCGCTATCAGTACTACAGGAGGGGGCCGCACATGCGTCTGCAGCCCTGCTGTAACACCAGAGGGCCTCGAGGGTGCAAAAAGAGGGTGCACACTCCCCTTGAACCTCCAGGGCGTTATGTGTAATATGGCTCCTGGTACTTTAGGGCACGTGCTGCCTTAGGCATTTCAGTTGCTCTTAGTTGGCACGGGTTCCCCAAACGCCCTAGAGACATGTGCATGCTGAGTAACTGTCCTCGATCAGTGTGCAGGATGAGGCCTCAGTGATTCCTCATGCCCTCGGTTTCCCAGGGAGACCAGATGGCACTATTGCTCCACTGCAGGATGCCATGGACCCCCTAGGCTGGCGCAGTAAGGCTGCGGTTCTGGCAGAGGAGCCTCCTGGTGATGCACACAGCCATCTCTGGCAGGTGTAGACTGCAGTAGTCAGCAGGTAAGGATCTCCAGCTGGTGCTGTTGGCACAGAAGCGGGCACCATGGGTTGGGTCTGGCTCTGAAAGTCCTTCAGTGATGTTCAAGGCATCGGCTCCTCAATGTTTTTCAAGGCTTTGGCTTCTCAGTGTTATTCAAGGAATCAGCTTCTCACTATTGTTCAAAGCATCAGCTCTTTGGTCTTGTTCAAAGCATCGGCTCTTTGGTCTTGTTCAAAGCATCGGCTGCTCTGTGTTCTTTTGTCGTGAGGACTCTTGCACCCGAGTTTGTTTCCCCTGTTTTAAACTTCATTATATATTTTACATTTAAACATTTTTAGCTGCATTGCTTTTAGCATGATTGTTTGAGCAAGGACCTTCTAAACACTTTTATCAATCTGATTATTCTAGGAATGTACAGATGGAGCTTCTTGTCTAGTTACTCTCTGCACTACATATAATCAGAACTTTCTATCCAAGGCTAAGAACGCAGAACGCTATATGCGAGTTTGTGCTGCCCGTTCAGCCGCCAGCTTGTAATACCTAGACACAGCTTTGCATCAGGACTGTGATTCCAACATAGTATAGTTTATAATCTAAACGATGTGCTGACCCGGAAGAGGCTCGACCATCCTGGGGCCCGTGCCATGTTCGACATGCAGCTCTGTTGGCGCTATTCTACGAGCGTCCAGAGAAGATTGGCATCTACACCGCAGGTCGAACCCTGACAGTATCTTACGGTATGGGGCTGTGGCTAGTCCCTTAGATCGAGCCAGGCCGACGGGTACACTCCCTATGCTCTCAACATAGTCTTAGGGTTAGGTAGGAAACCTTAGAACTTTGAACATCAAGAACAGCATTCATCGTGGTTGGGTTGTTTATTTTTCTTTACCATGTTTATAATGCTGGTTAAATTGCTTTGTATCATCTGACTAATTATCGCTGCTCATTCTCTTTATGCCAGATTGTGATTGTTTCAATAAATATATTGAAAACATATCTCGCATCTCTGTTGTGTTTCATCAGGGCATGCGTGAGTAACACAACAGAAGGGTACGATCTGTTTCCACGACTTTCCTGAGTAATCAGAGTGTCATGTTTAGTTTGTGGTAATCACCTTCCACCCCAGTTGGTTTGGGGTTCAGGTGAGGCACTGTGAGCTAGCCAGGAACTGGGCCAACAGCTCCTAATGGTGTGGATGGAGTTAGTCCCCTACTTTCTGAAGTTCTATTGTTCCAATACGCAGTCCTATTAGCGTAGTAAGAACCGTAACACAGTTAAAGGCTCATCCGTGTTGTTCAAGGTATCGCTCCTCTGCTTTGTTTAAAGTATTAACTTCTCTGTGCTGTTCAAGTCATCGGCTCCTCAGTGTTGTTCAAACCATCGGCTCCTCAATGTTGTTCAAGACGTTGGATTCTCGGTGTTATTCAAGGCATCAGCTCCTCCGCATTTTTCATAGGTGATCATTTTTGATCTGGGAGGTCCACCGAGATGCATGGATGGGCCATGAACGTCTGGGAATAGGACACACTGAATTTCTTGGGGGGGACAGTGACTTCAGGACGTTTGAATTTTCCTAAACGAATTGCCGAATGTCTATGAACCGCAGACTCCAATGGATTTGTTTTGAAGTGAAATAGAAAGACAAGCATGTAGTCACGGTTTGCAAGTATGTTTTATTGTTATTTACATTCTGCAAATTAATTAGATCAAAGGTGCTTATGGTTCCAGGGTGGATAGAGCTAAAGAGAGGTAAAGGGTTAAAAATGTCTTTTTTTTGGAAGGGGGAACCCCTAAAAACAGAAAAGGGGAAAAATATAATAGTGACGGGGTTCAAGTTTGTGTTTATGTGCTGAAAGGAAGAAGATCGAAAACATTTCACATTGGTTGTTTTCAACAAGCGTTAGATTTTAAAAAAACTGCAACAAAGCAAAGTTCCAAGTTTGGAGCGTAAAAGCATTGGGAGATGTAGTGATCTAGAGCTGCTGTAAATTTTTAGAAAAGTTTCTTGCATTTCTATGAAGACATCTGCAAAGCAGGAAGCAGCATTAGCAGTCACTGCAGCCAGCTGGAAAACAGGGCTCCCTTGCACAAGAGCATCTTGTCCTACACAAATGCCATCATCATTAAATACCTTAATTTTGTGCAACCCGGAGATGGCTCATTGGTTTTGCAATTGTTTTCATAATGCGGCACAAGGTACCACTTGGTCATTTTTGTACCAGCATGACCAGTATTTTAGTGTCCCAGCCTGACCAAAAATTATGAAAATCACCTAAAACCAGTATTTTGATCTCTTATCAGTACATCCTTCAAACAGTAAATGTAAGGCAAAAGCACATTAAAATGTGCTCTGGAGCTGACTTAATGATTCCGGTTGCCGCCTGCACAGCGAGACACAGAGCGTCTTGGAAGCAATCGCTTTCTATTTCACTTGAATGTGCTGCCCCGAGGGCGGCTCAAGCGCGCGGCTGCACTCGGCGAACGCGTTCACCATCATAGGGAGCACTTTCCCCGCCTGGGTCTCACGCACCTTTGACAAGTGCACCGCGGTGCAGACAAGGACAGTGCACTCAGCGACTAATACGACCCTTGTAGTCCCTGCTGGCGGTAAGTGTAACACTTATATGGCAATAATATAGACAAAAAGGTATGAGAAAATGCATGTACAGCTATATGCGGTTTTACTAGTAAAGCTTTATTTCAGGACAGTTTGTGAGCTCTTGTCTATAGTTCGCATTTAGGTAGCGGCCAAGGTTGGATTGGCCAATAGCCAATCAGGCGGTGCCGACAGCTTGGTGTGACAGGTCCGTGTGTCGGCCAGTTTTCTGGCTGTTGGTGGGCTGGTTTTATGGTCTGGTGGGCAGGTTTTTACTCTCAATTTCTCTGATATAAAGTAAACATTGCCTGTAGCAGGCTCAGATCCACGTATTCTTACAAATCTTGCAAAACATTGATACAGCATTTAACTCTCTAAATTTACAAATATCGGCCACTTTTGTAGCTTTTAAATTCACGAACGGATGCCGCTTTATTTTGGTTCCTGTGCCTATTTTCTGTCCCGGTCCAACCTCGGAGGTGGCTGTATAGTATGAGTGGACGATAAATTCCGCTCAGCTGGTGGATTTGGCGGAATTTTAGCCACTCCATGTTATGCTTGTAATGCAAAGTACCGGGCAAATTCCGCAAACTGCCACATGGCAGAGATTTTTCTCATGCACGGCTCACCAATGGTAAGTTGGCGAGTGAGAATTGGCATTCCGTAGTGCAATTTTTGGGTAGGTAGGGGGCACCCGGCAAGATTTTCTCACCGCAGACGTTCAAGGGCAGCCACAGCTGTTCACAGTGAGAAAACTGCTTCTCAAGCAGCAGCAAAATCAACTCGAGCAGCAGCGCGGAACTCCGCAGAATCTTGCAGAGTTTTCATGTAACTCCGCAGAATTCCACAGAGTGAAACTCCACGAGTTCCACCCATCGCTAATCTATAGTCCCGCTGACATTCCCTTTTCACTTAGCCAAGCTCATTATCTTCCACCCACGTCTCCCAGATGTTTTTCAGCTTTCACCTGTACATACCATCCTCTCTGTGCCATACACCGGTCCATAATGGGCGCCCCTTCACTGTGCTACATCTCTCTCTCAGCTAGGGGGACCCCCGTGTCATCTCCAGTGTGGATTAAAAGTACCATCTGGGTCACAACCCCATGAGCCCAATTTGTTATTAGTCCACTCAGCAGAACCCTTGCGTAGTGGGCTCTATTGAAAATATTCAGTTGGACCAACCTGAAATCCGATTTTGCCAACGCCTGGCGGGGTGCACGAAAGCGCTTCCTGTAAACTGTCTGCAGTTGCACTTGTGTCTCCTCTTCTGGGTTTGAGACTTTCAGGGTCTTTTTGTGGGCGAACCATTGAGGTGGTAAATGTTTGCGGTATTGCTTTTTCACCTTTCTAGCCTTTACTAGCCTTAACTCTAGTTGTGATGCTTCTAGCGTTCCACTCACCCCATAATGCAAAAACCATGTGCATGAGTCGCAAATATTCAAATGCCATAAATTATTTTCCATTTATAGCTGTGTAAATGGTACGACTACAGTAGTGCGCCAGACATCGCCCAGCATAGATATGCACATGGTGTCCCAGACCTTAAACCCTAACAGGGCATAAACCTCGTAAGCAAGATCCCACCCATAATTTGATGTTACTTTCCATCCATCCATTCTTTCTCTTGAGTTTAATCCAAGTTCTCACTGCAAATTTAAGGGCCTTTTTACGAGGCTGGTGGTCCTAGAACTGCCACATTACAAGTTTGGCTAGCAGACCCGCCTAAAGATCGCCGTCCCCACCAGGATCAAAGACCCCGATGGGGTGACGGCGGTCTTGGTTGTAGTCAGCCAGGGCTGCGCTGAACTCATGAAAAGGCTGGTGGAGAACAAGTCCCGGAGGCCACAAGTGGCCTCCAGCAAGGGAGCTGAGTGCTATCCGGTAGTCTGACCGGCGGGGATGCTCTATCTCAATGTTTTCGCTGGTCAGCCCAGTCAGACCGGTGGAAACCTTGTAATATGGCGGGGGATGTCCCCGCCATGGTGGTGGCATCCTCCCTTGGAGTTTGTTGGTCCTACATAGGGACCGCCAAACTCGTAATGAGGCCCTAAGATCAGAGGTAAATGATCTGGTGCCTCCCTCCACAGTGTGTGTTGTCTTTCCCCCGGATGTGTGTCAGTCTAGTGTGAAGCCCGCTATCCAATTGGGTAAATGCCCATCTTTCAAATATTATTAGTTGTGCTGTTTCATAGTATTTCCCAATTTTGCAGCAAGCTATCTTGCCTTTAAAAGTTTTTGCAGCATTTTTAGTGTTATCCTGTGGCAGAAATGATCTCATTATGGGCCTGATTTAGAGTTTGCCAGATGAGTTCCTCGCCACAAACGTGAAGGATATCTCGTCCGCCGTATTACAATTCCTATAGGATATAATGGGGTCGTAATACGGTGGACGGGACATCCGTTACGTTTGTGACAGAGTAACCCGTCCGCCAAACTATAAATTAGGCCCTTAGTCATCAGGTTTTTAAAAACATTAGTCAGGCAGGTGGTGTGTTCTGTCACACATGCAGAAATTTTGGGAGTATGACCATTTTAAGTACTTCTAAGCTTTTTAACTAAGGCTGTGCAGATTGGTTATGAAAGGTGACATTTCTTCCAATGTGAATTTGCCTACAGAGGTCGCACGTGACGGGGGGGTCTAAAAAATATGCGCACAAAAAAGTTGCAAGATCTGTCAATATCCGCAGCAGTGTGAACTTAAGATATTAAGGGGGTCATTACAACCTTGGTGGGCGGCTGAAGCCGCCAGCCAAGGTTTGACCGCCGGGCAGCCGCCAATGCAGCCGCACTCGCACCACGGCCATTATGAGATCCCCGCTTGGCCGGCGGGCGGAAACCTGGTTTCCGCCCCCGGCCCAGCGGGGATCTCGGCCGCAACACAGGAGCCGGCTCCAAATGGAGCCGGTGGTGTTGCGGCTGTGCGACGGGTGCAGTTGCACCCGTCGCGCTTTTCACTGTCTGCATAGCAGGCAGTGAAAAGCTGCACAAGGCCGTGGCATGGGCCCCGCGACTCCCCTTTCTGCCAGCCTTTTCATGGCGGTGCAAACCTCCATGAAAAGGCTGGCGGGAGGGGGACTCGTAATCCCCTGGGCCTGGAGGATTACTCCCGGCGGGACAAAAGTGGTGGGAAACCGCCGGGACAAAAGTGGTGGGAAACCGCCGGTCCCGGTGGTGCGACCGCAGCGTTTCCGCTGCGGTCGTAATCCCCGGGATTTCACCGCCAGCCTGTTGGTGGTGAAATCCGTCAAAACAACCCTGGCGGTCAAAGACTGCCAGGGTTGTAATGACCCCCTAAATTTTGAGGGGAAGTGGAGGTTCGGTATTAGTGGCTACGTTTTAGCTGGAAGCAAAGGGCATCATTTACAAGACAGTGGCAGTGCTGGGCTGCATCCTTTCAGAAATGCAGTGATGCACCGTATTTACAAAAATACTGCACACCCCTGTGATTCCCCTAGCGCTGGTGCTAAAATTTGCTGTCTTGCACCAACGAAGGCACCCTTACACCCTAGGGTGCACGGCCTTTTGCACGGCCTTTTCACGCTAAGTGATGCGTGTAAGGTGCTGTATTTGCAAGGCAGCATTCAGCCACAAAAAGTGGTTTAACGATGCCTTGTAAATATGGGGCAGGGCATTGCACCACCGAAGTGTCGCTAAAACTGACGCCCCAGTGGCGCTAGGGCACCGTAAATGCGACCCAAAGAGTTTGAAGACTTGATGAGGAATTCTGCCTACTTGCCATAAATTTAAAAAATGAATCTCATTTCATCCAGGGAGTTTTCTGGCTCAGCTGCAGCATTTTGTCTGCGTATACAAAATTTCTTTTCCCCATAAGTGGTCCATTTCCATCCTCTAATTAGTGTGTCATTGATTAAAGTGATTTTTGATCACTAGTCTGTTATGGATTTCTTCCTCGATCATCACTAGAAACCTTTTTTTGATACTGCAGCAAATTTCACAAAACTTGGGACACGTGTGTGATGAACTTGGCTGACATCTACATTAGTTATGGTAAAAACTATTTTATTCATACTTTAAACATGTTCAAGACTCATCTACAGATTAGGGAGCAGATTTATGAGAGGCTTGTGCCGCCATGGTGTCACTTTTTAGTGAAGCAGAGGCAGCACAAACATTTCAAACACATTTATGCGTCCACAGAAATCCACTTTGCGTGGCTTTATATGGCCTCACATTTATATAGAGAGAGTAAGACAAGGCGCATTACTCTGCGTCAGGGAGGCATTCCATGGGCATTGCAGTGGGTTTTCCCACGCAACACCTTTGGGTTTTGACGTGTCCCCAGATTTATGAGAGCTTGTAAACCTGGGGATTTGCCAAAACGTTACGCCTCTGAGGAGACATAGCTTCATTTCTCCTAGTTTTTACCTCTTTTTTGTGTGTTGCATTCTGCAGCACACATAGGAACAGGAAAATGCCTCCTGGGATTGTTTTTGTGCACGAAGGTGCCCCTTCCTGTAAACAAAAAAAACAATCCTGCTGACAACGCAGACACCCTTGAACCATGGTGCAAGGGCGCATGTGTTGGCACTAGGCTGCCTAAAGGGCGCCAGAGCATGGGAAAGAACAGGAATGCACCATACACCATACACGACACATTCCGTCCCTTTCCTTTTGATGAAGAATCAGGTCAATGCTGTGACTGCATCCTGCTGCCTCATCCTCAGAATGCTCCACAAGATTTTCAAATGGCACCCCATACCCACAAGACATGCGGTCGCCCAGGCCCTCATCACCAGCAGATTCGACTACGGCAACGCACTCTACAGTGGCGTCTCCAACCAGCTGCCTACGGCACAGAAGCCGTCAGCCCCACTGGCCTTCGTTGGTCTTCTAGTCACAACCCTAAGTCTCGCAGAACACGGCACAGAAGCCGTCAGCCCCCCACTGGCCTTCGTTGGTCTTCTAGTCACAACCCTTAGTCTCGCAGAACACGGCACAGAAGCCGTCAGCCCCCCACTGGCCTTCGTTGGTCTTCTAGTCACAACCCTAAGTCTCGCAGAACACGGCACAGAAGCCATCAGCCCCACTGGCCTTCGTTGGTCCTCTAGTTACAACCCTAAGTCTCGCAGAACACGGCACAGAAGCTGTCAGCCCCCCACTGGCCTTCATTGGTCCTCTAGTCACAACCCTAAGTCTCGCAGAACACGGCACAGAAGCCGTCAGCCCCCACTGGCCTTCATTGGTCCTTTAGTCACAACCCTAAGTCTTGCAGAACACGGCACAGAAGCCTTCAGCCCCACTGGCCTTCATTGGTCCTCTAGTCACAACCCTAAGTCTTGCAGAACACGGCACAGAAGCCGTCAGCCCCAAAAGTCTCGCAGAACATGGCACAGAAGTCGTGAGCCCCACTGGCCTTCATTGGTCCTCTAGTCATAACCCTAAGTCTCGCAGAACACGGCACAGACGCCGTCAGACCCACTGGCCTTCATTGGTCCTTTAGTCACAACCCTAAGTCTCGCAGAAGACGGTATAGAAGCCGTCAGCCCCACTGGCCTTCATTGGTCCTTTAGTCACAACCCTAAGTCTCGCAGAACACGGCACAGAAGCCGTCAGCCCCCCTGGCCTTCGATGGTCTTCTAGTCACAACCCTAAGTCTCGCAGAACACGGCACAGAAGCCGTCAGCCCCACTGGCCTTCGATGGTCCTTTAGTCACAACCTTAAGTCTCGCAGAACACGGCACAGAAGCCGTCAGCCCCACTGGCCTTCATTGGTCTTCCAGTCACAACCCTAAGTCTCGCAGGACACGGCACAGAAGCCGTCAGCCCCACTGGCCTTCGATGGTCCTCTAGTAACAACCCTAAGTCTCTCAGAACACGGCACAGAAGCCGTCAGCCCCACTGGCCTTCGATGGTCCTCTAGTCACAACCCTAAGTCTCGCAGAACACGGCACAGAAGCCGTCAGCCCCACTGGCCTTCGATGGTCCTCTAGTCACAACCCTAAGTCTCGCAGAACACGGCACAGAAGCCGTCAGCCCCCCCACTGGCCTTCAATGGTCTTCTAATCACAACCCTAAGTCTCACAGAACACGGCACAGACGCCGTCAGCCCCCCACTGGCCTTCGATGGTCTTCTAATCACAACCCTAAGTCTCACAGAACACGGCACAGACGCCGTCAGCCCCACTGGCCTTCATTGGTCCTCTAGTCACAACCCTAAGTCTTGCAGAACACGGCACAGAAGCCGTCAGCCCCACTGGCCTTCGATGGTCTTCTAGTCACAACCCTAAGTCTCGCAGAACACGGCACAGAAGCCGTCAGCCCCACTGGCCTTCGTTGGTCCTCTAGTCACAACCCTAAGTCTCGCAGAACAAGGCACAGAAGCTGTCAGCCCCACTGGCCTTCGTTGGTCCTCTAGTCACAACCCTAAGTCTCGCAGAACACGGCACAGAAGCCGTCAGCCCCACTGGCCTTCGTTGGTCCTCTAATCACAACCCTAACTCTCACAGAACACGGCACAGAAGCCGTCAGCCCCACTGGCCTTCGATGGTCCTCTAGTCACAACCCTAAGTCTCACAGAACACGGCACAGACGCCGTCAGCCCCACTGGCCTTCGTTGGTCCTCTAGTCACAACCCTAACTCTCACAGAACACGGCACAGAAGCCGTCAGTGCCCAGGGGCATCCATTGGTCGAGCCACTAGAACTGTCCCTGAATTTAGGCATTCCTGCTGCTTGGCTGTCACTTCCAGCCACCAGTTGTAACTGGTGCTTTCCAGCAGCCACCCACCTCTCACCACAGGAACAGCCTGCCCTGAGTGCCACCAGCAGCTTTTTGCTCCTCTCCGCTTAGTGGGCACACTTGGTGAACCAACGATGCTCCACGATGGCTGCCTCCCTGAAGGGCCCTCACAAGGATGCCCCCCACTGCCGGCGCCAGCCTACTGCAGGCTCCCTCAGCTGAGCAGAGGCGGGGAGGTGAGGACCAGATGCAGATGAGATGCTGGAGCCTGGTCGGTGGGGACCACAGCAGAGGCTGCCCAAGATGTCCTCTGGGGATACAGGTGGATGGATATTCAATAATCAGCACATATCACATCTGCAGGAGTGAACTAAGCACGTACCAAGTGAACTGATCATTAACTAGGCCCCTTGTATTCAGGAAAACAGTACTGCAGTGGTTTATACTAAACAAACATGGAAAGCAGACACACTCGGAATACACAACAACAAACTGTGCAAAACATGCTCCCCACTCGTTAAAACTTTTTGAAAAAAGAAACATAAAAATGCTTTTAAAACTGCTCATCTAATTGTGAAAGATCACCAATACTGCACGGTGTGGCTATCTGCAAAAAATTAGGCACAATTAAGATATTTTTATTATGTAATAATGTATTTTCTTTTTTAAAACCACATAAACTGATGTGTTTCAGTGCTCTTTCGATTTCTACAGCTGTTTAACGTCTACTGAAATCTTTGTGTTTTTTTTCTTTCTTAAATTAAATATATAAAAACTTCTTTTACGTGGCACCTGCTACGTCATACTTGTCCCTTTTCTAGCACTGTTAGCAACAAGTGTTCCAATTACCGCACCAAGGGATACTTCTTTCATCAGTCTCAGAATGATAAAACTCTGAGACGTTCCTGCGGGGACCCCGTCCTACAGGTGACAGATAGATTCTGGCCCAAGGCAGTGTATCCATACTTAAGGATGTTGTGTGAATGAACAGAGAGATGCTCGGAATGTTCTTTAGTCACCCCAATACTAGCAGTGCTTTATTTGTAAAATGTTAAGTGGCGGTGCCCAAAGCGCTGAGAAGACATCCGCGGCTGGCGCTATACAATGTCAGAGCGTGAATAGCAAGGGTGCGCAGTCCGAGTCCACTTCCGCCCTCTTTAATTCACTGGATGCGCTCCTGTGCTTGAAATCTCGCTCTTACAGGTGTCTCCAGGGGTGACAGAGTCTCTGTATTTCATTTCCTCTGTCTTTTTGTTTTGTTGTTCCCTCTGGTGGCCTAGGGAAATGTCTCATTTAGTGAAATAAGTGCCGGTCCCCAAAAATAGGTGCCGGTGCCCCCACCGGCAAACACCGGACCAAATTAAGCACTGGCTCTCACATGCTCTTTATTGAATTTTATTTTAGTTGACATAAAGTGCTGCCAGGTTAGGACTGGTCTCACAGCAAAATAAAAATAAAACAAACTGCGACCAAAATACGCATTCAGACTTATGAACATTTCCACTTATTTCTCTGGGGAAGGTAAAATCTATTGCAGAGTTTCTTGTATACCACTGTCCTCGCTGGTGATGGGAGGCCACCGCCGCTTCCCTTCTAGCGTGAGTGTCCATTTGTGCATGATAGCAGCTTGCATCCCTGCTAACTTCACACCTGTCCTCAGACCGAGGAGCGGTCCAAAGGTGTTAATCCGTAAAGGATTAGCCACAGCGTGTGGGGCTGCAGGCACCTGTGCAGTATTAAACAAAAAACGAGCAATGGATTGTTTTCCAGTTCTGAATGGTCTTTACGCAGTTCCTGCTATGACAATAGGACTGCGTGTTAGGACAAAGGAACTTCAGGATGTGGGGGAGTAGGTCTAGCCACACCTTCAGGAGCTGCGGGCCGAATTCCTGGCTAGCTCACCCTGTCTCACCTGTACCCCTAAACCCACCGGGGTGGGAGGCGATTACGGCAACAAAAACAACTCAGGGAGCCATGGAGACAGATCTTGCACTTTTGTGGTATTACTCATGCTTGCCCAGGCGTGACACAAAAGGGATGCGAGATACGTTTTCAATATATTTATTGAAACAAATGTAATCTAGCATAAAGCAAATGAGCTGTGATAATTAGGCAGATGAAACAAAGCAAAGTAATCAGCATAGTGAACATGGTAAAGAGAATAAACAATCCAACCATGACGTATGTGGTTCTAGACATTCTATAGGCTCCGACCTAACTCTAAAACTACGCAGGGAGTATAGCGGGTGTACCCTTCTGCCTGGCCCCGTCCGAGGGATCAGCCTTAGCCCCATACTTGACTGTCAGGAGTTGGCCTGTGGTATAGAGGGTAATTCTCTCAGGAGGCTGGTAGGTTAGCACCAGGAGAGCTGCATGTCGAGCACAGCATTCGTCCAAGGATGCTGTGACTGGAGTGCCTCCTGCCCCTTCAGGGTCACTGCACTATTTATATAGTAAAGCCATCCTGTGCTGGAAGCGCAGCCCTGATGCAATGCTGCGTCTAGATGTTAGAGGCTGTCTCCTGAACGGACAACATAAGAGCCGGGATATTGTGTGCAGTGTTCCTAGCCTTGAACAGGAAGTACAGATATGTAAAGCTAACTAAACAAGCAACACATAGCACAGATTCCCAGAAGACTATCATGGAAGAAATGCATGTAAATGTCATTACTAAAAGCAGCTTAGCTAAAAGAATAAAATATAAAATATAAACTGAACTTAAAAGCAGGGGTAACCAGCTCAGGTGAAAGAGGTCCATACAACACTGGGTGGGTCACAGGTCTTCCTGGGGGCCACCTGCACCTCACTCTAGAGCCGGGCCTGGGATTTGTACAGAGCATTGGTATCTCAGTGTTATCACATCTCGTTGTTCAAAGCATCAGCCTAAGAGTTGTCCAACACATCCGCTCCTGTGTTTGGCTCCAAACATTCACCAATCAGTGTTGTTCAAAGCTTCGACTCTTCAGGTGTGTTCTAAGCATCGACTCTTCAGGCGTGTTCTAAGCATCAACTCTTCAGGTGTGTTCTAAGCATCGACTCTTCAGGCGTGTTCTAAGCATCGACTCTTCAGGCGTGTTCTAAGCATCGACTGTTCAGGCGTGTTCTAAGCATCGACTCTTCAGGCGTGTTCTAAGCATCGACTCTTCAGGCGTGTTCTAAGCATCGACTCTTCAGGCGTGTTCTAAGCATCGACTCCTCAGTGGTGTTCTAGTCATCGGCTCCTCAGAGGTGTTCTAGTCATCGCCTCCTCAGAGGTGTTCTAGTCATCGACTCCTCAGTGGTGTTCTAGTCATCGGCTCCTCAGAGGTGTTCTAGTCATCGACTCCTCAGTGGTGTTCTAGTCATCGGCTCCTCAGAGGTGTTCTAGTCATCGACTCCTCAGTGGTGTTCTAGTCATTGGCTCCTCAGAGGTGTTCTAAGCATCAACTCATCTGTGACATTCTGGGCATTGGCTTCTCAGTGTTATTCAAAGCTTCGACTCCTCAGGCGTGTTCTAAGCATCGACTCCTCAGGTGTGTTCTAAGCATCGACTCTTCAGGTGTGTTCTAAGCATCGACTCCTCAGGTGTGTTCTAAGCATCGACTCTTCAGGCGTGTTCTAAACATCGACTCTTCAGTGGTGTTCTAAGTATCAACTCCTCTATGTTGTTCAAAGCATCAACTCCACAGTGGTGTTCTAAGAATCAACTCATCAAATGTGTTCTAGGCATCAGCTCCTCAGTGGTATTCTAAGCATCGGCTCCTCAGTAGTGTTCTAGGCATCGGCTCCTCAGAGGTGTATTTGGCATCAGCTCCTCAGTGGTGTTCTAGGCATCAGCTCTTCAGCGGTGTTCTAAGAATCAACTCATCAGTAGTGTTCTAGGCATCAGCTTCTCATGGGTGTTTTAGGTATCGGCTCCTCAGTGGTGTTCTAGGTATCAACTCATCAGCCGTGTTCTAGGCATCGGCTCCTCAGCAGTGTTCTACGATCGACTCCTCAGTGGTGTTCTATGCATCAGCTCCTCAGCCATGTTCTACGATTGACTCCTCAGTGGTGTTCTAGGCATCAGCTCCTCAGCGGTGTGCTAAGCATCAGCTCCTCAGTAGTGTTCTAGGCATCGGCTCCTCAGAGGTGTATTTGGCATCGGCTCCTCAGTGGTGATCTAGGCATCAGCTCCTCAGCGGTGTTCTAAGCATCGGCTCCTCAGTAGTGTTCTAGGCATCGGCTCCTCAGAGGTGTATTTGGCATTGGCTCCACAGAGGTATTCTAGGCATCAACTCATCAGTGATGTTCTGGGCATTGGCTTCTCAGTGGTGTTCTAAGCATTGACTCCTCAGTGGTGTTCTAAGCATTGACTCCTCAGTGGTGTTCTAGGCATCGGTTCCTCAGTGGTTTTCTAAGCACCGGTTCATCGGTGGTGTTCTGGGCATCAGCTTCTCAGTGGTGTTCTAGGCATTGGTTCCTCACTGGTATTGTAGGCATCAGTTCCTCACTGGTGTTCTACGCCTCGGCTCCTCAGTGGTGTTCTAGGCATCAGCTCCTCAGTGGTGTTCTAGACATCAGCTCCTCAGTGGTTTTCTAGGAATTGGTTCCTCACTGGTATTCTAGGCATTGGTTCCTCACACGTGTTCTAGGCATCAGTTCCTCAGTGGTATCCTAGGCATCGATTCCTCACTGGTGTTTTAAGCATCGGCTCCTCAGTGGTGTTCTGAGCATCAGCTCCTCAGTGGTGTTCTAGGCATCGGATCATCAGTAGTGTTCTAGGCATCAGCTTCTCATGGGTGTTTTAGGTATCGGCTCCTCAGTGGTGTTCTAGGTATCAACTCATCAGCCGTGTTCTAGGCATCGGCTCCTCAGTGGTGTTCTACGTTCGACTCCTCAGTGGTGTTCTCGGGATCGGCTCCTCAGCGGTGTTCTACGGTCGACTCCTCAGTTGTGTTCTAGGCATCGCCTCCTCAGTGATGGGCTATGATCGAATCCTCAACTGTGTTTTACAGTAGACTCCTCAGTGGTGTTCTACGATCGACTCCTCAGTGGTGTTCTAGGGATTGGCTCATCAGTGGTGTTTTACGATCGAATCCTCAGCGGTGTTCTACGATCAACTCCTCAACTGTGTTTTACAATCGACTCCTCGGTGGTGTTCTACGATCGGCTCCTCAGCGGTGTTCTAGGGATCGGCTCGTCAGCGGTGTTCTACGATCGACTCCTCAGCGGTGTTCTAGGGATCGGCTCGTCAGCGGTGTTCTACGATCGACTCCTCAGCGGTGTTCTAGGGATCGGCTCGTCAGCCGTGTTCTACGATCGACTCCTCAGTGGTGTTCTAGGGATCGGCTCGTCAGCGGTGTTCTACGATCGACTCCTCAGCGGTGTTCTAGGGATCGGCTCGTCAGTGGTGTTGTACGATCGGCTCCTCAGCGGTGTTCTAGGGATCGGCTCATCAGTGGTGTTCTAGGGATTGGCTCCTCAGTGGTGTTCTACGATCGGCTCCTCAGTGGTGTTCTACGATCGGCTCCTCAGCAGTGTTCTAGGGATCGGCTCATCAGTGGTGTTCTAGGGATCGGCTCATCAGTGGTGTTCTAGGGATTGGCTCCTCAGCGGTGTTCTAGGGATTGGCTCATCAGTGGTGTTCTAGGGATCGGCTCATCAGTGGTGTTCTAGGGATTGGCTCCTCAGTGGTGTTCTACGATCGGCTCCTCAGCGGTGTTCTAGGGATCGGCTCATCAGTGGTGTTCTAGGGATCGGCTCATCAGTGGTGTTCTAGGGATCGGCTCATCAGTGGTGTTCTAAGGATTGGCTCCTCAGCGATGTTCTAGGGATTGGCTCCTCAGTGGTGTTCTAGGGATTGGCTCATCAGCGGTGTTCTAGGGATTGGCTCCTCAGCGGTGTTCTAGGGATCGGCTCCTCAGTGGTGTTCTAGGGATCGGCTCATCAGCGGTGTTCTAGGGATTGGCTAATCAGTGGTGTTCTACGATCGGCTCCTCAGCGGTGTTCTAGGGATCGGCTCATCAGTGGTGTTCTAGGGATCGGCTCATCAGCGGTGTTCTAAGGATCGGCTCATCAGCGGTGTTCTAGGATCAGCTCCTCAGCGGTGTTCTAGGGATCCGCTCATCAGTGGTGTTCTAGGGATCGGCTCATCAGCGGTGTTCTAGGGATCGGCTCATCAGTGGTGTTCTAGGATCAGCTCCTCAGCGGTGTTCTAGGGATCGGCTCGTCAGCGGTGTTCTAGGGATCGACTCATCAGTGGTGTTCTACAATCGGCTCCTCAGCGGTGTTCTAGGGATCGTCTCCTGGTCAAGGCTTTGACACTCAGGTTCAAGCACCCACAGGAAGAGACACTTTAAGGAATGTACCAGGCCTGCAATTCCCCAGGGCCCCACCTTCCAAGGCCCCCCCCCTTGTAATGTGGGTGGAACAGTATAAAAAGTTGCCCTAATGACATGGCTCATAAAAAAACAGCTTATTTTGCTAATTTGACAGTCAACTGTGCTTAACAGAAACTTTAGGGTTTGGGCCAGGGTAACATCATACAAACGTATACAAAACAGCACAAACTCTTGCAAGGGTGTTTCATTTCGAGAGCAAAATGTATTCTATGCTGGGAAGGTGCTCTTTTCCCAGCACAAAAAGCACTTCCCACTGCTTTAAGCCACTTTGCATCAATTGGTTGTTCTAGGTGTTACTCCGCACAAGCACCCGTAGCTTTTGATGCAAAAATACTAAGGAAGCCAGACAGCTTTGCAACAAAAATACCACCTCCTATAAGCAGGCGCTAAGACAGACGAGCATTCCATACATTGCACGTGTGCTGTACTGTGCAGCACGCAAACAATGGATGGAATATCTAGGAATTTGTTTAGGCGGAGGATTTGGCAATGGAAGGGTACCTTAGAAGAACACTCACACACAGCTCTGCACCTCTATAACAGTAACACAAGCACTGCACACAAGCATCACGTGGAAAATCACCAGTAACACAGGCACTGCACACCAGTATCATGTGGAAAATCAACAGTAACACAAGCACTGCACATCAGTATCACACGTGGAAAATCACCAGTAACACAAGCACTGCACACCAGCATCAAGTGGAAAATCACCAGTAACACAAGCACTGCACACCAGTATCACGTGGAAAATCACCAGTAACACAAGCACTGCACACCAGTATCACGTGGAAAATCAACAGTAACACAAGCACTGCACATCAGTATCACACGTGGAAAATCACCAGTAACACAAGCACTGCACACCAGCATCAAGTGGAAAATCACCAGTAACACAAGCACTGCACACCAGTATCATGTGGAAAATCACCAGTAACACAAGCACTGCACATCAGTATCAAGTGGAAAATAAACAGTAACACAAGCACTGCCCACCAGTATCACGTAGAAAATCACCAGTAACACAAGCACTGCACACCAGCATCAAGTGGAAAATCACCAGTAACACAAGCACTGCACACCAGCATCAAGTGGAAAATCACCAGTAACACAAGCACTGCACATCAGTATCAGGTGGAAAATAAACAGTAACACAAGCACTGCCCACCAGTATCACGTAGAAAATCACCAGTAACACAAGCACCGCACACCAGCATCACGTGGAAAATCTCCAGTAACACAAGCACTGCACACCAGCATCACGTGGAAAATCACCAGTAACACAAGCACTGCACACCAGCATCACGTGGAAAATCAACAGTAACACAAGCACTGCACATCAGTATCACGTGAAAAATCAACAGTAACACAAGCACTGCACACCAGTATCACATGGAAAATCAACATTAAAACAAGCACTGCACACCAGCATCACGTGGAACATCAACAGTAACACAGGCACTGCACACCAATATCACACCTGGAAAATCAACATAAAACAAGTACTGCACCCAGTATCACATGGAAAATCACCAGTAACACAAGCACTGCACACCAGCATCACATGGAAAATCAACAGTAACACAAGAACTGTACACCAGCATCACGTGGCAAATCAACAGTAAAACAACCACTGCACACCAGCATCACGTGGAAAATCAACAGTAACACAAGGACTGCACACTAGTGTCACATGGAAGACTGACAGTAACACAAGCACTCACTGCACACTAGTGTCACATGGGAGGCCTACAGTAACACAAGAACAGCACACAAGTGTTACATGGAAGACTGACATTAACACATTAACGCAAGCACTGCACACTATTGTCACATGGGAGGCCAGCAGTAACACAAGCACTGCACATGATTGTCACATGGACAGCCTACAACAACACAAGCACTGCACACTAGTGTTACATGGAACACTGACATTAACAGAAGCACTGCACACTAGTGTCACATGGAAGACTCACACTAACACAAGCACTGCACATTAGTGTCACATGAAGACTGCCATTAACACATTAACACAAGCACTGCACACTAGTGTCACATAGGAGGCCAGCAGTAACACAAGCACTGCACTTGAGCGTCACATGGACAGCCTACAGTAACACAAGCACTGCACACTAGTGTTACATGGAACACTGACATTAACAGAAACACCGCACACTAGTGTCACATGGAAGGCTAACATTAACACAAGCACTGCACACCAATGTTACATGGAAGGCTAACGTTAACACAAATACTGCACACTAGTGTTACAGGGAAGATTGACAATAACACAAGCACTGCACACTAGTGTTACATGATAGATTGACATTAACACAAGCACTGCACACTAGTGTTACATGGAAGGTTAACATTCACACAAGCACTGCATACTAGTGTTACATGGAGGGCTAACATTAACACAAGCACTGCACACTAGTGTTACATGGAAGGCTAACATTAACACAAGCACTGCACACTAGTGTTACATGGAAGGATATCCTTAACACAAGCATTGCGCACTAGTGTTACATGGAAGGCTAACATTAACACAAGCACTGCACACTAGTGTTACATGGAGGGCTAACAGTAACACAAATACTGCACACTAGTGTCACATGGAAGGCTAACATTAACACAAGCACTGCACACCAGTGTTACATGGAAGGCTAACATTAACACAAGCACTGCGCACTAGTGTCACATGGAAGGATATCATTAACACAAGCACTGCACACCAGTGTTACATGGAGGGCTAACATTAACACAAGCACTGCACACTAGTGTTACATGGAAGGCTAACATTAACACAAACACTGCACACCAGTGTTACATGGAGGGCTAACATTAACACAAGCACTGCACACTAGTGCTACATGGAAGGCTAACATTAACACAAGCACTGCACACTAGTGTTACATGGAAGGATATAATTAACACAAGCACTGCACAGCAGTGTTACATGGAAGACTAACATTAACACAAGCACTGCACACTAGTGTTACATGGAAGGCTAACATTAACCCAAGCACTGCACACTAGTGTTACATGGAAGGATATAATTAACACAAGCACTGCACACCAGTGTTATATGGAAGGCTAACATTAACACAGGCACTGCACACTAGTGTTACATGGAAGGCTAACATTAACACAAGCACTGCACACTAGTGTTACATGGAAGGCTAACATTAACCCAAGCACTGCACACTAGTGTTACATGGAAGGATATAATTAACACAAGCACTGCACACCAGTGTTACATGGAAGACTAACATTAACACAAGCACTGCACACTAGTGTTACATGGAAGGCTAACATTAACACAAGCACTGCACACTAGTGTTACATGGAAGGATATAATTAACACAAGCACTGCACACCAGTGTTACATGGAAGGCTAACATTAACACAAGCACTGCACACCAGTGTTACATGGAAGGCTAACATTAACACAGGCACTGCACACTAGTGTTACATGGAAGGCTAACATTAACACAAGCACTGCACACTAGTGTTACATGGAAGGCTAACATTAACACAAGCACTGCACACTAGTGTTACATGGAAGGCTAACATTAACCCAAGCACTGCACACTAGTGTTACATGGAAGGATATAATTAACACAAGCACTGCACACCAGTGTTACATGGAAGGCTAACATTAACACAAGCACTGCACACCAGTGTTACATGGAAGGCTAACATTAACACAGGCACTGCACACTAGTGTTACATGGAAGGCTAACATTAACACAAGCACTGCACACTAGTGTTACATGGAAGGCTAACATTAACCCAAGCACTGCACACTAGTGTTACATGGAAGGATATAATTAACACAAGCACTGCACACCAGTGTTACATGGAAGGCTAACATTAACACAAGCACTGGCAATTTAATGCCACAGTGTATGCCACAGTGTACGTAGAGTGTACAACCAAACCCACAAGCCAGTGAGCCATACACACACATACACACACACACAGCTCCACGCTCCCAAAAACTTGTGCCAGTGAGGAGTCTGCAGCCAGGCCTAGTGCCAGGCAGGGGCACAAATCAAATTCAAGCAGAAATTCTTAATTGTTTTAGTTTCTAATAGCTTTGGCAGAAAGTCCCCGGTCATGTAAATAAGAAAAACTCAATTATACTCATCTGGAGGGAGAACTTTGGAGTGAGGGATAGACTGGGGGGGGTGGTGGGCAGGTACGACAGAGAGGGTGAGCACTCAGTGTGCAGAAGAAGAGAAGAGACACCGCAAGGCTTGTGAGAAGCTCGTGTCACAGCTCTCTGATCAGACATTAGCATTTGGACCACCTTGGGTTTGAGTCCACAGACCAGGCTCGGGTCGGGTAAGTGAGGGCTACTGACTTGGGATAAGAACACCTGACAAAGCGCAAGCAAGGACCAGCATACATCAACAAATGCCAGACCCTCCACCAACTGACCAGACACCTCCGATCAGCTTCCTGCTCCCTCGCAGACCCTCCACGGCTCTGTCGAGCCAACAGCAGAGGACGCACCTTCTTGAAGCTGGCAGCCAAGGCTTGGAAGAACCTCCACCGGCACCTCAGGACCGCAGGGTCACTCCAGCGATTCAGATGGGACCTAAAGACCTGGATTATGGAATGGAATGATTATTCCTCCACACAGCGGTATTCAGCACCAGCTCCTTGAGACCCTCACCTTTGCCGCACTCCATAAATGTTTGATTGATTGATTATGTCACAATACCCATACGACTGCCAACATAGCAACAAGGCCAGCATATATTGGGAAGTATTCTCGGTTATTAACTCCTCGTGTGTTAAACTCGACAATACAGTGGTGGTCCTTATTGTGAATTCAATATTGATTTAAGTCCATATTTCGATCACATAACACTTTCAAACGTGCAAGGGATGACGGAGACACTGAAATCACAAGTCAGGAGTAGATGACGTCATTCCCCACACAGAAGGAACTTTTGACTCTGGAAACGGCGGCCTGTAGAGGACAAAATACTCATGGAATATTGTGGTTGGAGCAGGAAACAAGAGTCACACTTCAGTACAGTGGAGAACCACCACCTGAGGGCCAGATTGTCCAATTCAAAGCTAAAACCAACATTTCACTAGATCTAGAAAAATCTAACTCACATGCACACTAACCCTTCTCACACATCAACTAAGCGCATACGTTTGTTATATTGACAAATAAATATAAAGTCTAAAAAAGAAGGTTTAATAATGTCCTTGTAGTGTCCCCTTGGTGACGCTACCCAGGCTGACACCGAACTTCCGGTGCACATGCTCAGGCAGAGCGCGAGTTGGAAGTGAGGGGGCGGGGTTGGAAGTGAGGAGGCGGAGCTTCTTGAAAAAGCCAAGGATTGCCTGTAGAGCAGATGCTCCTGGCCATGCTCCTGACTTAGACCACTAAAAACATTCCACTGAAATTGGTGTTTATCTGCAAAGTTAACGTGATCAGTTTGCTGTTGGACTCTTAGGGGCATATCTACAAGTTTTTGGGGCAGGGCAGCAGTGCAAGCCTCGCTACACGGCGTCAAAAGAAAAGGACAGGAATGCTCCTTATCTGTAAGATACAATGTATTCCTGTCTTCTTCCCCTGCGCTGGCGCACAATGGGCTGCTAAGCACCAAAGCAGGCACCCTTGCCCCATGGTGTAAGGGTGTTGGCGTTGCAGATATGATTGTTTTTGTGCAGGAAGAGAAACAATCATGTAGAACACAGGAAGAGGAAAGACTAGGAGAAAAAAAGGTATTGCTCCTCGATGCGGCTCCCTTACGCCTCACCAGGGGAGGCGTAGACTTGTGACGCATGTGCCCCTTTAAGATTTCGTAAATCTCAGAATGTGTCAAAAGCCGTGGGTGTTACATGGAAACACCCACCATGACACCCATGGCCCGCCTCCCTCTCACAGCGTGAGGCAACGCCGAGACTTGTACTCCGTTGCCCCGGTCCACATTTACAAGGCCATGAAAAGCCACCCCGGTTGGCCGTTTCACGTGGTCTTATAAGTATGGCCCTGCAGTGTGCATGCCTGGACTATCACTAAAAGTAACGTTCCAGTGGCGCAGAGGGGCTCTAAATATGTCCCTAGTGTCAACTTGAACTTGACAATACGCTCCCAAGAATTTGCAGCATAAGTGTTAAACGTCAATAGGGTGGACTGTTACAGTTAAGATAAATATTAGAACCAGGCAGGGGTGATTGGATCGACCAACAGCAGCCGGCAGCCCCTCGAGCAGACAGAGCGATAGAGGAAACAGCTTTGCCCGGATGGAATTTGAACGTAAGCAGTGAGCGTAGAGTCAGTGCAGCTGGAACAACTTTATGAGGGTGGTGATGGTGCCATCAATGTTACACCACTAAAGTCCAATTACCCTCCCCTGAGCTGGGGATTTTGCTTAAATTCACTCATAGTTTCGGCCATAGCTAACAGGCTGTGCTTCTTCAGGGCTTTGGGACACTTTCTTTCACAGCAATGCAGTCCCAGTTCTCAAAGGACAGGCAGGGACCAGTCAGGAGACTGACAGACAAGATCTGGAAACTATTTCCAACCCAGCAAGAGCTCTGCAGCTCAAGGTAGATGTTTAAATTGAAAGGCAGTTAAGCTACTCTAAAAATATTCTGTATTATTGCTTGGCATTTTTTATGGTGAATTAAAATTGGTGTTTTCAAACCTAATAAGCTAAAGAATTACGTCATGTCAAGCCACTCCCCTTTTTGCAGCAGTGGGATCATGAGCACACATACATCTGCAATAACCCAAAGAACATTTTGCACAGACCGGGACAGTTATAGCTAATTTCACCATTCTCACACCTCCCTGTCACTTCTGCCAACTACAAAGGATGTTACACTTTGGTGTCTGCACAGTAGCCTTATCACCGTGATAACATCAATGTATAACCCAGCAATCATATGTCGAAAGGCCTACACTGTACTGTCCGGAAAAAAAGTAAACTGCCATCCATGACCAGTAGCAGAGACTTCTAACTAAAAACACAGGGGGGAGGAGTAAACACAACATGTGTCTAATCTTTTTCTGTGCCCCAAAGAGGGATGCATATTGGTCTGCTTTAATCTCTCTTTCTTTGAAACCATATCCTTGCAATCTGACAATATATCTTTTCATTCCAGCAACCCTTTGCTTCTCACATAGCCCCACTAATGACCATACCTAACTCATTAATGCACCACAGACAAAATGCAGTAAAGGATTGGAATGGTTTCCTTGAGAGCACAAGGCTAATCCCAATAAACAACAATAACCACTCGACTAACCACTAACTTTTAGGTGTGGGTTAGTGTGCCACTCACTAGGGGTGAGGTAAATTTTCTGTGGTGGAATTTTGGCGACTTCATGTTACTCTTGTAGCAGAAATCCCTGACCAAATTCCACCAATCGCCGGGTGGTGGAGTTTTTTTCTTGTGTGTGGCTCCAAAACAGTAAATTGAGGAGTGAGACTTGGCATCCCCTTGTGTGATTTCCAATTGCGGCCAACACTAACCCCAACGCACCCAACCACACCAACCTCCTGAGCGCCTGGACCCACACCAACGACGAGGACACCACCAAGACCATGAGCACCATCCACTACGGATCACCCGCCGACCCCTTCCCTCACCATGTCTTCAACAAAGCCAGTCAAATCATCGCCCCCCAACTCCGTGCTATCATCAACAGCTCCTTCGAGACTGCCACCTTCCCGGAGAGCTGGAAAAACGCCGAAGTCAACAGCCTGCTCAAAAAACCCAAGGCAGACCCCAGAGACCGCAAGAACTACCGGCCCATCTCCCTCCTCCCCTTCCCAGTGAAGGTCATTGAGAAGATAGTCAACAGCAAACTATCCCGCTTCCTGGAGGACAATAGCTCGCTCGACATCTCCCAATCTGGCTTCCGAAAGGATCACAGCACCGAGACCGCTCTCATCACCGCAACCGATGACATCAGGGTCATGCGTGTTAAAGGTGAAACCGTGGCCCTCATCCTCCTTGACCTCTCGGCAGCGTTCGATGCCGTCTGTCACCACACACTTCGCACACGCCTCCACGATGCCGGGATCCGCCACTGGATCACATCCTTCCTCTCAGAGAGTCCGCCTCCCTCCGTTCCTGTCGAAAGCCACCAAGACCATCTGTGGAGTCCCCCAAGGATCCTCTCTCAGCCCAACCCTTTTTAACGTCTACATGGCACCGCTCGCCAACATCATCCGATCCCACAGCCTCAACATCGTCTCCTACGCGGACGACACCCAACTGATCCTCTCACTCACTAGGGACCCCGCCAAGATCAATCTCCACAACGGACTACATGTCATCGCCAACTGGATGGAGATAAGCCGCCTCAAACTGAACTCAGATAAGACTGAGATCCTCATCCTCGGCTCCAACCGCTCAGCATGGGACGACTTCTGGGGGCCTGTCGAATTAGGAGCCGCACCAACTCCCACCACCCACGCGCGCAACCTCGGCTTCATACTAGATTCATCATTCACCATTACCCAGTAAGTCACATCCTCATGTTTCAACTGCCTCTGCATGCTTCGCAAGACCTTCAGATGTTTCCCCATCAAAACCAGAACGGCCACCCACGCCCTCGTCAGCAGCAGACTGGACTACGGCAACGCACTCTACGCTGGAACAACGGCCAAGCTCCAGAGGAAACGTCATCACATTCAGAACGCCTCCGCACACCTCATCCTCAACCTCCCATGCCACTAACACATCTCAGCGCACCTCAGAGACCTTCACTGGCTCCCCGTCAACAAGAGGATCACCTTCAAACGCCTCATCCACACTCACAAAGCAATCCACAATGCATGCCCTGCCTGCCTCAATGAGCGTCTCAGCTTCCACGTTCCCACATGCCAGCTCCGCTCCACCAACCTCACCTTCGCCATTGTCCCCCGCATCCACCGTACCACAACCGGCGGCAGATCCTTCTCCCACCTCACCGCTAAAACATGGAACTCCCCCCGTCAACCTACGTCTGACCCAGGACCTCCTGACCTTCAGGAAACGACTCAAGACCTGGTTATTCGAGCATTAGCACCTCCACAGTACCTTGAGACCCTAACGGGTGAGTAGCACGCTTAACAAGTGATTGATTGATTGCTAATAAGGGTGGGTGGAGCTCATGGAGTTCTACTCTGTGGAATTCTGCGGAGTTAGCTAAAACCTCAGTGAAATCCCACGGAGATCCAGGTGCCACCTGCCATACCACCCTGGCCTGAATGCACCCGATCTCAGAAGCATTAAGCATGTTTGGGCCAGGCTAGTAGGCAACCAGGCCCGAACCTGCTCAGCGCGTCTGAGATCGGGTGCATTCAGGCCAGGGTGGTATGCCGTAGGCAGTGAAAGCTGCCGTTTCAGGCCTCTTGTGCTGATATAGCCCACCGCATGGAGCCTGGTGCTCTTATCCACACCTGCACACTTCTCTTCACCAACTACCCTCCTTCACAAACTTCCTACGGAAGGCCAAGCACACCCCCTGCCTTGCACCAGTCTTGCAACTGCTTCCTCTGCACTTACACACAGCCTCAACCTACCCTTTCTTTAGGGCCCAGCACTAGCAGCAGCAAACCAGCTCACCACCAGCAGCCTGGTGTTTTCACAAAGTGCCTAGCCTTGCTTGCCACTGGGCTCTAAGGCACTCGCTCAGGCCACACACATCTCTATCTGGGAGGGGCTGCTGGACTATTACTAAGCAGCTGATGCTCCCCCGGTCTCTGCACCTTTGCCCTGCTGGCCTCAGCACTATACCTTATAACACCACTTCCTTACCCTGGCACTCTGGGGAGACAGGTTCCTTTCAAGTGGAGCTCTGACTGAAAGCTTCCTTTTTTCCAAGCACAGACCCCACTCATATGCAAATCCTGCCCATGCCCAGTGCCGGCCCCTGTGTGCACACATAGAAGAGAAAGCGAAACAAGGGTCTGACCTGAATGCTGTCTGGGTCCAGAGTCCCCTTTGCCAGCGGCCGGGCTCTCTGCCACCCTCTGCCCTCTGCTCCCGGGCTGCTGAGGGGAGTGAAAGGAGGGGGGCCTGGATCCGGAGCTGGCACCGGTGCAGCCCCAAAGCAGTAGCAGCGAAAATAGACTTGAGCAGCAGCAAAATCAGCTTGAGTAACTGCGCCCTCGGGCATGCTAGGTGGTGCTGCTGGCACTCATTTTTCAGCGTGAAACATGCTGTTTCCGCTAAATCACAGCACGAGCAGGGCATAATGCCTATTTCTACCCTTTGGAGGACCGCCATGAAATCTCACAGAGTTTGTATATTACTCTGCGGAATTCTGCATAGTCAAATTCTGCAACTTCCTCCCACCCCTACTACTCACCTTAAAGCGCTTCACTGCCTCGTTAGAGGTATAAAGCGTTATATAAATGCAATTTCATTATAATTGAATTCTTACTTTGTTGTAGGGCTAAAAACAAATCCAATGGTCCCGCATGTGGCTGTTGTAGTGAAAGGAGCTCTTGGATTCTGATGCACAGAGCTGACTTTTACCAATAAGTACCTGCAATTTCTTTCCACTCTCTCTGTTTGCCCTTACATCCCATTACTGTCTTATTGTGTCCTTTTACTTATTAAATTATAATCTTTTTCACTAAATTCATGTACATATTTATGCCTTAACTATATCTTTGATGTACATGTGCCACATGCCTTTATCTGCGGAAGCTACTTGTGCCAAAGTGCAAACACTGAAACCAGCCACCCTTATGGAGCGGGTGGATTGGGCATCAGACCCTGAGCTCTTCCACTGTAGCCTAACAATCAGAGTGTGGGCATGAGCCCTGGTAACGGTAGAGAGGGAGGGCAAAGTCTGGGGTGGGCAAGGGAGGTTGCCATCTGGAGAGGGTAGAGACATTGGCAGGGGAGGGGCAGAGACTGGAGTGAGCAGGAGAGTTTGCCATCTGGAGAGGGTAGAGACATTGGCAGGGAAGGGGCAGGGTCTGGGTGGGCAGACGAGGTTGCCAACTGGAGATGGTAGAGACATTGTCAGATGAGGGTCAGAGCCTGCAGTTGGCAGGTGGAGTGGCCACCTAGAGGTCGTAGGGTTATTGGCAGAGGAACGGCAGAGTCAGAGGTGGGCAGAGGAGGTTGCCACATGGAGAAAGTAGAGACACTGGCATGGGAGGGGCAGAGTCTGGGTGGCAGGGGAAGTGTCCACCTGGAGAGGGTAGACACGTTGGCAGAGGAGGTTGAAGCTGGTAACAGGATTTGTGAAGTCACAGGGGCCTGATGGCACTTGAGGGTACCAGCAGGGAGGGCAATGCCATGGGAGAGCAGAGTCTGGGGATGGTAGAGGTTTGCCAAGAGCTGTCTGCTTGCCTGCCCAGGGACATCTGTTAAGTAATCTCGAGCAGACAAATGCCAGGGGAAACAGCTCCAAATCCAATTGCTGTCAGTGTGTATGTCTCATTCCCTCCCCAGACTCTCCTAACTGGCCTGAAATCTCATTTAGGCCAAAAGCAGCTGGGTGAGAGCATTCCCTGCACCGGTAGCAAGTGGGAGGAGGGGGGCCGGGGGAGGCGGTGGTATCAGGAGGAAAAGGGAGAGCTGAGAAGAGCCTCTCTGGAGGAGGGAGTGAAAGTGTGCACGAGAGAGTGCACGCGCCACCAAGAGAAAAATATTCCAAGAGGGAGGACAGACTGTGGATGGAGTGAGTAGAGGGCACCGAGTGGGCGATTGGCCATTTCCTCAGTCGGACGGTGGCCATGTGGCCCTGCTGAATTAAAGTCTTTGGGGGCACTCTCCTGTTGATTCTGGGCTGGTTCACGGTCGGTTCACACCCGTCCATATAAGCTCCACTAAGGCTGTGCAGGACCCTCTCGGGTTGCGTCTCCCTCCCTCCTACGTGACTGTAAGGGAGTTCTGGCCACTCACAGGCACCGCTGCCCAGGCCACACCCACTGTGTGTAGGGACACTCAAGGGACAGTCAGCCAGGACCTGTCGAGAGACAGCCAGCCAGGGCCATTCGAGAGATATCAAGACATGACCTGTCGAGAGACAGCCAACCAGGGCCATTCGAGAGATAGCAAGACAGGGCCACTCAAGAGATATCAAGACATGACCTGTCGAGAGACAGCCAGCCAGGGCCACTCAAGAGATATCAAGACGTGACCTGTCGAGAGACAGCCAGCCAGGGCCAGTCAAAGGACAGCTAACCAGGGCCACTACAGAGACAGCAAGACAGTGACGGTAGAAGGGCAGCCAACCAGGGCCACTCGAGAGATAGCCAGTCAGGGCCAATTGAGGGACAGCCGGGGCCACTGGAGAGAAAGAGAGCCAGAACAACTCAAGACATACAGACAAGGACACT
This sequence comes from Pleurodeles waltl, assembly GCF_031143425.1. NCBI lineage: Eukaryota > Metazoa > Chordata > Amphibia > Caudata > Salamandridae > Pleurodeles > Pleurodeles waltl. The sequence goes on from NC_090440.1 coordinate 20,314,327, forward strand.
CGAAAGACAGACTGGCAGGACCACTCGAGAGACAGCAAGACAGGGCCACTCGAGAGGCAGCCAGGCAGGATCAGTCAAGAGATAGACAACCAGTACTGGTCGAGGGGCAGCCAACCAGGGTCACTCGAGAGACAGTACAACTCAAGACAGCCAGCTAGCGCCTCTCAAGAGACAGCCACCCAGGGCCATCCAAGAGACAGTCGGTCAGGGCCGCTTCATTGACAGCCAATCAGGGCTGCGTGATAGTCAGTTACCACTCACCCCTCTTAGCAGCCCAAGAGACCTTCAACCAGAGCCTGTTGAGGAGCAGGCAACCCATCCCTCAGGGTACCAGGAGGATGAGGACTGAATGCAGAGACAGAGGGTGAACACTGATGAACTGATGAAGATGGAACTGCAGAGAGCTCAGGAAGGGGTGGCCCCCGCGGCAGCGGGGAGGGGGGAGCTATGCCCCCCTGCACCAAATTACTGAAATACCTCAAGGAGGTGGTTGTCCTGAGGGGGGAGAGGGGGTGCGGCGGTGCTCGCCCCCTGCACATAATTACAGAAATGCCCCAGGGAGGTAGTGAATTTCTAATTTTTTAAAAAATTCTATTTCCTATCTATTCCGTCCCTGTAACCTTTGTTTTTATCAGTGTATAGAGTATCACATTAAAGTGGATTAATAGCTGTTTATTTCTTCATAATACATCCAATTAAGGAGGAGGTCTGACCTCGTGGGAGCACCGGCACTTGGATCAAGCTGCACAGCTCATGGACCGAATTGTTTTCAAATATATATATATATCTATCTATCTATATATATATATATATATATATATATATATATATATATATATATATATATATATATAGACATATAGATATATATTGTTAGACGTGTCAGCCTTAAGGTGGTCTTCCTCCAGGGCCACATTACCCAGGACCAAATATGAAATGAAGGTAGGAAGAATGCAGCCCCCCGTCCTCGAGCCACTCTAGGGTCCCGGGGACACCATCCCCAGGGACCAACTTTAAAAAAAGGGAAGGCATGCATGACCCTGCCCCCTCCCTAAGCCGTTTCAGGCCCCGGGGATCCCATCTCCCAGGGCCAAATTTATTTGAGTCAGTATTGGCCCTGGTGACCACATCCCTGAGTCCCGATACTTACCTGTGTGCACGTGAGCCCACCCCTCGAACACTGTGGTTCCCTTCTGGGAAAGTGCAGGTATACCCTGCTTGCACTCTCCTGGGCAAGTAGGAAAAGTTTGCTCCCGCCCAGCAGAAGCAGTAACAAAATGCTGCTCCTAATTGGGCGAAAGCAAAGGAAAGGTGTCACCCCCCACATCACTCGATATGGTGCTGGCTGGGAGAGGGCTGGGGGAACACAAAACCCCCAATGTGCCTAGCATTGTGGGTGTCGTGGGTGGGCACCAGAGCACCCATGACAATTTAAAAAAAAAAGGCCCCGGGGTCTGCTGGATCTCTGGCGCTCCCCTCACAGTCCCCAATAAAAATTACATTATTAGTGCCCTGGGTGGGCACCAGGGCACCCACTTAACATTAAAAATGCAGGCTCCCACCAGTACCAACACCCATTTGTTACTAGGGCTCCCGGTTTTATGTTATTTATTTTTTGACATTTCCTTCTGTATTTATCCATATGTATTTTTTGCTAATTTTATTTGAATTATCTATTTGTATTATCCATATTTATTTTGTGTTTTTGTGGAAAAATGAATCTGAAACTAGTAATTTGTCACATTTATTTAACAGATCAATGTGCACTCATGCTTGAATGACTGACAGGTTTCAATGATATGAACACCCACAAATGACAAATCAATGCGCCAATATGAAAACAAGCAGAGTTTATTATTAACCTTGTGAATATCCACTGCTGTTTAAGCTTCTTTACTAAAATTCCCTTCATCTCTAAACCCCATATACCTCGCAGTCCACACATCTAATGTCCTGGCAGTCATAAATCACAGCATTAAGAATCCCTCAAAAGTAAACCAATTTCCGTTTTTATCCACATTTAAAAGTAAATACAGACAGCAAAATGAATGGTTTTGTATCTGTATTAAGCTGTAAAAATCAGTAAAAACGGAAACAGAGCCTTATTTATTATTCACTGCTCCCTGAAAGGACTGCCCCATAATGCACTGCAAGGTCTTTATTTGTTTCTTTTTTTATTAGACTTGATATTAATCCTAGAACAGCGAGGCGCACTACCAAGCCTTTATTTAGGTGTGGTGGGCTGCAGGGAGTGCAGCTGCCTACCAGCAACATTAAAAAAACACAGAAAGTCTACTGGAAGATTAAAACCATGACCTCAGGAGAATTTACCATATTTTTAAAAGTACTCCTCCCTAGAGCTTTATGCTTCAACTGGATTGCAGAGCCCCCTTGTGGTTTGTTCTATGGGCACATTTTGATGCCTGAAACTGTTAAAAAAATATGAAGATATTTTGATTATTTTTTAAAATTAACATTTTATTAATTTTTTTCAAAAAGAAAATCACGGTTATTAAACATTGCACTGTGTAAATTAAAAAAATATACATTTCATTATAATTATTGGTGATTTCTTGATAAGAAAAAGTGTGCTTTCTATATGGTGGCTCCTTCATAAAACTAATAGGCCCACTTTTTTAAGTGATGCAGCCAGTTGACAAAGTCAGTAGCTCTGCCTTACTTAAAATGACACCCCTTGATCAGCCATGCCTGCACTCAGGAGTTTGAGCACCAGGCCCGGCACTCGATCCCTCTGTGCATGGCTTGTGTGCAGCGGGGGTTGGTTGGGCACCAGCGGGGTTTGGGTGCAGAGCCTGCCCACTGGCCAGCCCACACTGCACATGACCGAAGGCTGTGCGCAGTGTGGGGCTGGCTACCCTGGGGGGGCGGAGTTGCACACAAGACCTGGCCTTGCAGCCAACCTCAGGCGTGCATGGTGAGGGGTTGGCATTATGTATGGTGATAAAATATTTCTTTATGTTAAAAAAAACCCTAGAAATTCATTAAAAAAAAGGTTAAAGTGACATTATTAATTCTAGTTTTTTTTAACATAAAGTAATATTTTATTACCTTGCATAACACAAACCCCACGCTGTGCACTGTTGAGGTTAGCTGCAGGGTCAGGTCTTGCTTCCAACCCCCGTCCCACACCTACACCCACGAGTAGCCAACCACACACTGTGCATAACCTTCACCTAACTATAACGGTCTTTGAACCTTTGCTTTTTTATTAAATATATATATATATTATTATATGAAAGCTACTGGCAAATAAAAAAACTATTTGTACTACTAAGGAAATCATTTTCAGCTCATAAATAACAGATCTTGAGAGTCACCTAAACAGCAAACAATGCCTACAAAAATGGGATAGATGATTTAAAACAGAGACACAAAGGAGATTTAATCACCACCAGCCAACTGCCTGACCCACAACCCTCTGCCCAGAAGTTTCCGATTGGAAAGTCCATGCAGGGCTGCCGAAGGAGATATTGGCACTGCGCCAGCAGGATGCCACGCCAAACTGAGGCCCAGTGTACAATGTGTTTAAATGTATCACTAAAATGTGTGGTCACTAATGAAATGTTATTTGCTGTTTATTGATTGACCAAATCTCCCTTTGGGAGAAGTTGCTACTATAGTAACCGCCTCTGTTTAATACCTTTCCCCTCACAAAGGTGTGCTGGGAGCTGAATTACGTCCTGATTTGGCACATTCAGTAAGGGGTGCCATGAAGTAAAACGCTTATGTCTGGTGGAAGGTTGGATGAGATTATGAAAGCAGCGGATTGGTCCAACGCTGACACATTTAGGAAGATTTTTGTTAATCTTGTAGAGCAAGTTTCATGTTGTGCTTTGAGAAACCTTCAACATAATGCTAGCCTCCTGTCTTGCCATAAAATGACGATTCCTCTAGGTTTACTGCATAAAGAATTATAATTTCATTAAAGACGAGGAGGCCAGCATCATTCCACCACACCCTCCCAGTGTTATTAATTGGGAAACATGGTTGTTTTGTATCATAAAATGAACGATTTTAATTAAGATTGAATAAGGATTAATGTTAAAAAAAGGGGGAAGGATAAAATATATTTTTAATTGTTCATGTTTTTTTGAAGACCAGTGGGAAATTGTTAGTTCGAAAATGTAGGAGTGGAGGAAGTTGATGAACAGAAACAAAAGAGGAATAAAATGGAGGCCGGGAGATTCAGACGGACAGGAGGGTTCTATTTTATTATGTTGTAGTTTTGTTCTACTTTGGCGCTTTCGATGTGCTACTCGGAGGGAGTGAATAAAAGATGTATGCATAATGCTAGCCTCCTTGTCTTTAATAAAATTGCAATTCTATATGCAGCAAACCTAGAAGAATCGTCATTCACACCAGTGGCATAACACAAACCCCTGCAGCCCCTGCAGTGCGGAGGGAGTGGGCGAGCTCCAGTGGGCCTCCTCAGCACAAATGATAGGTGGTGGGACTGGAAGGGGGGCCCCCCTTCATGTATTTGCAGGTGAGCCCCCTCAAGTTTTGTTACACCACTGTTTCATGCTTCACCCCAGCCTACACCCAACATTGTGGGCCCCTCCCCATTAAAAGCAGTTTCATCTCATGGGCAGAGACAGAGTGTGAAAAACTTCAGAGCGCAGGGGAGAAGTTCTCTCACCTAAACTCCTGTGATTGCACTTGGTAGACAATGAGGTTTCCTATATTTTAAAACTTTGGTTAAAACTTTATTCTGAAAAATCAAAAACATTTCTAAATGTTGTTTTTCTAGCAAGAACAACCTGTGAATTACTGTTTAGAACACCTGTTAAGAATTATTTATTAGTGACTTAACTGTTTAAAAGTGACTGATATGTAATTTCAAAAGTCACCTTCTTAAGGGTATCAATGCCAAAGGCAGAGGTGCCACACTGAAGTATTTACAATTGTATTAAGGCTCATCAGCCAGGTACAGCTTGATTCCTGTTGTACAGGGTGCAGCAGACCCATGTCCAGGTATAGTCATCCCACTTAGGGCGACACACTGAACTATATAAAAAAGTGATGGGCAGAAAGCTTGAATGAATCTCAGCCACTGGTAATCACTCGAGCCACATCCCACTTCATGGTTATTGTGAACCCATACATGCAAATCAGCCTTGACCATGCTCCAATAGGAACTGTTCACCCCAAACTGCCAGGCCAACTCCTTCCCGAACTGGAAATCAAGCAACTCAGGACTGGATTCACCCGGATTAGGACTTAGCTGGGCAGAGTAGGGGTGGGCAACTCCAAATCCAAGAAAACAGCTTGGTGTCCCCCGTGCCTCTCAAGGCTTTCTCTGGTGATCACTGGGGTAGTAAACAGACTTGAGAGAAAATGGGGGTTCTCATTTCTAGGAATTCCTTGGAAAGTCTATGGGTTTGGGGAACGAGGTGCTAATGTCTCAGCTGAGAGGCCAAGAGTCATCTAAACCACTTTCAACTCTTGTTACAAAACATTCCCATTTCTCATTGTTTTTGCTAAATGAATTGCAAAAACATACATGTGCCTGCAAATTGGGGCCCAGATTTACTATGAGTTTGCATCAGGGTTACACCACTTTTGTGGCACAGCCCTGGTGCAAAATCCTTTTTGGCATTTACTAAGCCATGCAAAGCCTCTTTGAGTGGTTTAATGAATACACGGCAATGCACAGCAATTACCTTGCATTGGGTGTCTGTTCTGTGGGCGGAGAATGATTGTTCTCGTGCATCCACCCATGTATTTTGATGCAAACCCAGATTTACAAAGACTTGTAAATCTGGATGTGCACCATGTTGGTGCGCCTACCCGACGGTGGTAACAAAGGGCACTTTCTTTATTGGAACAGGAATAGGCCTCTTTGGATTGTTTTTGTGCAGGAAGGTATGGCTGGTTGTCCTATTGCACAAGGCACCCTGGTGTAGGAGCGCCTGCATCGGTGCTCGGCAGCGCACGGAGGGCCAGTGGAAGGAGAGAGCAAACATGCTCCATATCTTTGAATATATGGAAGATTTCTGGTGACTCCTTTTCACACCTACAGCAACATCCCTTGCT